>NC_140974.1:54269904-54274904 GCF_056783735.1 Eptatretus burgeri
CTATAACACAACGAAACGTTCTGTGTCCGTTACTAATACGTTATGCATAAGACCAAGTCGTTATGAATACGTCCGAATCTTTTAAAAAAACATCAAAAGTTCAACGTAAGCCAGCGTTTTACATACATTTTAATACGTTGCCATCGCTGGCTAAAACGTCAAGGTGTGACTGGGCCTTAAGATTGGCTGATTGGATCAAACAATACATTGGCTGATCCCCCTGGCAATTCGAAGAAATATTGTGAGGGTTATAACACAACCAGGGCGAGCATGGAGAAATATCCAGCAACCACCGGCCACTGTATCTGCTTCATCTGCCATTGCACAGCACCTGGTTGCCAACCCTATCTGTGCAGACCAGTACAATGCAGATATGTTCAGGATATTGAGCCGAGGTCAGAGCTCGTTTCATTTACGTATGTTGGAAGCAACCTTCATCCTTACCACCGATCCAAGATTATGTCGTCAAAAGGAATTTGTACGATCTCTGTGTCTCTTTCAGCATGGAAAGATCAAGGGAAGTTCGGTAACAAATGGTGAATGGACCTTCGGGGGAAACCCATCCCCCTCTCTCCAGGATGCTGTTGCAAACGTCAATCATCGACGAACTCTGCTCCAGCCAAAGGGAGCTCGAGGTGAAGATGATGAGCCGACCAATGGGCGTTCGGATTAACCGTAACGTCATTACAGTTGAACCAATCAGCGTCTACCTTATTGAGACCTGCATATAAAGCACGCGCCTTCACTTCCTTCTTCACTTCCTTCTTCACTTGCTGCGATTTTTACCCTGAAGAGTGCAGCACGAAAATCTTTGGTCACTATTATGTCGTGTTTGTTTGTATCCATATATATATATGATCCCAGAAACAAGAAGGGCACTCAGTAGAACACATACCCTCGCCACATAATGCCTGATCCACAAGAACATATCGGACCCACGACATTTTTGAAATGTCATGCTATCCAGATCCAATACTGTATCGTTTTCGGCGCTATCTCTCAATGGTGAAGAATCACTTTAAAAATTAAATAATTCTCGTATCCAGATCCAAATTCGGGTCTTCACCAAAATCGGAAAAATCTTCATTGTCACACACCCAAAGTGTCCACCAAGTTTCATCCAAATCCGTCCACAACTTTTTGAGATATCGTGCTCCATATCGTTTTTGGTGAGATCTCTCAATGGTGAAGAATCACTTAAATAATTCCAGTAGTCGAAGCCGGATCCTGACCTTCACCAAAATCTAATCGGTTCGTCCGTGTCACACACTGAACCTGTCCACAAAATTTCATCAGGATCCGTCCACAACATTTTGAGATATCTTGTACACAAACGGACAAAAAACAGACAGACGGACGGACAGACGGAAAGGGGTGAAAACATAACCTCCTTCACCTACGGTGGCGGAGGTAATGAAGGTGTAGACAAGTCATTATACCTACTGCAAACGAGGAACATGCAAGGGTGAATTTGCATTCAAAGAAACGCACTCACTCCGTCGCTGGCAGGAGAAGAAGCGAAGACAATACCAGTCCCTTCGCCTATTAATACATGGATACATAACAGGGGTATGCTTCTGAACATTTCATCGGTTGTTGGCAATTGTATCATTTTGAATGGGATTACGGAAAACATTTTTGCAAACATACCATAACGAAGCACCTCTCTTAATCGCTTTCTTTGCTTGCCAAGCAGCTAGGTGAACGACTTGCAAAACAATGTTGATGCGGAACAACTGGAAAGTTGGAAAGTTGGAACAACAACTGGAAAGTTGGAACAACAACTGGAAAGTTGGAAAGGCTTGGAAAGCGATAGCTCGTTGCTGGCTTACAGAACCCAGCTGCTTGCTGCATATCCCACCCACCCACCACACCATGATGTCTGATGGATTTCTACATTGAGTAGGAGAAAATAAGAAGCACAACACTCAAACTGTGCGTTTAATAAAGGGTAAATGGACCATGGATTATACAAATGTGCACTCAGGAAAATAAATTACAAAGCTCAAACAGTTGGGCTTTAGCACAGCAGAACTGGCAGTTCACAGTTAAAGACTTTTCCCCCTCAAAACACATCCACAGCGTAAAACAACGAACAAGGTTCCTCTATTCACAACTTATATAATGATGAGAGAAGCACTCGTGTTACAAGAGTGCTCGTGTTTCTCACTCCTCACAGTTCATCGATGACCCATTACTCAAGCTTCATCCCCTGGGAATCTTGATCCACTTTTTCCCCTCCCTTTCTGCTATCAGGTCTTTCAGAATCCACAGTCACACATTTATTCGGCGGTGTTGTGCTCGGTCCACCGGTCTTGTCCACATTTTGAAGACGTTTCTCCTGGTAGGATAGTACCTCACTTAGTACAGCCTGGAAGCTGTTCAGCACCGCGCATATCGCCGGAGTGCCAAACCCGTGAGTGATTAGGCTGCCAGGGGTTTTATAAGGTGGGGACAAAAACGATGTCATATTGAATCCTTTCCATGTAACAATGATAATCGTCACAATGGAATATCATATCAGTCATTGTGAAGGTTAAAGCCGGTCTGCATTTGCGGACAAGCTAAAAATGTAAAGTGAACTGCCGTGGGAAGAAATGTGCAGCAGACGTTTCCGACGTGAGTCCAAGGTTACGTTCATTGTGCAGGTGAAGATTGTATTCATCGTGCAGGTGAGGGTTACATTCATCGTGCAGGTGAGGATTACATTCATTGTGCAGGTGAGGGTTACATTCATCGTGCAGGTGAGGGTTACATTCATCATGCAGGTGAGGGTTATATTCATCATGCAGGTGAAGGTTACATTCATCGTGAAGGTGAGGGTTATATTCATCGTGCAGGTGAGGGTTATATTCATTGTGCAGGTGAGGGTTATATTCATTGTGCAGGTGAGGGTTATATTCATTGTGCAGGTGAGGGTTATATTCATTGTGCAGGTGAGGATTATATTCATTGTGCAGGTGAGGGTTATATTCATTGTGCAGGTGAGAGTTATATTCATCGTGCAGGTGAGGGTTATATTCATCATGCAGGTGAGGGTTATATTCATCGTGCAGGTGAGGGTGACATTCATTGTGCAGGTGAGGGTGACATTCACCGTGCAGGTGAGGTTGACATTCACCGTGCAGGTGAGGGTGACATTCACCGTGCAGGTGAGGGTGACATTCACCGTGCAGGTGAGGGTGACATTCATTGTGCAGGTGAGGGTTATATTCATCATGCAGGTGAGGGTTACATTCATCATGCAGGTGAGGGTTATATTCATCATGCAGGTGAAGGTTACATTCATCGTGCAGGTGAGGGTTACATTCATCATGCAGGTGAGGGTTACATTCATCGTGAAGGTGAGGGTTATATTCATCATGCAGGTGAGGGTTACATTCATTGTGCAGGTGAGGGTTATATTCATTGTGCAGGTGAGGGTTATATTCATTGTGCAGGTGAGGGTTATATTCATTGTGCAGGTGAGGGTTATATTCATTGTGCAGGTGAGAGTTATATTCATTGCGCAGGTGAGGGTTATATTCATCATGCAGGTGAGGGTTATATTCATCATGCAGGTGAGGGTTATATTCATCGTGCAGGTGAGGGTTATATTCATCATGCAGGTGAGGGTTATATTCATCATGCAGGTGAGGGTTATATTCATCGTGCAGGTGAGGGTGACATTCACCGTGCAGGTGAGGGTGACATTCACCGTGCAGGTGAGGGTGACATTCATCGTGCAGGTGAGGGTTATATTCATTGTGCAGGTGAGGGTTATATTCATTGTGCAGGTGAGGGTTACATTCATCGTGAAGGTGAGGGTTATATTCATCATGCAGGTGAGGGTTACATTCATCGTGCAGGTGAGGGTTATATTCATTGTGCAGGTGAGGGTTATATTCATTGTGCAGGTGAGGGTTATATTCATTGTGCAGGTGAGGGTTATATTCATTGTGCAGGTGAGGGTTATATTCATTGTGCAGGTGAGGGTTATATTCATTGTGCAGGTGAGAGTTATATTCATTGTGCAGGTGAGGGTTATATTCATCATGCAGGTGAGGGTTATATTCATCGTGCAGGTGAGGGTTATATTCATCGTGCAGGTGAGGGTTATATTCATCATGCAGGTGAGGGTTACATTCATCGTGCAGGTGAGGGTTATATTCATCATGCAGGTGAGGGTTACATTCATCGTGCAGGTGAGGGTTACATTCATCATGCAGGTGAGGGTTATATTCATCGTGCAGGTGAGGGTTATATTCATCATGCAGGTGAGGGTTACATTCATCGTGCAGGTGAGCATTATATTCATTGTGCAGGTGAGGGCCCTCATTTACTCTTGTCCTCAGTCAAGTAATATATTTTGAGAAATCCCATCATTCTCGGGACGTGAGAGAAAATAATAAGTATCTCGAGATGTGTTATCAGAGATATGTAGTTGGAGTTCACGAGCGGATCACGTTGAAACCAACATATTACAAGTGGCTTTCTTGGTTTATATCTTGTGCAGGTAAACTCCCCATGACTAATGCAGGGAGGGTGGTGGATGTAATGTTACACAAGACGCGTGAATTCCCACGGTTTCCCAATCCTAATGTTAGACCAGTTCTAGTGTTTGTTGTTGACAGACATCACAGAGCAACTTTGCTCATCTTTCGGGTCACATCATCCCCTGCATTAGAGAATAGTGAAAAGGAACACAACACAACAACACAGCTTCAGGCAGTGTGTACACAATTTGTAAAGACAATGTCTTCTTATTCTTCCTTGCTAGTTTGGGGACTGTTCAATAGGACACAGGAAATGAACTGGAACCTTGGTTGTCTTGATCGTTTGTTGATGGAACTAAAGCTATTCTTTTCTACTTTTGTATGTGCCTTGACCAGTTGTCATGTGATTTTTCTTTTATACCCAGATGAAGGCTCGTGGAGGAGTAAGACATCCAGAACAGGATCACTCTCTGATATCTGAGTGTTTAAGAGTAGGCACGCATGGGGCAAATAAAAATAGGGGCA
>NC_140974.1:54282404-54387404 GCF_056783735.1 Eptatretus burgeri
TGTACTATATAAAGTGCACATGAAATATATATATTTTTAAAATAATTAAAATCGATTGTTCTTTCTTGCAGGTTTTAAACCTTACTTTGTAGTGAGAAGCATCTTGTGTTGACCTTGAAGGTCTTTGTTCTCGACATGCTGCTTTGCCAGGAACTCGCCCACTGCCTTGGCAGGAAACTCCGTTTCACATGTGTAGCCAAAGTCTCGTGCAAGATGTAGAGCCTCTCCTGTGTGGTCACGTGAAGTTATATTATTGATTTACACCTTGGTTATGAAACAATGCAGCTGCTGGCATATAGCGATTTAGCACTCATGACAATGTTAAGAAGTGCTCAAATTTTATAATAATTTTACTTTCTGAAAATTCTCGAGTTTCTGAAGCATTCTTTCTATTGTCTCAACATTATTTTTAATGCCATATTCACCAAACAGGCCTTTACAAACCAACAAAATATTTTTTGAGTGTCTTATAGCATGTACATTATCTGTGCGCATTTCCCTTTCGTGACAAGTTATAAAACATTGCCGAAGGTTTAGTTATGAGAATATTTGGTTGTTGCTTTCTGTGCGATTATCCTGATGTATCCCCAAATGGAATATGGAATGTAAGGTCAACGAATCAGGGAAAGTTAGATGTAATAAAGAGAGAGATGGAGAGGATGAGAACAGAAATTTTGGGGGTATGTGAACTGAAATGGACTGGTTTGGAGCGGTTTCAATCTGATGATTCAAAGTGTTCTTTTCTGGTCACGAAACTTGTAAAATAAATGGAGTGGCAGGGATTTGCAATCATAACATGGCAGGGTCAGTACTGGAATACAACCCAGTGAATGATAGGTTAATATCAGTGAGGTTGACAGGACATCCAGTGAACATCACCATCATTCAGATAATATACTTCAACTTCTACAGAAGATGAAGAAAATGTGGAAGAGTTTTATTAAAAGCTACAGGAAGTGTTAGAACAGGTTCCTAAAGCAGATGTTTTATTTATTATGGTAGACTGGAATGCAAAAATTGGAGAAGCAGGAGCACCAGGGATTGCAGGAGAGCATTGACTTTGTATCCAAAAGCAGTCAAGTGATCAAATGCTGGAATCCTGTTTGGAGAATGAACTTGTAATTGCAAACACATGGTTCAAACAATTCAAGCGTAGACTGGACACATCGTCTTCACCTGATGGGCAACATAGAAATCTGATTGATGGCATTCTAATCAACACAAGATGGAGAAGTTCTGTGCAATCAGCCAGTACTCTGCCAGGTGCAGGCTGTGGGACAGATCATGAATGTGTGGCAAAACGAGTCAAAATGAGGTGAAAAAAAATAATAAATACCTTCAAAACGTATCTAAATTAGAATGACTCTCGTAGAGCGCATCGTCTCGCCTCAGACGCTGATTCTGGATAAAAAAAATCATCGTTAACTGAACACGCTACTGTTATGGTCCATAAACCCATATGATCTCCGTACGCTATTGTCACATACATTGCCATGAGCCATAGCTTTATTGATTATTTATTGATTATTAGAACATTTAAGGACCATTTTTGTGCACATTAAGGCCAAATTGCATCACTGAATATGATATGAAAAACATTTGAAACTATATTCCCCATGGCGAGTCGATCAGATCTATGGAGTTTCGCATCAATCTGTTAAGTGGTTCTGGAGAGGAAGATATGCTTAGATTTCTTTTCTTAATCCAATATGCCACGAGACCACGTGACCGATGACATCATAAATTAAATTCTTTACTCATCAGTTCGTAAATCAGATGTATGAAGTTGCAGATTTTTTGGATAAGGATTTCGATTCAACCAATTATGGCTGGAATACTTCACCGATGAAATCATCATTATCACCCTGTATACCCCATGGGAAGTTGATGACATATGTATGCCAAGTTTCTATTTTTTTCATTAAGTAGTTTCGGAGAAAAAGCTGTCCAAATTTTTTTTCCTCTCATCCAATATGGCTGCCAACCATGTGACCTATGATGTTCTCCATGAGAAAGTTCCTCCTATGTTTAAAGTTTTGCATCGATCGGACAAACAGTTGCAGAGAAAAACATTTTTAAAGCTAAAATATATCGACGCAGACACACACACACACACACACACACACACACACACACACACACACACACACACACACACACACACACACACACACACACACACACACACACGCACGCACGCACGCACGCACGCACGCACGCACGCACGCACACGCACGCACACACACACACACACACATTGCATCCCCTTTGGGGGGATGCCTCCTCTTTGGGGTGAAACTAACAATATGTAATAAAGGTTAAAAACCATTTTGCAGAGCTGGACTTCGCTCACAGAATGCCAGATTAATTGTGGCTGGAGTTTGAAGATTTAGCGTGGAAGAAAAGATGTCTGAGACATTCGGATTCCGAGTTGATTCGTTTTATTGTAACCGCCACAGTCAGACCCCCTCGTCCTTCTTCCGGCTCACCCAGTTCCGGAAATCCCCCGATAAACCAGAGCTCAAGCATAATTACATATTATATAATCAAAGGCAAAATCATGCTGCTACAAAGACATTGTAAAAGAAGAAGCCAAACCAAAATCCCAAAAGCAAGCAAAAAGAAGAAGAGAGATGAAAAAGAAAGGTACATCAAGAGAAGGCATTAAGTGGATAAATGCTGACTTCCCATGACAAACAATTAAAGACAAAGTGAAATATTTCAGAAGCATGCAAAGAGATAGAAAGTGACAACAGAGCAGGAAAAAGGAGGTATTTTTAAAAAGTCTAGGTCTATGATTGGGGTTCTGAAGAGTAGAACAGGAAAAGATCAGACAGAAGAAAAACAGGTGAAAGAAAGATGGAAGGACTATATCGAATCTCTACAAACGAGATAGCAAAATGATGGCAACCTTCAAAGAAAGAGAATACGAGCAAAAACTATTGTGATAGAATGTGAGGTATGTGGAGAACCCTGAACGAGCTGGTATATGGAATATCACCAGGTGCCGACAAAATTCCAATATAGTTCTTCATATCAAGGGAGTTGAGGAGGAAGAAATCAAAATTTTAACAGCTATCTGTAAACCTATCTGGAGCAGGATTGTACAGCCCAAAAGGTGAAGGCAGTCCGTCTACATAGCACATGTAGATGGACTGCTTTCTACATACCAGTCCATGTACACACCATAGCCAAGATCCAAGGGGATCCAAGAGAAGGTTCAAATAACCAAACCATTGCTTTGATTTCAAATGTTAGCAAGATATTACTGAAGATCATTCAACACAGAATAGAAGGCTTTATTGAGCAAGAAATGCCCGTTGAGCAAGCAGGTTTCAGAAGAGGAAGAGGTGCCCGAGATGAAATCTCAAATCTGAGGTGGATCATGGAGAAAGCAAAGGACTAGAGTGAAGTCGATGGTATGCCATTGCAAGTCCCCGTGCTTCCCACCTAAAGCAAAACTGAAAGATGGAAGAAAAAAACAAAACAACAATCATTTGGAAAAACTTGATTTTTGACCGCTGTGACCCTAAGTCCCCATCTCCTGGGGCATGAACCAGGGGTCAAATCCCAAAAAATCGTTACATATTTCATGCATCCCCAATGTTGATTACATATCCAAAGTGTCAATAAAAATGTGCTCGTAATTACGTTTTTTGGAATTTGACCTTTTTATCCCACTCCAGAGTCCCAGGTTGTGTGGCCAAAAACGAAACTGTTCTTGCACATTCTTGTCATGTAGTGATTATAACTACATTACTAAGTTTGGTGAATTTCTGCACAACTGTTTAGGAGATAGCGTGACGGACCGACAGATGGACAGAGAGAGACACACAGACGGAGCCAATTACAATATCCCCCATGTGTTTTTTTTAAGCAAAGGAATAGATATCAAAGGATTAAGTAGCTATGTTTTATAGATGAAAGGAAAGCTTTCAATTGTGTTGATAATGAACTGATAATGCTAAGAGAAATTAGGAACAACAATGTCAGAATTAACAAAGATCTGGAAAGATAAAGATCCATCCATCCATCAATCCATCCATCTATCCATTTGGACCATACTCTGTACAGAGCATTGGTTCTGCCTAAGCAGTCTCCTTGGCTATTGAGCACAATCCTGGACGGGTCACTACTCCAACACAGGATACCAGCAAGCTGGCACTCATTTTGCCGACCTCAGAAGAATGACAGGCAGAGTCAACCCCACCTGGATTTAATTCAACAGCCAAGGGGGATTTGAACTCAGGATCTGAGAATCCCAAACCCACCACCCTAACCATTAAGCCAACATCCCAAGCCCACCACCCTAACCATTAAGCCAACATCCCAAGCCCACCACACCAACCTAACTATTAAGCCAACATCCCAAGCCCACCACCCTAACCATTTAGCCAACATCCCAAGCCCACCACACCAACCTAACTATTAAGCCAACATCCCAAGCCCACCACCCTAACCATTTAGCCAACATCCCAAGCCCACCACCCTAACCATTTAGCCAACATCCCAAACCCACCACCCTAACCATTAAGCCAACATCCCAAGCCCACCACCCTAACCATTAAGCCAACATCCCAAGCCCACCACCCTAACCATGAAGCCAACATCCCAAGCCCACCACCCTAACCATGAAGCCAACATCCCAAGCCCACCACACCAACCTAACTATTAAGCCAACATCCCAAGCCCACCACCCTAACCATTTAGCCAACATCCCAAGCCCACCACACCAACCTAACTATTAAGCCAACATCCCAAGCCCACCACCCTAACCATTTAGCCAACATCCCAAGCCCACCACACAACCTAACTATTAAGCCAACATCCCAAGCCCACCACCCTAACCATTAAGCCAACATCCCAAGCCCACCACCCGAACCATTAAGCCAACATCAAGCCCAGCACCCTAACCATTAAGCCAATTCCAGGCATAAAGACACGGATGTAACAATGCAAACAAAGGGGAAGCTGGTGAATGATCTGGTATTTCCAGTTGCAATCTGTAGATGAGAGTGATGGACAGTGAAAAGGAAAGAAAGGAAGAAGACTGACAATTTTGAAATGTGTTGATGGTGGCTAATGTTTGAAGTTCCAAAGACTGCAAGAAAAACAAATAGATCAGTGATTGAAGAAATTGGACCACCACGTACATCAGAAACGTTGATGATAAAACAGAAAGTGTCACACTTTGAACACATCATGCAGAAAATGAAAGTCTGGAGAAGTCAGCCAGGATGGGTAGGGTTGAGGGGAAAAAAAGGAAGAGGCAGGCTGTGGATGTGCTGAATGGATGGGGTAAAGAAGTGCTACTCAAAGTGGTGTTACGCGGAACGGTGCCGGTACGTGAGTCATCGACTGCCGGTCCGTGGCGAGTTTCCAAGATCGACGGACAAAAACAAAAGCTAACAGCATGGAAGAGTCGAGTGTCAAGAGATTGTTAAGACATGTTTCACCAATTAGCAGCAGTCATCGCTGATGCAGGAGAAGACCTTAATATTACATATCTACGAAATGTCATCAGAGAACACTTGATGAATTTGTTGGAACCTTTTCAGCATTACTTTCCAGAAGAAGAAGATCCACTGAAAGGGAATGAATGGATCTGAAATCCGTTTATGCCATTGAGAGATGACTTCGGTGTCACTCTGGAGGATAAATTGTTGGAGCTGTCTGCTGACGAAGGATTGAAGAGGAGTTTCGAAACTACAACAGCACTTGCTTCTTTTTGGATAAAAGTGAAAGCAGAATATCCTGAGCTTACTGAAATTGCTCTGAAAACACTTCTCCTATTTCCTTCAACCTACCTCTGCGAGACTGGCTTCTCAACCATGAGCATCATTAAAACAAAGTACAGGAATAGTGTGGATATTCATTCTCCATTGTGCGTGGCACTGTCCTCAAATGAACCACGATTGGATAAGCTGACAAAGAAGAAGCAGGCTCACCTTTCACATTAGTAAAACTTAAGGATTTAACATGCCTATATCATCAATTTCATATTTTAACATTACGACATTTTCAAAGTTGGCTTCAATGTAATGTTACCCATTTCCTTTCGATCTTTCTTTTAATGTCTTTATTCATTGGAGTTTAAGATAACTAAAATATATAATTTTTTCAACCTACCTTATTCATTATAATGTTTCATTTTATTACTTATATACCGGTATACATATGTTTATAATAACTATGTTTGAAGGCTTTGCTAGTTTGATTTTTTAATATATTTTTTAATATAGTAAGACATGTATTACTCGTTTACAAAATATATATTAAAAAATGTGTCAACTTTTATTATATTCATTATATTTATATATTTTTCCGGTATAAATTCATATTACTACGGATGTTCAAACAATATTTTGTCGGATCATAAACAAATAATAATATGGTACCGGTCCCTGGCACACTGGGAAAAAAAACCTGCCGGTCCGCCACATCAGATAGTTTGAGAAGCACTGGGGTAAAGGATGCAACCAAACTGTCTCTGCCAGAGCTTTGGGACATTGTGCAGGAAAAGGATGTTTGGCGAAATCTAATCAAGATTGTCACCAGAAGTCGGACACGACTTGACAGAACTAGATAACTAGATCCCTCAATCTCCAGCAGAGGGCGAAGAGCACTGGGTGTTAGGACATCCATGCAGTCAATCCCATGAGGAGAACATTTCTCCAATAGGAATGCCCCAGGACAACATGATCATCTCACCACCTGTAACCTGTGTATTTTCACACCTTTCCACCTCCCACACCGGATTATGTGAGTTTTCTGATCACACCTCTTCATTTGGCAAACATTGTCATGATGACTTACACATCATCAAGTGATATTAATTATCTTTTCTTCGTATATGTTGTTGTTATTTCATGAATTTTTCATATGGAATCTGAAAACTTGTGATTTTTTAAATTAATATTTCCTTAAGACACATTGGACACAAAATCAGCTGTTTCCAATTTTTTGTTTTCAGAAACACTGAAAAAAATCCAAGATGGCTGCCATACAATACTAAAAATCAATAAATCATCATTTTTTTTCCATTTATTGACATAGAGACATGAATGAATAAACTATAGTTTATTCATGTCTGATTTTTGATAGCTATCATTTTTGTATGTTTTCAGATATAGGGGAACTCATTTAATCACTTATTGGAGAAAGTGCAAAGAAAAAAACATGGTCCCCAAATATATGGCAAATAAAAAGAAGAAAGATTATTGGTGCTGCATGGTACGATAAAACCCAGTATTTATCATATCGCTGATACTTGATGAAATATGAACATCACCATTATATTTCAGTCATAATTATTTAAGTTGTTACCTCGAGTTCCACAATTATGATGTGAAATCAATATGGTCGCCAAATATAACCAAAATGGCGACTTCAAAAATTATGCATGATTAACAAAATTGAGATTTCTAAGAATTGCCACTTTTCAATAATAGAACTGAGATACAATCACTGTTATGTTTGAGAAAGAAGGAACAATGGCAGCCATGTTCAAAGTAATAGTGTTACGAATCTGGAAGCCTTTTGCACACAAACAGACAGCAGTCCCCGTAGCTTAGTTATTTCGATAAGTATGTGTTTATAGTTAGAATCCCTCCTTCTGTCTAATGGGAATTTCGTGTGTGCGCTACGAGTTATTTTTTAGTTCGGTTTTTGTACAACAACAACAACAATGGCACCGTCCCTCACTCAACCCGGTCGCCATTGCCCACGTGTTTTTGGCTGAAGGCATGGGCGGAGCCTCCATCACCTCAGATCTGACTCTGCCCCAGAAAGGTGGGATTTGCCCTGCCTACCGTGGGCCTGTCCAATGAGGGACCGCCAGCGGACCGCGCGATGGAACCGTCCAATCAGGAGGTGAATGGCGAGGAAAGAAACCGGTCCCACCTCAAGAGAGTAGAGAGTGATCGTGGCGAATGCTTAGCATCTGTAGTCTTGGTGGCGATTGCAGTGTCTGCAGTCTTGGTGGCGATTGGCTTCATCTGCGGTCGTGGTGGCTTGGTCTCGTTCGTGGCCCATGGACTTCGGGTCGTGGGTTCGAGTCCCACCATGGTGGTTTGGAGTCAGTGTGACCGCACGAGGCGGGAAGTTACCCCGGCCCGGCTCTACCGAATAAAGACCCATGGGGTCCAGTTTCTTTTGGGTGTCTGTGTGTGTCCATGGGCCCCGTCTGTAAGTAGAATCGTTAAGTGCCTTGTTCATTGTACATGACATTTCTTTATTCATGATAACTCTGCTCTGTGTCTCCTTTCCCCGATTATTGCCTATTGTGAAATAAACCCCCATGTTAAATGTTCCAGTTCGTTGTTTGTGTTTTCTTTCATTGTCCCAGCATGGTGCGGGTTTGAGAAATAGTAAGACCGTTGGTGCCGTAAGTTGTCATTGGGACCGGCACGGCTCTGGTAACTCCGCTCGGTTACACCGGATCTGAGTCGTTACCTGCGACTGAGATCGGACAGAGTCGGCGGAGGGTGTGGTTTCCCCGGTAGCTCGACTGCGTGGTTATTTAGTTATATTGGAGATCGAGACAAATGACCCTATGCCACACGGTCGACCCTACGCCACGCGGTGACCTCGAAGTGTGCTCAGTGAGTATATATGCTCACATACTTCCTCCTTGAGTAGGAAGTAGCTTCTCTATGCCTTTATTACCTTTCAGCTGTTTGAACATATGCCACCCGAGTGCCATCGCTGTTGCAAAACATGGGTTAAAGAGTTGACAAAAATGCCTCACAGCCAGAGTACAGTCTCGGATGGATACACACCAACACTAAGCCCAACGAGGGCACTGATGACATAATCACCAGCTTTCCTGAAAGCCTTGAAACATGTTGGTTTCCCTTTCCATTGATGTGACCGGTGATATCAGCACCAGTGATAGAAGAGAATCCTAGCAATACCATTCTGGGCCGAGAGAATCGTACAAGGGCTTGAGTTTGATTTTTCACCATTGTTCGCCAGTGCCTATGATGATGACACTCTGTGGGTTCACATCTGACACTCTAAGCAGAGCTTGCACTAACACATCAGTGTCACACGAGGAAATGTGTACGGTCTTACCCAACTAGCTCACCACCACTGCATACAGTATCAGTAGTGTATCAGCTTCCTCTTGTGTACGAGCAATCTCTACCATGTTTAGTTGAGATGATGACACTTCTGTGGGTGTGTGTGATGATCGGCAATTTGCACATGCGAACAGCTATTTGTGCCAGATACAAGGCAAAATTGCCCTTTGTTTCTGTAATACTCAGAAATGTCTTGAAATCCTTTATGCTTGTGGTATCTCCTGAGCCCTGTTAGACATTTTACCCCCTGTTAGATGACCTGCCTGCTGTCCGTAATTGCAAGATTTGCTGTCAATGGAGTGAACAAAGAAGTCAGTTCTTTGCAGTTTCTCTTTTGGCTTTTGTGAACAATCAGCTCGTGTATGAGGGTCATGCCATCAATTATGATGCAAGTCGAACCTTGTGAAGATTCATGTTGGTCAAGTCTGTCTTCATCAATAGATGTTTGAGCCATGCCAGGCATGGTTGTCTCTGACACCATGCCCTCCAGTTTGTGGATGAGTGTAGATTTGCTGGTGCAGGGCAGTAGAGAACCATAAGGCCTCATGGGAGTAGCACTGAAATTAGCAAACTCCTTTCAAATGAGGTCTTCTAGATCCAGTTCATCTGGATGATTTTGCAATGAGGAGAAAGCGAACAAATAGGGAGTTTGTTGCTTTCAAACTGACAACTTCAGATGCCATCTTGAGACTGACAGTTTTGCATCCATCACTCCACATCAGATACTTCAGTTTTGGCATTTTCTCCCACATATATTTTTCTCCATTGATTCTTTCCTCAAAAAAAACGTATCGAGAGCCTTGTTACCACGTGATTCCATGCCCAATACATCATGATGTACCTTTATGGGCTTTATTTTATTTTGTGACAAAGTTGACAAACTTCAACTCAGAACCATTGTCGTTTTCTGATGCACTTAAGGGATTCATTCATGCCAGCACACCCTTTAGTTGTTTCACTGCTTGTTCATGTCTGGCGTTTTTAGAGGTGGAATGCTGATGTTGCTTCCTTGTTCCAGTTTTGGTAATATTCAGCATATGTTTAGTCTCTCCTGCAAGTCTTGCTATTTCTGGTGCACGAAAGCAGCACTTGAACAAAGCTTAAGGAGCTGTTGTCATAATAATATAATGGGTGTAAGCCTGGAACTTCTAACACACTTTTCTCCAAACATATTCTGTTCATACTTCCAAAATCTTCACATTATGTGTTCCATGTATTTACACAGGTGATAGCGGATTCAAAAAATCGAATATCATAATCATAATATAATCATATAATGGGCGTAAGCCTGGAACTTCTAACACACTTTTCTCTGAACATATTCTGTTCAAACTTCCAAAAACTTCACATTATGTGTTCCATATATTTACGCAGGTGATAGTGGATTTAAAAAAATCGAATATAGATAGAATTTTCAAAGAGAACTGATGACGTCACAATCAGCAGTGTTCGGCGGCAAACCGATGGCCGGGTCCCACATGACCTGCTTTCCTTAACCAAGTCCATGAGTTCAGGACGTTTGTTCAACTCAGCATTTACAACTTTTATCCTGCCATGTTGTTAATCTGTTGATAGAGGTAATATAGAAATGATGAATATGTCAAATCGTTCGTGTTGCTCATCCAGCACTATGTGTCAAGGCCAACAATCAAAAGCAACCGGTCTCAAACGCCACCATGGGCACCCAGACACACCACCAATATGAACTGAGCTGTTGAATGCGGCGCAAAACATCCAAAGAAACTACCGTAACCGAGTATTGTGATCCGTCTTGTTCCCCATACCCGTCGTAGACGGGTATCTGCTCGTACCAATCATGACACCATCTCCTTTGCATACTTTGTTGACGTGCTCTTGTGCTTGATCTGGCTGGATTGACTTGAATGCAACAGAATTTGTATCGACTGCAAACTCACCACTGTCTAACTCCTGCAATATGGATAGATGGCTCTGCTCTCATTGATACAAGTGTGCCACATGTTCTGGAATGTTTTGGGCATAGTCCACTTTTCTGAATAAATTTGTTAACCAATTTTCTCATAGCTGAAAACATGTAAAAAGATCGTTTATCCATGTCATTATGGCAATTACTGGTAAATATATGATGGTATATTGATTTTTGGTACTCTGTGGCAGCCATCTTGGATTTTGGTAGTATTCATGAGCGAAAAAAATTGGAAACAAGTGGTTTTGGCTCTTTAGTGATCTAAGAAAGTGAGAAATCACAAGATTCCAGATTCTATACAAAAAAATTCACTGGAGCAGTATTTGCTACATAATAACATACACGTGTAGCAGAGTTTGTTCAATCTTGGTATGAATATGCATAATGATGTAATGATGATCTGATTGGATTTTCAGGTCAGTAGGTCGAAAGTCAAAGGTCAGAGGTCATGTTAGGTAAAAATTATGTAACCGTGCTAACTTTTGAATCAGTGATAGAATTTTGACCAAACTTGGTATAAATATACAGCATGATGCAAAGATGAACTGATTACGCCTGGTGTTGACTTAATGGTTAGAGTGGTGGGTTTGGGATCCTCAAAGTCCTGAGTTTAAATCGTGCTTCGCCATTAAATGAATACCAGATGGGGTTGACTGAGCTTGTCATCCTTCTGAGGTTGGCAAAATGAGTACCAGCTTGCTAGGATGATTGAGCCATTTCAGTATCATGTGTTGGAGTGGCGACCTATCCAGGATTGTGTCCAATAGCCAAGGAGACAGCTCTGGCAGTACTGATGCTCTGTACAGAGTATGGTCCCAATGGATGGATAGATGGAACACACTATATTTCAGCCTGATATGACGGCACTTCTCACTTGATTTCTCTGATGTATGATTTCATAAATTACAAATGCCTTGTAATGAATTATTTATATATGTACAGGGTGTCCTGAAAATGAATGTACCAAAAAGAACGTTGAATAGTTTTATTGTTATTCAAGATACTGATATAAAGTTGATATGCATACATGGATTAGGGTTGTAAGTCCTGATTTATTCAATTTTTTTACGGTATTCTTTAGATATTCTCAAATTATTAATAAACATCTATATTGAACAAAAATATAAACGCACCAAGCGATTGTTACTATTTTACCTCGAACTCATTAATACTAAATCTTCACAACAATTTGGTTATAGAATCCATGACAATTGAGCATTAAATTTCAAAGAGTTCCTTGAGAATTCTGGCGACAGTCTTTGCGCTACAACAGCCGACACAACCGAGGTGTCACTGTCAGAGTTCACACAGTCAGTAGCGGGTGTTGGCCTCCCTCAAGCTTGGCCTCCCTCAAGCGGTTACGCACCGTCTGGGCTGAAATGCGCCTGTTATGCAGCCCGACGGTCTCATCGGCAGTCCTCGTGGCCGGTCGGAGTCGATCCCGGAGATGTTGCAGCCTCATGTGACGATCCTGACCGGCGGTGGTCACACGTGGTCGCCGGGCATGTGGGCGGTTCATGGTGCTTCCAGTCTCTCTGAGGCGCGTTCTCAGGCAGCTAATGGTGGAGTGGTGGACATTGAAGTGTGCTGCAACGGCCCGTACTGACGTCCCAGCATTCAGCATGCCAATGGCGCGCTCCCTCAAGATTTGTGACATCTGTGGCATGTTGACATTTGGCACCAGTCCACATTTTGGGGAGGCCTTTTATAGGGCAAGCTATAGGGAGTGTTTGTGTCCTGGTCACGCTCACTGACCATCACTATGTCAAGCCCCATGGTGCTCATGGGAAGGATTACTCAACGTGTGAGTCCACACACTCAGAGTGGTCAATTTCAATGGGAACATCTGTCTTGAGCAAAACAAAGGAACCATTGCTCAAACATATCATCGGTTTGACCATTTTCCCATAATGGCAATCTTGACTTAGATATTTAGGTTGGTGCGTTTATATTTTTGTTCAGTATACATGTCGTCCATCATTCACTATCATCAATATAATTTGGCGTTTAAATTCTGAGAAAACGTTTTCTCAAAATTTGTTGGTCGTAGCATGTTCAGGCAGGAAATGCTGGTGACAGTGCGTTGATCAAAGAAATCGGGTCCATAGATGTGCGAAAGTAACATGACAAACATGCGTTTCCTTCAGACAAATCCCTTTCATGTGCATTCAATTAAATGTGGATTTTCTTCTCCCCATCTCCTTCAATTGTGATGATTTACTTTACCTTATATGGGAAATTTAGCCTCATCACTAAAAATGAGGTTTGATTGAAAAACAGGTTCTTCCGATTCCATCCGTTCAATTAACTTTTGACAAACATTTACTCTTGTTTCATAATCCTCTTCTAAAAGTTCATGAACTGTTTACATTTTAGAACATTTAAACCTCATTTGATCTTTTTTTTTTTTGTATACCTTGGTTGAGGCTCGTATGAGAGCTAACACACAACTCACAGCAAGGAGGCATGAGACAAGAGGGGCGGGAGTGGAGGGGACAAAACAGTGGGGAACAGACACATTAGGTGAACTGTGGAAGGGAGAGGGATGAGGATGGGACGGGGAACATGGCGAAGAGAAGATGGACATTTCAGGGACTTTCAGGAAGGAAAGCAGGAGAAATGAAGGAAGTGGGCTTGGGTGGATTATCGGGGGTAGAAAAGATCGAGGATTTGGATGGGGGAAGATAAGAGGTGGTGGTGAACAGCTGTTTTGAAAGCCTGGAGCGAAGAATGGGAAAGAATAGAGTGAGGAAGTTTATTCCAAAGGCGGGAAAAAAGAGGAATGAAAGAGTGAAGATGAGCAGTGATTCGTGATTTTGGTAGTTTTACCAGAAGGGGGTTGTTGGCGGACCTTGAGCGCCCTGTGGAAATGTGGTGGGGACAAATCGCAGAGAGAGCAGGGGGGGCAAGGCTGGAGAGGAGTCGGTAGAAGACAGAAAGACCACCGACCAACCTGCGGTGATTGAGTGAGAGGCCCAAAGACTCAGCTTCATTGCGGGAGATGCCGATGATCTTAAATGCCCTGGTTTCGACAGCGTGAAGCCGAGAAAGGTGGGAGGCAGGAGCACCAGCCCAGAGGGGAGAGCAGTACTCCATCAGGCTACGGACAAAAGCTTTGTAAGTGGTGGATATATTTATGAAGGATATCATAAATAGAGCTTTTCAGAATGTTTAACTCAAATGATCTTTCCTGGGAAAGCCACATTTCCAACCTGGCCTCGAAAGCCAGTCACCGACTGGGAATCCTCCATCATACAAAGTCCTTCCTTGGCCCACCTGAGCTCCTGACCACATGCAAAGCTTTCATCCACAGCCTGATGGAGTACTGCTCTCCCCTCTGGGCTTGTGCTCCTGCCTCTCACCTTTCTCGGCTCCATGCTGTGGAAACCAAGGCATTTAGGATCATTGATATCTCCCGTGATGAGGCTGAGTCTTTGGGCCTCACACTCTCTCACCGCAGGCAGGTCGGTGGTCCTTCAGTCTTATACCATCTCCTTTCCAGTCTTGCCGCCCCCCCCCCCACCCGCCGCTCTGTCGGCAACATGTCCCCACCATATTTCCACAGGGCGCTCAAGGTCCGCCAACAACCCCCTTCTGATAAAACTACCAAAGCCACAAATCACTGCTCACCTTCACTCTTTTAACCCTCTTTTTTCCCGCCTTTGGAACAAACTCCCTCACTCTCTTCAATCCCATTCTTCCCTCCAGGCTGACAAAAAACAGCAGTTCACCACCACCTCTTATCTTCCCCCATCCAAAACCTCGATCTTTTCTACCCCCGTGAATCGACCCTCAACCCACCTCCTTTGAATTCCCTGCTTTCCTCCCTGAAAGTCCCTGTAATATCCATCTTGTATACCCCGTGTTCCCTGCCCCATCACTCTCCCTTCCACAGATCTCCTAATGTCTCTGTTCCCCACTGTTTTGTCCTTCCCTCTTCCACCCCTCCTGTCTCATGCCCCCCCCCTTGCTGTGCATTGTGTGTTAGCTCTCATACGAGCCTCGACAATGTATACAAAAAAAAAAGTGATGCTCTCTCTCCTCATTATCATTGACTTTATAAGGTTCTGTTGGTAAATGCCTCCATAACAGCATTCGTCCTTTCATTTGACTTTCTTGGCCTTCCAGCAGATTTCGCCTTCACGACAGATCATGTGGCCTCAAACTGATCCACCGTCTTCATAGGGAGTGTCTTTCAGGTGCTGGTTTGTTCCTTTCATGCTGAAAATGCCTTTGAGCTTCAATGATTGAACCATATTCATGTACAAATCTCACAATTTTTACTTTCTCTTGAGGCCTTGTCATTATATCAGAAAATGGAGTTTCTCCTGAAATGGAAAGAAAATAACAATCAATATTCACAACAAACTAAAACTTACAAGTCTGGTCAGAGGAGAGAGGTAGTAGTCACATTGATTTCTGGACCTGCTATCTCGGCATGGAAAATAGCAGAAAAACAGTGGAAAGCTTGGAGTCCCCAGCTGATGTCAGCATGCTCACAAACAGGAAAAAGGAAAATAAGACCACATTCATCTGCTCACGTTATGTCCCCACCTTGGCAGCAAGCTGAGAACAGAAAGACGAGTTGAACAGAAAAATGAGCTTTTCGTTGACCTGGAACAAGCTCTGGTAGCAATACCTTCCAACGAGCTTTACATCCTTGGGGACCGCAATGTCCATGTGGGTTCTCAGAGTGACACAGATGATCGGTGGCGTAGAGTGCGAGGGCCACACGGGTACAGAGAGAGAATATCACTGGAAAGAACTGCCGACATTCCTGTCCGCAATTGCGGCAACTGTGTGCAACACCTAGTTTAGGATAATGGACATCGATACACAAACGTGGCAACACCCAAAGTCCAAGCATTGACACTGCATAGATTTTGCCATCATGTGCCAAAGAGAATGGTGAAGTTGTTTGGATGTGACAGTGACATGTGTGTGTGTGTGTGTGATAATTGGCAAGGTATTGCCATGCTTGAAGTGGTTGGGAAGGTGGTGGCCAGCATTATCCATGCCAGGTTGCAGTACAGAGCAGAGGAGGAGCTCCATGATTCACAGTCAGGATTCCGTCAACAGCGTGGATGCTCCGACATGAATTTTTTTTCTGTGTGCCAACTCATGGTAAAGGCAATGGAATATTATTCTAAGCAGTTCCTCCTCTTTGAAGACCCAAAGAGGCCATATGACTCTGTGCTCCGTGCAGCTCTTTAGTGTGCCTTGAGGAAGCTTGGGGTACCAGACCTCATTATTGACATTATGTAGTCATTCCATGAATGCAGTGTGCCGTTCAGTGAAGAGCTACTGGAAAAGACTGAAGTGGACAACAGCCTGAGGCAGGGCTGCACCTTTGCACCAGTGCTGTTCAACATCTATGCCAGCCTTGCCGTCGAGCATTGGATATCACAGGTGGCAGTTTTATATGGAGCTGCTGGAGAATTTATCTAAATTTCAAATTTGATTGCGAGTTGTTCAGGGAATCCAAAGTTTTCACATTTTGATGCCACCTGAGCTTATTTCATGATGCTTTCACATCCAGCTAAACATATATAGTCTCCACAAACTACTCCAAAGTGAAAGCTAAACAAATTCAGATAAAATGTTACTAAGTTTGATTAACAGAGGAAATCAGATGATTCTCAGTTGCATAAGTGTTCAAATCATTTGCCTAATTAACCCTAAATCACTTCAGGAGCAAATTATTTTTGTTTGAAAGATTACAAAATAAGTGTAATAGGTTTCAGCTGTATGTAATCAGTGGTTTAACTTAAAAATCAAGCTTCCCCACTTGTCTAAGGAGTTTCATTGTGCAGCTCACTTGGTCAACCAACAAGGTAAACAAACTTGGAGACCAAGGAGCTTTCCAAATAATTCAGACATAAAGTGGTGGAGAAGCACCATTCAGGAGAGGGTTATAAAAAGATTTCAGTCACTCATTATCCCTTTGAGTACTGTGAAATCCATCACTAAGAAGTGGAAGACATATCATACCACCCAGACTCTACCCAGATCAGGTCGCCCATCCAAACTCTGCAGCTGGGCAAGCAGGAAGCGGGATGTCACTGTAAATCCAACAATGACTTTGAAAGATCTGCAAGGCTCTATGTCTGAGATCGGGGTCAGTGTTCATCAATCAACAATATCCCTTTCCCTTCACACCCTTCACAAGAAGTCATTACTGAAAATACACATCAAAAAGCTTGTATGGAGTTTATGGAAAAGCATCTTAATCATACTGCAGGGACGTGTAGAAATGTTTTGTGGTCAGACGAGACAAAAATTGAACTTTTTGGTATAAATTGAAAGCGTTACATCTGGCACAAGCCTAACACTACACATCACCCAGTCAACACCATGCCGACTGTCAAGCATGGTGGTGGCAGCATCATGTTATGGGGCTGCTTTTCATCAACAGGGACTCACAAGCTTGTCGGGGTAGAAGGGACAATGGACAGTGTAAATTACAGGAGAATCCTTGATGAAAACCTGTTTGATTCAGCCATGAATCCGACACTGGGTAGGAGATTTACATTTCAGCACGATAACGATCCGAAGCACAACGCTAAAGCCACACTGGAGTGGCTGAATAAGAAGAAAATAAATTTTCTTGAGTGGCCCAGTCAAAGTCCTGACTTGAACACAATTAAACATTTATGGCCCTGTTCTTCATTGTCTGGCTCGCTAGCCACTGGCGGCCCCTGGTGGCCTTAAGGGCAGCCCCTAACGTGCGGCCAATAATACACAAATGTAAAAACAGCCCATCTTAGTCCACCATAAATGCTATCAAACTGACCCAATGGTTTCAAATTAGTGTTCCAAAGTGAAGCATAAAAGTAACATAACTACATCGGGATATGGTTGCAATATGCAAATAATTATGCTTGCAGCCCAATTAACCACAACGAAGAAGAGCATGTGGAGGTGAGGCCTTATTGCAGCTATTATGGAATCATGCAGGCAGTGTGGCGGCTCTCACACTGATGTATTATCGACAAAAGTGGCCCTCCTCTAAATGGATTTTGAAGATCACTGATTTATGGCGAGACTTGAAGTTTGCAGTCCATCGACGATCCCCATCAAACTTGGCAGAACCAGAAAATTTTTCCCGTGAAGAATGGGTAAAGATTTCACCATCTCACTGTGCAAATCTGATAGAGACCTACCCAGAAACACTCATAGCAGTCATTGCTGCAAAAGGTTCTCCTACCAAGTACTGACCGAAGGGGCTGAATACTTTTGCAACCAGTGAATTTTGATTTGTATGTGTTTTTTGCAGGTATTCCTGACATGTAACCTCCTTCAACTATAACAGTGTTTAGTTTGTTCTCTTCGGTTATAAATAAAAAAAGTTCATTTGGAAAAATCATTTCAACATAATTCGTAATTCATCTAAATGTGGCATTATTGGTCGGGGGTGAATACTTTTGCAGGCCACTGTATCTCAACATCAAATTCTGTGTCAAGAGTGTCTGCACTTTTCAGGAGAGCAAGTGACAGAACCAGACATAAGTGTACTGTTGAAAGAGGATGACCAATCCATCAACAGCATGGCCAAATCCAATGTGTGAGAGATGGTTATTCAACAAGAGAGGTCGATCAGTCCGCAAGTGTGACCTGAACAAGAACCCATGATACCCATATCCATGCCTTTCCTCCGTTCATCTTTTTTTCCTTGCTCCCCCTTCAGGGGTCACGTGGCCAGAAACTACAGCAAAATAGGGTGGTGGTGTATTTATGTATGTGCTAGTGAGTGTGTTTACTTATTTATAAGAGAAGAAGCATCATCGAGGAAATTCCCCCACTATTATTAATTTGATGAAGAAAACATTATACATCTCACAAAAATGCCAAATTTTAAAAGCCCTGGCTCAGATGGGATTCCATACTTCTGGATAAGACAATACACTCACATGGATGCTCTCCATGTTCACGATGCTTAATAATTCAATGAACTTATCCAAGGCATACAGGTAATGGATGAATGGCTCACAGAAGGTAACACATTCGTCATCCCAAAATCTGAAGAAACCCAAGTTCCTCACAAATATTGGCCAATAACATGCCTACAAACACAAATGATGTACCATCACCGAACACAACAAGGAGACCAATAGGCAGAGCAGAAGAGATGTAAACGAGGATGCTACGGAACAATAGGCCACCTACTACTAAACAAGACCATACTCAAAAACTGCATATGAGAAGAACCAAACTGTCCAAAGCCTGGATAGACAATAACAAAAGGTTTTGACAGCATCCCACATTCATGAATGATAAAGTACATGTAAATGTACATCAATTCACATGTGATTGAGAAAGCAATGAATCTATGGAATACCACACTAATACTGCAGCATTCGGATGGAAAGATTGAGAAACCAGGAGTGAAGATACGATGTGGGATCTTCCAAGGTGCCTCTTCCCCCTTGTGTTTTGCCTTAGCTCTGGATCTACTAAGTAACCTCATCAATGAGCAAAGACATGGATAAATCCTAACATCCAATCAAAGAAAGTCCAGGAAATTGGAAAAGTGATATATCTACTGTACTTGGATGATTTAAATCTCTTTGCACTGAATGATGAAAAATTGGCAGAACAACTACAATTAATGAAATGGTACTCTGACGACATTCAAATGGAATTTGGCCTAGATCATTTGCCCAGTGCACATTCATACAAGGTAGTCCAACAAAAATGGCCAACATAAAAATTTACCTAAATACAACAACACAGGAACAAGAAAATGAAACATCTCACAAATACCTCGGAGTAGAATTGGTACACCAAATACATCACAAACAAATGCGCAAAATAATTACCAAAGAATACCTGCATAGAATGAGGCTGATCCTGAAACGTATGTCTCCCCAAGGAACAAAATCGAAGATGTAAACCAACTCGCAATAACAGTGTTTCAGTACAGCCGTGGAATAATAAACTGGCCACAACTGGAAATCGACGAACTAGATACCAAAACAAGGAAACTCCTTATCATCCAAAAAATGTTCTACAAAAATCAGGACATCCCAAGAATGTACCTTCCGAGACGAGAAGGAGGTAGCGGCCTGATGGAACACAACCAAGTGCACACGACAACTGTAGGACTGACTGAGTACATGAAAAGTTTAACAGATTACCAAATCCAATTGCAGGCAAAGACAAAGCCAACAAACCAGAGAAGATATCCCAAACCCACTCAGCAAAAAAATTCCAAAGACAGGTGTGAATGGAAGATGTCACACATGAAACCAAAACAGCAACAAATACAACCACAACGATTGCAAAAAAGACAAAATAAAAAATGTATCAACAGATATACACCGACAACTGGTAAAATGATAAAAGAGCAGGAAGGTAGAAAAAAAAAGTTGGACAGATTAGCATAGACAAAGAAGGCTCATTGGGATGGCTAAGAAGAGGTCAGCTCAACCGGGATTGAGAACAAATCATACTAAAGACCAAAGATACTACACCAATTGCTTTAAGAAAATGGCAGAACTGAGTCAATTGGACCTGTGTAGGTTCTGCAAGGTAAAAACAGAAAGCACGAGCCACCTCCTATCGGGATTTAAAAAACTCATGTCAGAGCACATGTACACACAAAGGCTCAACAAGGTATCCTATGATTAATTTGCAATTGGTCACTGGCTTTGACAACAATACAAATTTATATTATGGACCATAAGTTACATATATCAAACAAACAGTTTCAAATGCAGCACCTCGCTGTCAATAGACCATTTAGATTGCATCAGATGTGGCAACAAATGCAAATTGTTGCTCCCAGCTTGCCAGATCGATGACAGAAGATGGCATTTGCATTTTTGCCACCTCCATCCCCACCCAATTGAGAATCCCATATGGGCATGGGCAACTTACTGGTGTGGACTAATCTACTGGCACATCCGCAAAAATGTTAATGTCCTAGTTTCAGAAAAATCATGGAAAAATGAACCAAAATTCATCACAGAAAACAAGGAAATAATAATAACGTACAATCTGATGATCCCATCGAGCGTGAACAGAGAAAACAAAGCATCGTGACTGGTTATAGTACTGAGTTATAAAAAAGAAAAGACAACATTGCTAATCAAAGTTTCTCTACCCAGCGATTTTGGGAAAAACAATGCAGAAATCAAGAAAATGACCAAATACCAAGATCTCATAAATTAAGTGAGAAGATCTTGGAAGTTGAAGAACACCAAAATTGTACCAGTGATCATTGGAGCAATGCGAATAATGAAAAAGAACCTCATGGAAATCTTAAAAACCATCCCTGGGAATATTACTACAGACCGCAATTGGGGGTTGTCCACGGCTCGGCGATGATCCTGAAAAAAAGCCCTTAGAACAAAACTTTGAGAGCAAGAAAACTTTACAACTTGGTCCATGAATCAATCATGACCCCTTCCTGAAACGGAGGTGGATACTTCAAGACTTGGGAGGACTCCATTCCACCTTTTTAATTCCGCATGATGATGAATGCATATGATGATATGGAGATGATGCACGCGTGCACACAGACACACACAAACACACACACACACACACACACACACACACACACACACACACACACACACACACACACACACACACACACACACACACACACACACACACACCTTGGGAGGAGGACTTACCACCTGGACACATTTCAATCTTTTTGGAGCTAGTCAACAAGGTAGGCCCCACTCCCAAACTAGGATTTTTACAAACACTGGCTGGTTATGGTGCACCAACCTTCCACTAATGAGGTGAGCAAAGTGACGTTAGCTGCCTTTCTTCGTCCAGCCGGTAGGTTGAGACCCAGTCGGTCCAGCTTTTCCCTCAGGCAGCGTCCTCCGTTCTTTGACTTGGCCCTGCCATGCATCATGAATGAAGCTCTATTCATAGTCTTGTTATCTCTCTTACATATATCCCCGAGTCATGTTTGCTGCACGACCTCCAAATTTGAGGATACGCAGTTTGAGCTAACTTTCCCAGCATCATCAAGCACTTTCAATTAGCTTACGTAAAACACATCACTATGGCAAAGATCATTTCACTTCCTGTAAGCCATCATCATACAAGACTTCCCTTTTGTGAATGGTACAACATATGAGGTGATCATACGACATCTGAACCTACCTTCTAAGAATTCCCCCGAGAAGCGAAGCATTGAGGCATTCAGGAGGTGATAATCGACGCTTCACCTCTGCGATAGTCACTTTGTACTTGGACGTAGAGCTGAGGAGTGAAAGGCGTCCAGGGACCGAACAGAACAAATCTGAGGGGTTCACTTGCACCACAGATCCTGCACCAACAGAATCACACATTTCAACATTCCTGTGGAAATTGCTCACAACCCTCTCCCTAAGTTCGAGTCAGTATTTGTGGGAAGCGTGGTTTGTGGAGCGGTTCGGACCCCTGCACAGTTGGTGCAAGCCAATGGGGAGGGGATAAGGCACAAAAAGTCAGAAATTCCACCTCATTTGCAGAAATAATAAACATGTGGTTCCTAACAATCAATCAAACAACATACCTATGCATTCCCATTCTTCCAGCATGCACACATTCCTCCTTCCCTTACTAACATTCCCAAATGCAATCTTTCTGCACACCTGCACTGCTTAATGCATTTTTCTCCCAGATGTGAAAGTCTTCCTGTGTCGGTCCAATCATGGGGTGTGTTCCATTAGCAAGCAGCTTGCTGTCGCTTGCCAATGCCAGGCCAGACGTTCCATGTTAACTGCTTTGCAAGGCACTTGCTCAGCCAACTTTTCCGCATAAACCGCTTTGCAAACAATTTGGCAAGCCGCTTGACAAGCGGAGCAAGAGATCAAGGGCTGGGGTGTGTTCCGTAAGCAAGCAGCTTGCTATCGCTTTCCAAGCCAGTCGTTCCATATCAACCGCTTTGCAATCCACTCACCTGGCTGCTCGGAAAGTGGAGGAAGTGATGAAGAGAGGTGCTTCATGATGTTAGCAAAAATGGCCGCCTTAGTCGTATTCAAAACGATACGACAACCAATGAAATGTTTTGGTGACATACCCCGATTATGTATTGTAACATTCATAATCAAACTACAATACCCCCATTTGGTGTGTGTTTTTTTGCACTGTGATACATTCTGTAGTTACTTGTCCAATCACAACCAAACTTGAAAGGGGGACTAAGGGTTACATGATGGAGGTGGTAGTGATTTAATCCCCCCCTCCCATCCCCAAGGGGGGTTCAGGCCTTGCATGAACTCCGTGTTGACGTGTATAACAGGTTATCATGGCGTTTGATGGGGCACACCTTCCGGATGTAAAAATTATTATAACCACAAACATCTCAGTCGATTCTGTCCAAAGTACAGTTACATTTTTAAAAACTGTCGCTATTAAACTGAAAGAAGTTTGGAGTCAATTCGACTTGATTAAGACATTCTATGCTGAATGCGTCCCCCCCTCAGATGAACACAGATTGCTCTCGACTTGCTAGGCCTCGACGTAAGCGGCAACCATCTTTAGTTAACAAAGCTGCTTTTACATGAGTCTTTATGCATGAATGATGAATCTCATTGCTTGTTTTTTTTTTTGAGCCGCGATCAGATTATATTTAGACTGTATATGGATTGTTTATAACCTATCTTTGGGCCTCATATGTGATTTCTCCCAGCCATGGTTTTCCAAGTGCGATATTGCCACCGACACCCTTACGGCCCAATTGTGACCGCATGTTAAGATAGCTGACATCTTTCCTAAGAAAGATGTCTAATCGTGGCATCTTTCCAAGACTGCTTCTAAAAACAAAAATAATAGCAACACTAATGATAATGGCATAATATTAATGTTATTACAAAACAATATTAATACGAACTAGCCGGGAGGCGACGATGGTTCGCGGGCATTATTGAACAATGCCACGATAGGTACAATTGAGTTAGTGGAAGCTTTCGAGGAAGCCCTACCGTAAAAACCTATCTCTTCCGTCAAAATTGACCAAATCAAATCGGATTTTTTATATGTTGTACTTATGGACATTACGCACAGCTTCGAGGAAATGAAATTTCAAGAAAAAAAATCGAGAAAAAAGGTTCAAGTTGGCATGGCTCCGGCCACAAGGGGCGTGGGACGCCTCTCAAAACAAAAAGACACAACTAGACCATGATATCTAGCTCGTGTCCAAGTTTCATCAAGATCACATCAAAGGTCACGGAGCTATGCTCTGGAGAGAGTCACAAACAGACACACACAGACAGACCCAACGAAAATAGTGGTCACTGCTGGTGCCCGCGAGCCAAAAATACCCCTCTCCCCAAGGGGTTTTCCTTCTTGGACAAATGCCATATTAACGTTTATAAATAGCTTATCATGGCATTTTGTGGGGCACTCCTGCCAGAAGTAAAAAATATATATATAAACCACAAACACGTATGATTACTTTTTTAAACAGTTGCTACTGATGATTAACAATATACTGAAAGAGAGGAAACCCGACGTTCTCGTGGCATTATGAGCTGAGATCTACTGTAATCACCCCAGAGAGGATAATGCCGTGACCCTTCCTGTTGCTCCTGTAGGGAGTAGGTGTGCGAGGGGATGTTTCAACATCCGGATGATGTAACCTCGTGACATGATCGGGGGGGGGGGGGGGCAGGGGAGATGTACATTGAGGCTGGGCAGAGGTGTGCATCCCCTAGTACCATGTGATACATCATTATGTATCGTTTGCCAAGATAGTCATTAAAACCCAAGGCTGCAATAAATACAGTTTTGTCCTATTTGACTTTTTAGTCTGTGTATATGAATCTTTTCCAGGTGTACTAGTATTATTGAAATGTGCATTTCATCGTTTTATTGCTCTTGCTTCTACTTTTCATCCCAATTCTTCAAGATCGAGGTAATGTTTAGCGTCAGTGTTCCAGACTCCATGGTTGTTTTTTTTTTTTCTTCGGCATGACGGTGATGTTGACACTTCGATTGATAGTGCGGTTATAATCTGATATAATTAATAGGCTGCCGCCCAACGATTTAAATCATAACTGCACTAGAAATCGAAGTGTCAACATCACCATCATGCCGAAGAAAAAAAAAAACAACCATGGAGTCTGGAACACTGAGGGGTTCCTCCTGTGTGAACCCCATTTTATATACCAATTCCCCGAAACGCTGCCAATACACCATTATACGGTAGCTGTAAGTTAGTAACATGCTCAGTAAGTTCTGTGGTCGTCCGGAAGGCATCAAATACATCTACATACGTCAATATGCGTTGGAGACACGTTACTCATAGGTTCAAAGCACGTTACTCATAGGTTAGAAATAAGTTTCGGGTATGATAAACATTACCTCGACGTGTTTCGACTTATGAGTAACTTACAAGTAACGTGTGTCGACGTGTGTCAACGATCACGTAACGTGCCTACAACTTATGGTCAGCGTATGCGGAACGTGTGATTCTTACGCTGGCATACGTCGAAAAATTTTGAGCATGTTAAAATTTGTCGACGAGCTCAGCGTACTACGACGTATGCCAGCGTGCTCTTAACGTATGCAAAACTTACCCATAACATATTCGACGTGTGCCAGCGTTTTAGACAAATTTTTCATACGTTGGCATATACTGGCGAAATCGTCAAGGTGTGACAGCGGCTTAACACAATAAATTTGTTTGGGGAAGTTGTCACAAGATGATCGAGTCTAACTGATAAATTGCTTGAGCACTCTGAATCAAGCAAGCCACTTGACAAGCGGTACACAAGCTGCTTGCTAACGAAACAAACCCCAGCTCTTCTTTCCAAAGTTTCAAGGTGGCAGTGCAATGTCTCTTACATCGTTTTTTTTTTGTTTTTTAACTTGGTCGAGGCTCATATAAGAGCTAATACAGAGAACATATAACAAAGGGACCAGGAGACAAGAGGGGGCACGAAAGGGAAGCACAACAGCAGGAGGGAACAGGGACAGCAGGAGATCTTTGGTGGGGTACCTGGGGTAAAGAAGATTCATACTTCAGGGACTTTCAGGAAGGAAAAAGGGAATTTGAAGGAGGTGGATTTGGAGTGGATTAACGGGTGCAGAAAAGATCATTGTATTGGATGGGAGAAGACATGAGATGGTCGTGAACAGCTTTTTTGAAGATGCCCCCTTGCCGTGCGTTGTGTGTTTGCTCTCATACGAGCCTCGACAATGCAAACAAAAAAACCCACAACAATAATGATCTGACTCCTAATCCCTGAAGTACCCCACCACTTACATTCTCCCAGCAAGACATCCTCCCACTCACAGCCACTCTGCTTCTTATCATTCATGCAGTTTTCAATCCAGTTAGTTCCCCAACCAGCCACTCCACAAGTCCTCACCTTGGCTAACAACCTCATTTGTGTTTCCTCATCAAATGCCTTCTTAAATTCTCGATATATTATGTCCACTGCCATTTCCTCATCCACCAAATCAGAAATTACTTTATAGAATTCTGAAAGATTTGTTGGATAAGACCAACCTTTGGTAAACCCATGCTGACTACCTTTAATTAGTTTGTATATATTTAAATGGTTCCTCATCTGATCCCTAATTTATGTTAGATCTCTCCTCGTACCCTCAAGGTTTGCCTTCCTGAAATGTTATGGCTTTAATCTCCAGGGTGGGATGAAAGTCACCTTACCCCTGCTAGAATTCTCACACCTCCATCCCTCGCTTCCCCTCTGCTCCCCACCGTGGTATGTGTTATCACTGACTCACGAGAATGATAGAGTGCAGAAAGATACAATGACCAATTAATTATTGCAAGTACTGCACAATAAAACCTGTATATTAAAACACTTTCAGAATGAATGCTTTACTGGGGAGGGGTAAAGTTTCCTACAAGCTTCTTACTGTTCTTACAATCTCTAATCCTTATCTATACAGAATCCTCGACATCAATTCCATCCTTAATGTCACTCCTTTCTCTCAATGAAATGCTGTCCTTTACCCAGATTGCTACACTTTCTCCTGTTTTCTCTTTTCGATCACACTAATACACCATGGAGACATCTAATCCTGTCCTTCAATGACAGTGCTCTCTTCATTAAACATGCCTTGGTTACTGCAACTATATCGCTCTCCTTGCGATCTACTTTGGCCTCAAACTCTTCCATCTTTTTATTTATTTTAAATTTAATAGTTTGATTGCCAACAAAAATCCTCACATCTCTCTGGCATCATTCCTCACCACTGCCTGCACTCACTACACCCTCACTGCTGCCTGTGGTCATGATACCCTCACCACTGCCTGCACTCACTACACCCACACCACTACCTGTGGTCATGATATCCTCACCACTGCCTGCGCTCACTACACCCTCACCACTGCCTGCACTCACTACACACACAGCTGTCTGCACACGCTACACCCTCACCACTGTCTGCACACGCTACACCCTCACCACTGTCTGCACACGCTACACCCTCACCACTGTCTGCACACGCTACACCCTCACCACTGTCTGCACACGCGACACCCTCACCACTGTCTGCACACGCTACACCCTCACCACTGCCTGTACTAGTTACCCCCTCACCATTGCCAATCTCCTCTGCAGACTCACTCCACAAATGTAACCAACCTTTGTAACCAACCACTCCACAAATGTAATGATGAATACTTTGTCGACAAAGTATTCACACTCTGATACATGCTATAAGGTAACTATCCATTCTTTCAACCTCGCAATAACTATCTTCAATTGAGCCATTTCCTCACACTTCCTATAACATTGACTACCTGCTATTTTCACGATCCCTGATCTTGGGCCGCATCAAGCATCGAACACACTGTTTATAAGAAAAATTATCTTCTCCTTATTTCTTGATTACCTCATTTGCTCTTACCCCATTTCCCAATCATATTTCCAACTGAATTAACCGCTTGACTGGGGGGGGGGGGGGCAACAACCAAGTCGGCCTGAGCCTGACACTTCCAAATCAAACGAATAAAATTACCTGATATAATTAATCTGTTACAAGCACGATTTCCACTTTAACTCATGCCAAATAGACAACACCTGACACAAAAACACGATAACAAATACAAAAAAAATCAACAACAAAAGAAGGACTTGTCATGTTCTGCCATACAAAGCTCTGAAACCAATGTAATCTCGATAGATGTTCCTTCATTGCTTTCAAAACCAACAATCAAATCACACTATTCCAGTCCATTGAGTGCATATCACAAACCCCCTTGATGTGAGGAGGCTTGTGTAAAGCACTTGAATATAATCCGTGCCTTGAACAGGCAAGTGGGTCATCAGATTGCTCGATTTGCAATACTACTCAAAAGTCATGACACATACATTGCACGAGGTGCTATTGCAGAACAACATGAATGTGCTCATTATACAAGATGACTTGTAGTTGTTTGCGAGAGAAACACTGTGGTGGCCAGCATCTCATCTTATCTCATGGACAGATAAAGCTATTCTCATATCCCTGTTTCTCACTCGCACGGAATCACAAGGCTCCAATAATTATCAACGGCACATCGAATGTCTTTTCAAACTGTTTGTGCAGAAATCAACTATTCTTCCTGTTTTGAAAATAACAAGCCTTTCCCTTGCATTCCCTCCAGCTCCGGAACCCGATATCCCAAAGTTTATTGGACTGGCCAAGGAAGAATACAACTTTGGAAACTGGACAAAAGTAAACTAATAGGCCTGGACTATATTCCTGCAGTTGTTTACAAACAAACTGCCAATTAGCTTACAATACCATTTTATGTGATTGTTACCTCTGCCGCCAAAGGTTAGTGGAGGTTATGTTTTCACCCCTGTTTGCCTGTGAACAGGATATCTCAAAAAGTTGGGTAAGGATTCAGAGAAAATTTGGTGGACAGGATGGGTGTGTGACAATGATTAAATGATTAGATTTTGGTGAAGATCTGAATACAAATCCAAATACTGAAATTTTAGAAATGATTCTTCACCATCGAGTGATGGGGATGAAAATGATATACAGCGCAATATTTCAAAAAGTTGTGGATGAATTCGGACAAAACTTGATGGATGAGTTGGGTAAGTGATAAGAACAAGCCGATTAGATTTTGGAGGTCTGGATCCAGATCCGGCCCATCAGTGGGATACAAAAGGTACAAACTGTTCAGCCTGGTGGAGGTATGCTCTCCACCGAGTGCTGTTCTAGTTTTAAATCTGTTTTACTGCAGGACATACATAATGCCTCAGCAATGGAAAGTTTCCTCCAATTACTATCGGACTGTATCATTGTTTCAATAATATGAAGAATTAGAAAGAAGAATCAGGAAATGTATGTGGAAGCATACCCTCACAATCACCCTGTTTTAACCCACGAAAAACAGTTTGGGTTCACATGCAAGCCCTCTACTTCTAATGCGCTCACATTTAGACCCAAGCGCACTCCCACTGATGCCCGCACATTCAGGCCCGAACACTACTTTTTTTATTTTTTTTGGAGGAAGGCTGCTAACCGAGTAGTCAGATTACCTATCTTGGTGACAGACAACTGGAAATTGTATTTGGATGTGTGTGTGTGTGTGTGTGTGTGTGTGTGTGTGTGTGTGTGTGTGTGTGTGTGTGTGTGTGTGTGTGTGTGTGTGTGTGTGTGTGTGTGTGTGTGTGTGTGTGTGTGTGTGTGTGTGTGTGTGTGTGTGTGTGTGTGTGTGTGTGTGTGTGTGTGTGTGTGTGTGTGTGTGTGTGTGTGACAGAGAAATGGAGGACTTATCTTTGGGGCAGACACTTCACTTTACGCACTGATCACAGTCCTCTCACCACACTGCTTTCCATGAAAGGATTGGCCAGATGGTCTGTGCGGCTTCTGTCATTCAAGTTTCACATTCAGGACAAGTCTGACTCTGAAACATAACAGCTGATTGCTTGTCTCGCCATTACCTACCTTAGAGCCCAGCCTGGAGGATGATGTTGAGGTTGTCATGCTCACATCGATCCTCACTGCTGTGCCAGCTGAATTATTCAAAGCTGCCTGTCTTTCCTCTCCCATTCAAGCAAAGTTTTACGAACTCCTTACAAAGTGGTGGGTGAAAACCTCATGAGGTCTGGATCCTGATTAGAAGAGGACTGCATGATGAGAGGTGCTCACTTTCTTCTCGTCCCTGATGCGTTACAGCTGCATTTCATCAAACTAGCGCATGGCATTCACCAGGGCTTAGTGAGGACAAAGCAGCATTTAAGGGATTTGTCCTGGTGGTTGGGAATGGACACCAACGTCGAGTCTGCAATCAAGGCTTGTATTACCTGTCAGCAACACGACAATATGGCTGTGATGCATGCATCCCCACTGAAGCTGGTTCCTTGTCCTGACTCAGCTTGGGAGAAACTCAAAATAGACATACTGGGGCCTTTCGACTCTGCACCACTGGACTGTCATTTTCGCTATCACTCTCATCGACTACATTAGCAAATGGCCACAAATTGCCTTCACCTCCCCGGCCACTTCGGTGACAGTGATCAAGTTCCTGTCAACTGTCTTCAGCAAAGAAGATAACCCAAAATAGTTGCTCTCTGACAATGGTCCACAATTTACCTCGCAGAAATTTGAAACCTTTCTGAAAGACAAAGATATTACTCCCAGAAAGTCTGCAGTGTACTACCTGCAAGCGAATGGGGAAATCAAGCAATTCAATAGAAGCTTAAAAGAAAGCTCGCTCACTGCTAACATCAAGGGGAAAGACTGGAAGACATTTACAGTGGACTTTCTTCAAACATACCGGGCAACTCTGCATACCACAACAAAACGTTCACCTGCTGAACTGCTTCATGGGAGAGAGAAGCACACCAAGCTGCATGTATCTTGTTCGTAGATGCCAAAGCCCAACACATTGTCATGCAAAGACGCACAAGAGAAGCAGGACAAGAACAAGGTGCACACCGACAAATGCTGCAGAGCAAAGGATGTGAACTTTAGATGTGGTTCCTTCACCCGCGGGAGGAAATCTGGCATCCTCCCAAAGTTACAATGCAAATTCTCAGTGCCTTTCCAAGTTATGGAGAAAAGAGGATCTCAAACGCACAAGCCATTCGATGGATGGTCTGGAACGTTTCTCATCAAGCATTGGCTGGTCAAGGGTGTGCAAGAGATGATGCCGAGCAACCGCTCCTTCTTGACACCACCGCACCACCGGCGCAAGACACATCAGAACCTGTGCCGGTCAACCGGCTTGCTAGAATTTGCGGACCTCCGGTCTGGACACGAGATTATGTGATGATGTATTCTAAAGTCCTTCGAAAGTAAGAAAAGCACACCAAGATTACCATTTCTATTATTGCTTGTACTCAAACTGTTACTTTTACTCAAACTTGCATTTACTTGTACTCAAACTGCTGCCATGCCTATTGGTGCTTGTACTCAAAGACAGGTTCCTGAAGTCATACAGAAGTTAATTGGAGGTGCCAGAAATATGCTTATTGAAATAGCATTTCTCTGCTAACATGGATACTTGCTTCAGTGATGGATAATTAACTAGTTGTTCTTTGGTTAATTCATGCCGGAGCATTGCTACATTTAATCCACTGGTTAACTGCGAAACAGAACACTGTTGTCCACTGAGTTACGGTGTGCATTTGGCTAAAGATAGGGGGATATGTGGTATTGTGCATATAGTGGAAACTAGGGGGCGACAGTGAAGAGGAAGAACTGGTTTGGAAGAGATGAGAACGGAAGGGTGTGGAGAGGATGTGTGTAACGAACCTTCTGGATGTTGGTTGAATAAAACCTGTTTAACACCAATGAATCCACTTCACTCTCGGAATACTCATGACAAAACAGATCTGCAATTCCTTCACCATCACCGCCTATTTTGAATCGGCATCCAATTTCACAGGATTTTCCACTGTGAAGATGCAGCCCTTCTCAATCGTTCTAAAATATGCAATTTAGTGTCTGTCTGACTGTGATACATTTGGTGGTTACTTAACCAATGTTGACCACACTTTGCAGGGGACTAAGGGTCACACGACGGAGGTTGTAGCGACTTCATTTGTCCCCCTCCCAAAGGGGGTTTCCATCTTAGACAAATGCTGTGTTAACATGTATAGATAGCTGATCGTGCTGTTTCTCCAAGGCCGCTTGTCAAAACAAAAATAACTCGAAGGGCACTATGGGGAGAGCGCATAGCTCCGCCATGCAAGGCCTGATCTCGGAGAACATATCGGGCCCAAGAAAGTTTTGAAATATCAGGCTATACAGCAGGCCTACCCCGAACGTGGGATTCTGCATTGAGGTTTCACTCTATTTGCAGTTGAATTATTGGGGTAAAATGTGCCGATTGTGGCATGGGTGTCATGGTCTGGTGAGAAGGAATACACAACCCCGCATCATTGTCTCACCTCACAGTTACTCGTTCGATAACGTGCCACACTGACTATCGCGAAATTTAGTTTATTATCATGTGATTTAGTGTTATCATGTGATATTGTGTGATTTAGTTTGTTATCATGTGATTTGGTGTGTTATCATGTGATATTGTGTGATTTTGTTTGTTATCACGTGGTTTAGGCCTAAGTCACATTTGCTCTACGTCGAGGATACGGCGGCCGTATGCCCTCTGAATTGACAGAAACGTGCGGCGGCGACGGCAGAGTTTCTGCAGTGGCCTCAGGGTGGCCCTACGCCGTTTGGCTATCTTTTACAGGCTGTAGGGGTCGCCGTGGAATTATAACGTGGAGTTATAACTTTTTTCATTTCTACGTTCGCCGTAGCAATTCGACAAGCCGAAACAAAATAACTGGTAAAAAAACAAACAAATAAAAGAACCCACTCATTAATGTCCGTCTGGCCACACGTTCGCCTTAGGGCCCCCTTGCAGTCCCCCTGTGGGCACCTTGCGTCTGCCTTGAAAATTCTATGGCCGCCGCAGGAACGCCCTAAGGTGACCGTGCGACATCAAATCAAAGACCGTACGGCAACCCCACGTTTTCGGTCTCCACGATTTATAAATACGCCGTGCGGCTACCCGAAAAATAAAAACATATGTGACTGCTACATTGTGTGACCGTGGAAATACTGCGGCCACCGTATAATTGCTCGTGGCCGTAGATTTTGGAGACCCCACGGCCGCCGTGGCAAATTTGACTTAGGCCTTAGTTGTTTTCATGTGATATTGTGCGATTTAGTTTGTTGGCACGTGATTTAGTGTTCTCATGCGATTTAGTTTTTTATCACGTGAGTTAGTGTGTTATCATGTGATATTGTGTGATTTAGTTTATCACGTGATTTAGCGAGTTATCATAAGCCTGGCGTTGGCTTAGTGGTTAGGGGTTGCTGCTTGGGATCCCAGGGTCCTGAGTTCAAGCCCCGTTGGGCCACTGAATTAACACCAGGGGATTGACTCAGCCTGTCATCCTTCCGAGGTCGGCGAAATGAGTACCAGTTGTACTGGTACCGGTGTATTCCCCGGTTAGAATAGGTGTACCATATCCCTGTGTGTCGTAAGAGGCGACCAGGGTTGGCGTCAGGAAGGGCATCCGGCCATAAAACATTGCCTCAAGAAAAAAGCCCAACCCCTGCACAGCAGGGGAAAATGGCTGTAAAAACGGTCATTTTAGCGTGTTATCATGTGATATTGTGTGATTTAGTTTGTTATCACGTGAAATTGTGTGATTTAGTGTTATCATGTGATATTGTGTGATTTAGTTTGTTATCACGTGAAATTGTGATTTAGTGTTATCATGTGATATTGTGTGATTTAGTTTGTTATCACGTGATTTCGTGTTCTCATATGATATTGTGTGATTTAGTTCTTTTATCACATGATTTAGTGTGTTATCACGTGATTCAGTGTGTTATCATGTGATATAGTTTGTTATCACGTGAGTTAGTGTGTTGTCATGTGATGTTGTGTGATTTAGTTTTTCATGTGATTTAGTATTATCATGGGATATTGTGCGATTTAGTTTATCACGTGAGTTTGTATGTCATCATGTGATATTGTGTGATTTAGTTTCTTATCATGTGATTTAGTGTGTTATCATGTGATATTGTATGATTTTGTTTGTCACGTGATAGTGTTATCATGTGATATTGTGTGCTTTCGTTTGTTATCACGTGATTTCGTGTAATCATGTGATATTGTGCGATTTAGTTTGTAATCACGTGATTTAGTGTTATCATGTGATATTGTGTAATTTAATTTATCACGGGATTTAGTGTTATCATGTGATATTGTGTGATTTCGTTTATCACGTGATGTAGTGTTATCATGTGATATTGCGTGATTTAGTTTATCACGTGATTTAGTGTTATCATGTGATATTGTGTGATTTAGCGTGTTCTCATGTGATATTGTGTGATTTAGTTTATCACATGATTTAGTGTGTTATCACGTGATTTAGTGTGTTGTCATGAGATATTGTGCGATTTAGTTTATCACGTGAGTTTGTGTGTTATCATGTGATATTGTGTGATTTAGTTTCTTATCATGCGATTTAGTGTTATCATGTGATATTGTGTGATTTAGTTTCTTATGACGTGATTTAGTGTGTTATCATGTAATATTGTGTGATTTAGTTTGTTATCACGTGATGTAGTGTTATCATGTGATATTGCGTGATTTAGTTTATCACGTGATTTAGTGTTATCATGTGATATTGCGTGATTTAGTTTATCACGTGATTTAGTGTTATCATGTGATATTGCGTGATTTAGTTTATCACGTGATTTGGTGTTATCATGTGATATTGTGCGATTTCGTTTGTTATCACGTGATTTAGTGTTATCATGTGATATTGTGTGATTTAGCGTGTTCTCGTGTGATATTGTGTGATTTAGTTTGTCATCACATGACTTAGTGTGTTATCATGTGATTTAGTGTGTGATCATTTGATATTGTGTGATTTAGTTTATCACGTGATTTAGTGTGTTATCATGTGATATTGTGTGATTTAGTTTATCATGTGATTTAGTGTTATCATGTGATATTGTGTGATTTAGTTTCCTCCCACGTGATTTCGTGTTATCTTGTCATATTGTGTGATTTACTTTGCTATCACGTGATTTAGTGTGTTATCATGTGATAGTGTGATTTGGTGTGTTATTATCTGATATTGTGTTATTGAGTTTGTTATCACATGGTTTAGTGTTATCATGTGATATTGTGTGATTTAGTTTGTTATCATGTGATTTAGTGTTATCATGTGTTATTGTGTGATTTAGTTTATCACGTGATTTAGTGTGTTATCATGTGATATTGTGTGATTTAGTTTATCACGTGATTTAGTGTTTATCATGTGATATTGTGTTATTTAGTTTGTTATCACATGGTTTGGTGTTATCATGTAATATTGTGTGATTTAGTTTATCACGTGATTTTGTGTGTTATCATGTGATATTGCGTGATTTAGTTTGTTATCACGTGAGTTAGTGTGTTATCATGTGATATTGTGTTATTTAGTTTGTTATCACATGGTTTAGTGTTATCATGTGATATTGTGTGATTTAGTTTATCACGTGATTTCATGTGATATTGTGTGATTTATTTTGTTATCACGTGATTTTGTGTGTTTTCATGTAATATTGCGTGATTTAGTTTTCGCTTATCATTCAAGTACATTGTGGGGTGTTAGTGACAGTAAATTGTTTTGAAGAAGAATATGTGAGTTTTAGTGAAATATGGCAAATTAAATATTATAAAATGTTAATCAAAGCTTTTGAAGAAAGAAGCAAATTAATTCACTTAAGAGGAATGTTGTTTCAATTGTGACGTAATGTGAGAAAGGAAGAAATATAGAATGAACCAAGTAAGAAAATAAGAGGCAGAATGAGTTTGTGATGTTTGTCTTTTTGAGCAAAAATATTTGTTTGCTTGTGTTGAAGTGAGGAGGAGGAAATAAGATAGAGTTGAGGAGTGTGAAAGAGAACACTTTGGATAAAGCAAAATGAGGAACATATCGTGAGAGTTTTTCACTAGTCTTCGTGGAGAAATGCTTGAAATTCAAGGGCGAGGTGGATACTGTCATGGCACCTTATACGGAGGTCTATAAGGACATGCAGAACAAGGCAAAGCAGACAAAGATCACCTCCTTCACAAAGTCTGATGATCCTGACGTCGCTAAGCCAGGGAAGTCAACGTCATCTCAATAACCTCCAACACCCTCCATCGTCATCATCACCATCATCAAAAGTAAGTTCAGTTTTAAGTGTTTTTCATTTTTACTACTCAGTATGTACAGTAGTAGTTTAAGAAAAAAAGTCGATACATTTTAGAGTTGATTCCCCTTATCCTATTTTACCCATTAGGTCTTAACTTTGTGCATCATGGTTTTGCCCAATGTGAGGTTTTTCAAGAACGTAACCTCCGTGAATGGAATCCATGAAAACATATATCGTTTTTAGCCCCATCTCTCAATGGTGAAGAATCACTTTAACAATTAAAAAAATTCTCGTATCTGCATCTAGATTTGGACCTTCACCAAAGTTGAATCAATTTATCCTTGTCACACACCCAACCTGTCCACCAAGGTTCGTCCGAATTGTCCAAAACTTTTGGAGATATTGTGCTATATATCGGTTTTGGCCCCATTTCTAAATGATGAAGAATCACTAAAATAATTCTAGTAGCCAGATCCGGAAATGGATCTTCACCAAAATCTAATCAATTCGGCCTTATCACACACCCAATCTTTCCACCAAATTCATCCGAATCCATCCACAACTTTTTGAGATATCATGCAATATCGTTTTTAACTCCATCTCTCAATTGTGAATCGGATCCGGATTCGAATCTTCACCAAAATTTAATTGATTCGGCCTCGTTACATACCCAACCTGTCCACCAGGTCTCGGTTGAATCCAACCATAATCTTTTGAGATATTGTGCTATATATCTTTTTTGGCCCCATCTCTCAACAGTGAAGAAGTACTTGAAAAAATTCTCAGATCCGGAACCGGATTCGGATCTTCACCAAAAATGAGCATTGCTGTCCTTGGCCGGTCACCTCCATGCACAAAAAAAATTCAGAACGATTGCTGGGAAAGTCTGGCCAAAAATTGTGTGACAAACAGACAAATGCTACAGACAAACATATTTGCCGAAAATATTTTTCGCCAAATAAGGAGAAAAAGACATAAAATGTTATCACCCTCATGGTTTTAGTAATTTTGCTGAACGGAGTAAAGTGCTAGCCCATATTCATAACATTTATGTGTCTGCACAACTGACTTGAGTGGTCATGTGACATGGAATATTGTGTATAATTGGGTTATTTGGTCATGAATATTAATGATTCGGGTCATGTAGTTATATTCTGTAAGATAGTTGGTCACATGACATGTATGGTGTTCTTGATTGGGAATGCAAATTTCGAAGACATCCACTCTGTAATGTCTGATCCACGAGAACATATCGGACCCATTACATTTTTGAACTAGAAGGGCAGTTGGTGAAGCGCATACCTCCGTCACGTAATGCCTGATCCATGAAAACATATCGGGCCCAACAAATTTTTGAAATATCATGCTATACAGAACTATATCGTTTTTTGGCCCTATCTCTCAATGGTGCAGAATCACTTTGAAAATTAATTAATTCTCGAATCTGGATCTGGATTCGGATCTTCACCAAAATTAAGCATTGCTGTCCTTGGCCAGTCAATTACACACACACACACAAAAATTCAGAATTTCTTGAAAACTGTGGCCAAAAATCATGTGACAAACAGACACAGACAGACAGACAGACAAATGCTACAGACCAACATACTTGGCAAATAATTTTTTTTGCCAAGAAACAAAATCGACTGACCAAATTATTTGAAAAATATTTGATTTTGCAAGTAAGAAACAGACAGAAAGGAGCGAAAACACAACCTCCTTCACCTTCGGTGGTGCGGAGGTAATGATGTGCGTGTGTGTACCATAATGTATTGTCTTTGTGCCAAGTTTGAACAAAATCGGTCCCCATCTGTCCGAGATATGGCTGTGGATGGACCGACGATTTTGGACTAACTGCAATTGGGGCTAATAACACATGCAACCAACCAATATACTTGAAAAATCTTTGATTTTTCCCAAGTAACAAACAAACAAACAAACAGACAGACAGGGTGAAAACATAACCGCCTTCCATCTTTGGTGGCGGACATAATAATAATATGATTACAGCATAATATTAAGTTATTACAAAACAGTATTAATACTCATAATATCCCCTCTCCCTTAGGGGTTTCTCCTCTTTGTGTGAAAGCTGTGATGAGGTGTACAGATAGCTTGTCGTGGCATTTCTCCAAGGCCGCTTCTAATAACAATGGATGTACTAGTAATCTTAAAGCAGCCATAACAACCAATGCATGACCACCACGCTCTATCATGTATCACATGACATTTGAAATGCCAACCTTGTGAACTGTATTATATCAACAGTCTTTTATTCCCTTCTGACTGTGGCATTCTAACACTAACAAGTTTTAACATTGTGTAAGGAAGGTAGAGACAGAGTTCGAAAAGCAAATTAAACACCGACATCAGCAATGTTCAAGTCAGCTCAGTATTCACACATGACTAACTGGGGTAGTTAGACTGAGAAAAAAAAAAAGGTCTGGTCAGGACCAGTCCAAAACTACCATCTTTGATGCACCACTACTTGGCCCCCCTGGAGGAATAATAGCAAAACCACTCGAAGTCATTGTTGTGGAATTGATACTCCAACATGTTACTCTCGTATCATTCAAGGCAGAGGAATATCGTCGAATAAAAGTGCAATGTGTGATTTTTAATTGTGGATTACATCACAAATATGGGTTACCATAGTGATGTGCAAGTGGCTTACCCCTGCGGATAACTCCACTTGTTCCGTTGATCAACAGCGATCCGTGTCCCTCGACACAGGTCTGCGGGTCAGACACCACGAAGGTTTACATTCTTAGAAGGCAATGGTCAATGCTCTTCAGCACATATCCACCAAAAGGTTCGATGATCGGCACACATGTAACCCCTGTGTAGGTATGTGCATGGACACAGACAATATAAAAATGCATGAGCACCATGACATTGCAACCAAAGGGCTTCGTTGTGATCTGTGATTAAAAAAACGTGTCTCACCATAAACTATCAAGGAGGCTGTTCTAAACGAACAAGTAATCGTTTAGGCTTAGGTTACAAAAGATTTTTGGTTAGTTAGTGGAAGTAATCCACCATAGCTGCCTTCATGGGTGAGAGACATGATGGGTAATGAGTTGATAAATCAGGGAGGAACCTTTACCCCCATTGTGAATTATCCAAAGTATTGGGACAGGCCATTTGGCATAGCTAGGCTTTCAGGTCCTCGATGATCCTGAAGATACCCCAAAAATGGCGAAACCGATTGGTCAGGATACTTGTCGGGTCAATGCGTTTGTGCTGATGCTTTCATCGATTACCCCGTAGATACGAAGCGAACAGTGTAGTTAAGCAATTGGTTCACTTCTGTCTGTCTGTCAGTCGACAAAAGTCAGTTTATGATCGAGGAACAACTTATTTTCAATTGATGGCTTTAGTTTGAACACAAATTGGAAAACGAATCTGTAGTTTAGCAGTACGTACTTTTTGCCTCCGAATTCGTCCTGATCTGTCTACCTGGCACTCAAACAAAATGGAAAATCATTCCAAAAAGGAAACTTGCTGTTTTAAGGACGCCATAAAGGACAAACAACATGGAGAAAGAGCTTATGTAACAGTAAATAAGGTGGTGTAAATGAAGCTGCATCGACAGCATTAAACTTCTGGAAAAAAATTTCGACGACCTTTAAAAATTGTTATTTCATTTGAATTACATACTTCAATACTGTAAAGCACAAAGAGCCTTTTTGGCACTTTTAAAACCCTTCCGTTGAACAGTACTTGGACAACATATTACAGCATTTTACATCATCACGACCAATCAAATTTACCGCTCGATCAAATTTACCGATCAAAGTTTGTTTTAGCTTTATAACTTCCACTGGTCACAGTCATTCATTCATGTGCAGCACGTAGCTGGGAGGATGAGCACCATTGCAGAGAGAACGGCTGTGCCGTTCATGCAGTGCCCCCTGTAGATAAAAGCAGGAATTTGTAATTTATTTCCGGTAGCTTGTTGAGTATTCCCAATGGATGCAGTTACATTGGGATCCCAAGCCCACCACCCCAATCATTCAGCAAACACCAGGCAGAATTAAAAGGTTATAATGTTTGTTTATTTATGAGGATGTTAGAATGATAATGTTATTGTTAGTGTATTTATGATGATGTTAGAGTGATAAAGTTGTAATGTAGTAAACTTATGATGATGTTAGAGTGATAATGTTGTCTTGTTCGTGTATTTATGATGATGTTAGAGTGATATTGTTGTCATGTTAGTGTATTTATGATGTTAGAGTGATATTGTTGTCATGTTAGTGTATTTATGATGATGTTAGAGTGATAAAGTTGTAATGTAATAAACTTATGATGATGTTAGAGTGATAATGTTGTCTTGTTCGTGTATTTATGAGGATGTTAGAGTGATAATGTTGTCATGTTAGTGTATTTATGATGATGTTCGAGTGATAAAGTTGTAATGTAGTAAACTTATGATGATGTTAGAGTGATAATGTTGTCTTGTTCGTGTATTTATGATGATGTTAGAGTGATATTGTTGTCATGTTAGTGTATTTATGAGGATGTTAGAGTGATAATTTTGTAATGTTAGTGTATTTGTGATAATGTTAGAGTGATAAAGTTGTAATGTAGTAAACTTATGATGATGTGAGAGTGATAATGTTGTCTTGTTCGTGTATTTATGAGGATGTTAAAGTGATAATGTTGTCGTGTTAGTGTATTTATGAGGATGTTAGAGTGATAATGTTGTCATGTTAGTGTATTTATGATGATGTTAGAGTGATAAAGTTGTAATGTAGTAAACTTATGATGATGTTAGAGTGATAATGTTGTCTTGTTCGTGCATTTATGAGGATGTTAAAGTGATAATGTTGTAATGTTAGTTTATTTATGAGGAAATTAGAGTGATAATGTTGTCATGGTAGTGTATTTATGATGATGTTAGAGTGATAAAGTTGTAATGTAGTAAACTTATGATGATGTTAGAGTGATAATGTTGTCTTGTTCGTGCATTTATGAGGATGTTAAAGTGATAATGTTGTAATGTTAGTTTATTTATGAGGAAATTAGAGTGATAATGTTGTCATGTTAGTGTATTTATGAGAATGTTAAAGTGAAAATGTTACTTTATTTATGAGGATGTTAGAGTGATAATGTTGTCATGTTAGTGTATTTATGATGATGTTAGAGTGATAAAGTTGCAATGTAGTTTATTTTTGATGATGTTAGAGTGATAACATTGTCTTGTTCGTGTATTTATGAGGATGTCAGAGTGATAATGTTGTTGTGCTTGTGTATTTAGGAGGATGTTAAGGTGATAATGTTGTAGTGTTAGTGTATTTATGAGGATGATATAGTGATAATGTTGTTGTGTCTGTGTATTTATGAGGATGTTCGTGTGATAATGTTGTTTTGTAAGTGGATTTATGAGGATGTTAGAGTGATAATGTTGTATTGTTTTTTTTTTTTGTATACCATGTCGAGGCTCGTATGAGAGCTAACACACAACGCACATCAAGGGGGGCATGAGACAGGAGGGGAGGGAGTGGGAAGAACAAAATAGTGGGGAACAGAGACATTTGGAGATCTGTGGAAGGGAGAGGGAGGGGACGGGGAACATGGGGAATAGAAGATGGACATTACAAGGATTTTCAGGAAGGAAAGCAGGGAATTTGAAGGAGGTGGGCTTGGGTGGATTATCGGGGGTAGAAAAGATCGAGGATTTGGATGGGGGATGATAAGAGGTGGTGGTGAACAGCTGTTTTGAAGGCCTGGAGGGAAGAATGGGAATAAATAGAGTGAGGGAGTTTATTCCAAAGGCAGTAAAAAAGAGGAATGAAAGAGTGAAGGTGAGCAGTGATTCGTGATTTTGGTAGTTTTCCCAGAAGGGGGTTGTTGGCGGACCTTGAGTGCCCTGCGGAAATGTGGTGGGGACAAATCACAGAGAGAGCAGGGGGGCGAGGCTGGAGAGGAGACGGTAGAAGACAGAAAGACCACCGACCAACCTGCGGTGATTGAGTGAGAGGCCCAAAGACTCAGCCTCATTGCGGGAGATGCCAATGGTCCGAAATGCCTTGGTTTCCACAGCGTGAAGCCAAGAAAAGTGGGAGGCAGGAGCACCAGCCCAGAGGGGAGAGCAGTACTCCATCAGGCTGCGGACAAAAGCTTTGTAAGTGGTCAGGAGCTCAGGTGGGCCGAGGAAGGACCTTGCACGACGGAGGATTCCCAGTTGGCGACTGGCTTTGGAGGCGAGGTTTGAAATGTGGCTTTCCCAGGAAAGGTCATGGCAGATAGTGAGACCCAGAAGCTTGAAAGAAAGGACTTCTTCCAGAGGATTGTTGAGAAAGTGGATGGGGGGTTTCTAAACGGTCCTTTCGAATAGACATTGTGAGAGTGTGAGATTTGGCCGGATTGAAAGACATGTTCCATGTGTTGGACCAGTTTGTGATTTTATCCAGATCAGCAGTGAGCGAAGAAGCTGCTGCTTTCCGGTCTGAGGGATGATCGATGGTACGGCAGAGGGTGGAGTCATCAGCAAAGAGATAAAGAGGATTTTCCAGATTCGGAGAGATCATTGATGAAAACTAGAAAAAAAAACAGGGCCAGAACGCTACCTTGAGGAACTCCAGCCTGGACAGGAAGGGGGGATGAAAGAACTCCATTTAGGGCCACACGTTGACTGCGACAGGAGAGGAAGTCTGCGAGCTATGAGTGGCGATGGCCTTGGATACCATAGGAAGAGAGTTTGGTGAGCAGGGCAGGGTGCCAGACTGTGTCAAAAGCACTTCAAAGATCCAGGGATATGGCTCGGATTTCCTGTCTGGCATTGAGGGCTTCCATCCATTGTTGGAAGAGCAGAAGCAGCATATCCAGGGTAGAGTGTCCTGGTCTGAAACCAAATTGATGATCAGAAATCAAGCCATTGGAGAAGTGGAAGGATTTGATGTCTGAAGCGATGATGGATTCCAAAACCTTGCTGATTGTTGGGAGAAGGCTGATTGGTCTGTAGTTGCAGGGATCTGGTTTTGCACCTTTTTTGTGCAGGGCACTGATGCTTGCTGATTTCCAAGCAGATGGCAGATGGCCTTGAGCAAATGAGAGGGTGAATATAACAGAGAGAGGGTGAGCAAGAGCAGAAGAGTAGGCTTTGAGGACACGTGAGCTGATGCCGTCTGGACCGGTTGCAGAATCTGAGTCGAGGTTTGATGGCAAGCTCTCAACTTGTCAGGAGAAAGGACACAGAGTCCAGGGACAGTTGGGTGCGACTGGGTAAGGTGGGTAGAGAAAGTGATGGGTTTTGGACACAAGATTTAGCTGCAAACACCGAGTTTAGGCATTCAGCGTTTTCACGTGCGGTATCAGCAGTGCTGCTATTTGAGGTAAGTAAAGGGAGGGGATGGAGGGGGGAGTTTTGAGAGAGGTGAGAGGGAGGCTTGGAGGGAGAAGAGTGGGATGGTTGCTTTGAGAGTGAGGGGTGAGAGGAGTGAGTTGGCACTAAAGTTGGAAAAAAGGAATGGTTGATGGAAAGCGAACATTCATAGCAAACTGGGGTTTTTTAGGTTTTCGGTCAGTTCGGCAATTAAACACAATTCTTGATGGATGCAATAAAGGCGAATTTCGAGAAACAGATTTGATTAGACCAGAAACAGATTTGATTAGATGCCACCAGGATTTTGAGGAGGGAGAGAGGTTTGAGAGTTCAGACTTGAGATGAGAAAGATGTTGTTTTCTGGCTCTCCTGAGGGGAGATACACATTTGTTTCAAGCTTTATGGAAGGAACTGAGATTGCCCTCAGTTGGGTTTGCTTTCAATGAGGCAAAGGCAAGTTGTTTCAGGACAACTGCCTCACCACAAGCTTCAGTGAACCAAGGGCACGAGGAAGGGTAGGACAACTGAAGACGAGAGGGGATAAATCTGTGCATGAGGGAGAGCAAGTTTCTTTGAAAGAATTCCCGGGATGAGTTGATGTTGGAGAAAGTAGAGATAGGAGACCAGTCTATAAGTTTGAGGGCTGCTTGGAGGCCCTGCCAGTCGGCTTGAGTGAAATGCCAGACTCGACGGCGGTGAGGTGATTCTCTGATAACAGCCAGAGAGATGTCCACTTTGACAAGGACGTGGTCAGAAGAACCGATTGGAGCAGAGGAAAAGCAGCAGATATTGTCAGGGAAATTTATCAAAATCAGATCCAGAAGAGATGGAGTACCATTGGTTGAGATCCAGGTAGGGAAGTTGACCGATTGAGTCAGTCCCAATGAGTCACAGAAAGCATTTGCTGAGGTGCCATGACATGTGAGAGAGATACCCACACCTTGCCAACTGGCATGATGACAATTGAAGTCGCCACATATGAGAAAGAGAGAGTTTGGATGAGAAGATAGAAGTTGGTCCATGTTTTCAGATAGTGAGGTGTAGATGGAGTCATCACTGTTCGGTGGACGGTACAGTATACATATAAACATGAGGTGGGAGTTGAGGGGAATCCGTAGCCAGAGGTATTCCTGGGAGTGTAGGGGAGTGAGGGCAGGGCATGGAGAGTGAGGAATAGAGTCTTTGATGAAGAGAGCAACTCCTCCACCAGGACGAGGCTCAGGTCTGTCAAACCGGAGGAGGGAGTAACCAAGCAGAGATAGTTGGGAGTCAGACACGTCTTGGGGGAGGAAAGTTTATGTTAGGCAGATTATGTCTGGTTTGTCTGTGGCAACCTGTATGGAAAGATCTGAAAGGTTTGAGCGAAGGCCCCGGATATTTGAGGTACATACTTTTAATGAAGAGGTAGGGGAGGAGGATTTGGGTGCAGGGGGTTGGGGGAGGGGGAGGGTAGGACAAGGGATGAGGGGAGGAGGTAAGGAGTGTTGTTGAAAGAGTGTGGGGGATTGCAGAATAGCTAGTGGAGGGGGCCGAATGAGGAGGAGAAAAGGCTCTGTGGTGCTGGGGGAGAGGGGGGACAAGAGAGGGGGAAGAAGGCAGTTGAGGATTTGAGGAGGTGGAGTGAAGAGATAGAGGTGAGAGGGCAGTGGAAGGAGGCAGCTTTGTGGATAGGAGGGGGGGGCAACTTTGGGAAGGATGAGTGAGGGGGATGAATGGTGGGAGAAAGGTGAGGGGGGAGTTTTGAGAGAGGTGAGAGGGAGGCTTGGAGGGAGAAGAGTGGGATGGTTCCTTTGAGAGTGAGGGGTGAGAGGAGTGAGTTGGCACTAAAGTTGGAAAAAAGGAATGGTTGATGGAAAGCGAACATTCAGAGCAAACTGGGGTTTTTAAAAGTTTTCGGTCAGTTCGGCAATTAAACACAATTCTTGATGGATGCAATAAAGGTGAATTTCGAGAATGGAGAGAAGAAACGCTGTAACAGTTGGATTTTTTTCGGCAAGGTATGAAGGAAAGGTCGAATTGAGAGCAGTCTGTTTAAATAGCAGAAGAGTAGTGCATTCTGATACAGTAAAGAGAACCACATGTGTGAAAGAGGAAGATGAAGCATTATGAGAGATCGTTTTTGTTATTATTATTAATGTTTGAGAGAGTTTTCAACAGATTACGTCATGTAAGTGTTGTAGAAAAAAAAATCGAGGAAGAAGAGGAGATGAAGAAAAAGAAGAGGAAGAAGAATCGGAGAAAGGTAGCGGTTTTTTTTTGTTTGTTTTTTTGTTGTTTTTTTTTTAGATAAGAAATAGAGTGATTAGTTGGGATGGGGGACATTAAGAAAGTGGGAAAGATAGAAATTGAAGATAATGGGAAGAAAAAACAAATAAACACGATCATACACCGAGGGGAACAAAGGGTATAGGCCTCAAGCCTCAAGGATAGGCCTCAAGCACCCAGTAAGACAAGTTCAACGAAATCTCACAAAATAGCATGATTTTTGAAACAAAACCGAACGAGGAACACACAGTAACATGTAGGTGAGAAAATAAACAGTTAAAACGGGACAAATAACGACCGGAAACTTAACTTTGAGAACGTCAGCAGGGAGCCCCCAAGGAGACCTGCCAATGCTCCAAACCCAGAACCAGAAGCGATTTATGATTATTCGTGTATTTATGAGGATGTTGGAGTGATAATGTTGTCATGTTAGTGTATCTATGAGGAAGTTAGCATGATAATGTTGTGATGTTCGTGTATTTATGAGGATGTTTGAGTGATAATGTTGTCATGTTGTTTATTTATGAGAATGTTTGAGTGATAATGTTGGCGTGTTAGTCTAGTTATGAGGATGTTAGAGTGATCACATGGTCATGTTAGTGTATTTATAAAGAGGTTAGAGTGATAATGTTGTGATGCTGGTGCATTTATGAAGAGGGTTGAGTGATAATGTTGTCATCTTAGTGTATTTATAAGGATGTTCGAGTGATAATGGTGTGATGCTGGTATATTTATGAGGATGTTAGAGTGATCATGTTATCATGTTAGTGTTTTTATGAGGATGTTAGAGTGATGATGTTGTAATGTTGGTGTATTTATGAGGATATTAGAGTGATAACGTTGTTATGCTAGTGTATCGATGAGGATGTTGACGTGATAATGTTGTCATGTTAGTTTTAGTTTATTTGTGGGGTTAGAGTGATATTAAAGGTTGTCCTGTTGGTTTATTTATTATCAGTAAAGTTGTGTTTGTTGAGACAGTACTCTATATTTTCGTTATCTGTACACGAGTGACATGAACATAAATTTACGCATGTATCGTTGTTAAATGTTTAAATCGCTCAACATAACACCTTGAACAGGATGCGTGATCCGGTGCGAACGTAACGTGTGCACGCGGCGTTTGTACAGAGGTTAATGCTTCACGCTTTATCCAATTTAGGGACTTTACATGCCTTTTCTTGAGCCTTTTCTACTCCCCTTTCACTCCGACTCGAGTGACTATGAACGGGGATTGTGCGCATGAAGAAAAAATGAACAATGGCGGCATTTTGGGCTCCTTATGGTAATGGAGCGCGATCCGCGCACCCGCTAAAGCTCCTCCTGGAGCCGTGCGCTTAACCACGTGCCGCTTTGTGTGGGTCTCATCTCGGACCACGCATCTGCCGAGTGACGTGCAACCCAAAGGGATCCACTCGGGATCGAATCAGGAGCCGTCACACCTTTAGTCGCAGGTGTCGGGCGGCTTCGGCGGATCAGAGCGTCTCAGTGACAGGGATGCCAAGCGCTCCGTGCGAAAAACGATAACGCAGCCCCGTTCACCGGGCATAACACACCCCTGATATGTAGGATGACCTGAAGGCCACGAGCTCTCACTGTGAGCATGACCCGATCCTCAATAGCAAGACCAATGGTAAAGTGGGTGTATGAAGTGGCTCACTCCGCGCTTCGCCATGTGAGCCGCTTGTTTGACGAAAATACAAATCGTTCGGGCTCGTCTTGCGCCGTCACACTATTTAACTGTATGTCCATACTGGGGTTTGTTTCGTATCCACCTGCAACCAGGACAGAGAGTACATTGTACATTAGGCATTCAAACTGCATTCCGTGCTTCACATGCCCGACACACCTCAAAACACGAGTGGGGATCATTCCGTTAAATTCCATTGACATCATCTTCCGTGGCTTGTTAACGATTTATGATGGAAACACAGCGAATTTCTGACATACGTTCGAACGGACGGCAATCCCCATTGATTATGACGTCATTAATGGCACTTCCTACGTGGTAATGAAAATAATTTTCAGCACAAATAAAGTCTGCATGAGGATTCATGAAGAACTCTGCCGTCGAGCTTAAAAAGGAGAAATTTTAATAACGTGAGAATGTTTTTCCCTTTAATTGTATAATTGAACGTTTATATTAAACTATTTTAAGATTAAATTTCATTTATGTCAGTTCGTACAGCTTCATCCAGGTAGAGGACTGGCTCATCAGCGTCATTCATTCTTGGACATCAAAGTAACACTCATCTTGCCAATCTGTCCTTTGGGCTGTTAATGAAACTTACCGTAGGTTATACTAAAGTTACTAATGATGAAAAATAGCATCTTTGATGGAGGTTTTCCTAAAATCTGTGCAATGAGCAAATTCTGCATAAATGACATCATATTGGAAAGCGTACAGTACGTCCATACACGTTACTTGTTTACTTCCCAATTCTTTTACACGAACCCTTTACTTTTTAAATTCCCAATCCTTTTACACGAACCCTTTACTGGTTTATTTAGCAATCCTATTACATGAACCCTTCACTGCTTTAATTCCCAATCCTTTTACACAAACCCTTTACTGGTTTAATTCCCAATCCTTTTACACAAACCTTTTACTGGTTTAATTCCCAATCCTATGACACAGAACTTTTCCTGGTTTAATTACCATTCTTTTTACATGAACCCTTTACTGGTTTAATTCCCCATCCTTTTACAAGAAAACTTTACTGGTTTAATTCCCCATCTATTTACATGAACCCTTTACTGGTTTAATTCCCCATTCTTTTACATGAATCCTTTACTGGTTTAACTCCCATTCCTTTTACATGAACACTTTACTTGTTTAATTACCGATCCTTTTCCACGAACCCTTTCCTGGTTTAATTCCCAATCCTCTTACATAAACACTTTACTGGTTTAATTACCAATCCTTTTACATGAACCCTTTACTGGTATAATTCCCAATCCTTACACGAATCCTTTACTGTTTTAAGTCCTAATCCTTTTACCAGAACCCTTGACTGGTTTAATTTCCAATCGTTTTACATGAACCTTTTATTGCTTTAAGTCCCAATCCTTTTACATGAGCCCTTTCCTGGTTTAATTCCCAATCCTTTTACATGAACCTATTACTGGTTTAATTTCCAATCCTTTTACATAAACCTTTTACTGGTATAATTCCCAATCCTTACACGAATCCTTTACTGGTTTAAGTCTCAGTCCTTCTACATGAACCCTTGACTGGTTTAATTTCCAATCCTTTTACATGAACCTTTTACTGCTTTAAGCTCCAATCCTTTTATATGAGCCCTGTCCTGGTTTAATTCCCAATCCTTTTACATGAACTCCTTCTGGATAATTACCACTCCTTTCACACAAATTCTTTCCTGGTTTAATTTCTAATCCTTTTACACAAATAAACCATTTCGTGGTTTACTATCCAATTATTTTACACGAACCTTTTCCTGGTTTAATTCCCAATCCTTTTACATGAAACCCTTCCTGGTTTAATTCCCAATCCCTTTACACAAACATTTTCCTGGTTTAATTCCCAATACTTTTACACAAATCACTTACTGGTTCAATTGCCAAACTTTTTACAGAAAGACTTTCCTGATTTATTTCCCAATCCGCTTACAAGAACCCTTTACTCGTTAATTTCCAAACCTTCACAATCACCTTTTCCTGGCACCATTCCCAATCCTTTAAGACAAAATATTCCTGGTTTAATTCCCAAGCCTTTGACAATAACTTTTTCATCATTAAATTGCCAATCCATCAACACAAACCCTTTTGTGGTTTAACTACTATTTTGTTTACACCAATACTTCACTGGTTTAATCCTGAACTTTGAAAATGATCTTTTTCTCTACTCGCAGGAAGGCCTCGATGGACGCACACTCACCTCTGAGCCATTGAGCCTGGGTTCGAATCCTTACCCAACTATAAACTGTCATCATGGGGTTTCAAAGGCAGGGTGATTCATGATAGCGTGTGCATTCCCTCGGATGGACGATAAACTGGGCATCCTGTCTACTGGCATTTGATGATGGGCTTTAAAGATCCCATGATGTCCTTCGTGAAGAGTAGACGAGTTATCGCCAACACTATTTCCAAATTCCAAATTTCTGCGCTAACCTACAGAGGGCATTGTGTCAGCGGCCCAGTTGCACCCTCAGCCAATGTTGTTACCCTGCAGCTTTGTGATGCATACGAAAAAAGAAGATAACCCTTTCCTGCTTTGATTCCCAAGCTATTTACACAAACCATTTCCTGGTGGTAATTACCAATTCTTTTGTTCAAATATTTCCTTCTTTAATTCCAAGTCCTTTTTCACATGCCCTTTCCTGCATGGTTTATTTAATTATATATAAACACAAACTTTACAGGTTTAATTACCAATCCTTTTCAATGATCGTTTCCTGGTTTAATTCCCATTATATTTACAGGAACCCTTTACGAGTTTAATTTCCAATCATATAAGATGAAACATTCCTGGTGTAATTCCCAATCCTTTTACACAAACCCTTTCCTGATTTAATTTCCAGTCCTATTACATGAACCGTTTCATAGTTTAATTCCCAATCCTTTTACACAAATCATTTACTGGTTTAATTCCCAAACTTTTTACAGAAAGACGTTCCTGATTTAATTCCTAATCCTCCTACAAGATCCCTTTACTCATTTAATTCCCAATCCGTTGACACAAACCTTATACTGTACTGGTTTAATTTCTGATCCTTTTACATTAACCCTTTCCTGGTTAAATTCACGATAAAATTAGATGAACCCTTTCCTGGTTTAATTCCCAATCCTTTTACACCACCCCTTTGCTAGTTTAAATCTGTGTGCTTTTTAGCCAAATCCTTTCCTGCCTTAATTCCCATTTCATTTACATGAACCTTTTCCTCATTTAATTTCGAATCCTTTTACAAGAACACTTGACGAGTTTAATTCCCAATCCATTGACATACACCTTATACTGGTTTAGTTTCTGATCCTTTTACATGAACCCTTTCCTGGTTCAATTCCTAATACATTTAAATTACCCCTTTCCAAATTTAATTTCCAATCCTTTTCCCCAAATCCTTTCCTGGCGTATTCCCCATTTCATTAAAGGGAACCATTTCCTGATTTAAATCCCAATCCATTTATGCAAACCCTCCCTGGTTTTAACTCCCAATACATTTACATAAATCCCATCCTGGTTTAATTCCCAATCCTTTTGAACAAATCCTTTCCTGGTTTAATTCCCAACCCTTTAACATGAATCCTTTCCTAGTTTAATTCCCAATCATTTAACATGAATCCTTTCCTAGTTTAATTCCCAATCCTTTAACAGGAATCCTTTCCTCGTTTAATTCCCAATCCTTTAACATGAATCTTTTCCTGATTTAATTTCCAATTATTTTAGGTGAAGCCTTTCCTGGTTTAATTCGCAATCCATTTACACAAACCCCGTTTCTGATTTAATTCCCAATATTTATCACTGAAACCAAAATTGGGTGGAGGTTATGTTTTCACCCCTCTCTGTTTGCCTGTTTGTCTGTCTGTGAACAGGCTCTCTCAAAACGTGGATCGATTCAAACAAAATTTGGTGGAGAGGTTAGGTGTATGACAAAGACAAATTGATCAGATTTTGGTGAAGATCTGGATCTGGCGACTAGAATTTCTGAAGTGCTTCTTCACCATTGAGATATGGGCCGAAAAACAATAGATGGCATTTGATTTCAAAAAGACGTGGACGGATTATCACAAAATTTGGTGGATGAGTTGGGTAGGTGATGAGAACAAGCCGATTATGTTTTTGTTCGGTTCCGAATCCAGATCTGGCCTATCAAAAACGATATATAGCACAATATCTCAAAAAGTTGAAGACGGATTCGGATGAAACTTGGTGGACAGGTTGAGGGTGTGACACGGACAAATTGATTCGATTTTGATGAAAATCCAAATACGGATCTGGATAGGAATTTTTTTTAAATTATTTGAGTGATTCTTCATGATTGAGAGATAGGACCAAAAACAACACATCGCAGGATATTTCAAAAAGTTGTGGACAACTAGTGACAAAACTTAGTGAATGAGTTGGTGAGGTGCCAAGAACAAGTCAATTTGATTTTGGTTCAGGTCCGGATGCAGATCTGGCTGATCAGTGGGATACAAAACGTAAACTGTTTAGCCTGGCAGAGGTAGGTGCTTTACTGAGTGCCATTCTAGTTGTACCTGTATGCGCTCCATCTTTCGCCTGAGTCAGTGTTGCCGTATAGCCAGGCAGGAAAGAGGAAGGGGACAATGCATGCTGTATATACTATATGAGTGTGACAATATTTAATTGGATCCTGTAATACAACGACAACTCTTACTTGGTTAGACAATGCATATAATACCGTGCAAAGTGATCGATGTTTTTGTACGAGTCTCACCCCAGTTTCGTCGACACCAGATGTTGATCCAAGACCCAAAGCCCCAGACCCAGAGAGAAAAAGCTGCTCCGAATATGTCGCAAACTGTCCACCTGTGAGGGGAAGGTCATGCCTCCTGTATGCCTCGAAGCAGGCCAGCTCCCGATGTGGCTCGTCCAGGGGCTTGAGAGCTGTCCTGCACGCATTCGCCAGGCCGTGGAGACTCAAATCCGACTGCTCTGCACCCGCTGCAGTTGGATGACGATGGTGGTGGTGGTGATGGTGGTGGTGGTGTGGATGTAGAGGCTGTGGATAGTACTGCTGTGAAGGATGCAAAGGCTGTGGATAAGCTTCGGCCGAGACCGTTGCTGCGTGATGGTGATGGTGGTGGTGACCACCAGCTTGAAGGTCGTAGTGAAAGGCTGCCTGAGCGTGATGCAGAGCGCTGTAGTGTGGAGAGCTAGGAAAGTAGGGAGAGAAGTCTCCTGGTGCCGAGTAGGATAGAGGAGATTGTGAGGACTCCAGGCACCCGAGTTGCATGAGCCGATATCCACTAGCCCCGTCTGCTCTCATCTGCATGGAACAAGTGGACAGGCAGATGATCGGAAGGGAGAGGGAGAGAGATCTTGCGGAAACCCGGCAAGACCCACAAAGTGCTAAAGGTAACACCAGCAATGTTCTGGCAGCCATTGTATTCAAAAATACGCCAATGCCATGAGCAGAGTATAGATGATAGCGTGATGAGAGATGGCCATATTACAATGATGCAGCCCTACTTGCGAAACATCACAACGCATCCTGATTAGAGCTGAGCAAACAGCATTACAAAATGATTTCAAACACCGAATGTGTATATTCTACAAACCAATGATACAATCTCTGCCCGCGACTTCGCTTGCACCTTCACTGCTCGTCTCTGGGGTTTTTTTTTCCTTCTCTATGACATCTCCCCCACCGGAGGCTGAATCATTTACTTGTGCTTTCCCAGCGGCGACAGATGTCCCCGCAAAACTCCCGGCTCAGCTAATCGCGCCCCGGGGCCAACGCGCGCCCACGGCCCGCCGGGCATCATCCCCCCCCCCCACCCCATTCCACCTCGGCTGCCCCCAGCGTGTATACGTCTCCCTGTATACCTCGGATTCGTGCACCAGTCCGGGAAAAGCAGCCGCCATTCTGAGCCCCGTGCGGGGTCTCTGCTCGAGGCCCCTGTCGGTGGATTGCGGAGAGAGTGCGTTGCGGGGTGCAGCGAATATGCGCTCCGTCCATGCACCTGTCTGTCCGTCCACGCCTCGTCTTATCCTTGCCGTCTGCAGGTCCCATGGCAATACGACGCTCAGCTTTAAGCGCACCGAGTGCGCAGCCTCCACTGCCTCATCATAAGCTTTCTCATCCTCATCTTCCACATGTTTCCTCTCTGCTTTTTTCTTGGTGTGCTCTCTGCTTCCACTCTACACTTCCATTACGTGCTTTGTGCTTCCACTATGCGATCTATGCCTCCACTATGTACTCTCTGCTTCCACAATGTAGTCTTTGCTTCCACTATATTATGTTCTGTGCTTCCGCTCTGCGATCTTTGGTTCCATTTCCACGACGCACTCTCTACTTCCACTCTGCACTTCCATTGTGCGATCTGTGCTTCCACGATGCACTCGATGCTTCCATTACGTGATCTGTGTGCTTCCACCTTTTGCTGCTTTGTGGCGAGAGGCTCAAAATATTTCGTACCTAGTGGCTGTCCTGTGGACGAGACAAATGCATCGCTGAAGCTCCACACTAATTCACAAAAGCAATATTCGCGACAGGCATGTCGTGGTTACGCCATGCGCACACAATCAGAACATCAACAGGTACAGAATACGAGTTTGAAACGTCGTTATACCGGGTTCATTGTTTACGTGTAAACGTGGTTCCTGCAACTAAATTTCCACCGTTGTGTTCACGCTGTTCACAAACACTCACGTGGCCTCAATGTGTGCAAGACCCGAGGAACGGAGGATGGACGATGTGGCTTGAGTGCTCGTTCTGTCGGTAAACGTGCTCCTCTCCACTACACCGGCAGTGACCATCCGTCGGCGGTCCACAGTCGGTATGGTGGAGTGTAAAGTTGTTGGAATCACCGAGACATCGCACGCAATGCCGCACGGACCTCTCTCCTGAGTTCTCCCGCTTGATGGAATTCCATGGATTCTTCTGCAGGGCGAACTTTCTGCCATTTCAATCGTTGATTTGCAAATTGAAGTCGTCGAGGCAATAAATTAAACGACAAACTTTACAGTAATTAGAGTAAGGGACAAACACTGACGGGTGTTAAATGTGACTCTCGTGCATCATGGACATGCGTGCATCACTGGGGACAACGACGTGCACTTCTTTTGTCACTCTTCGATGGAGACAACGACAATGCACGATTATATTCGCGATAAAACTTTTTTGTTTTGACTTCCTGAAGATCCACTGTCTGAGCATCTGACGATTAGATTTCATGATCAAAAAGTGCAAACTATCACGAGATTAATTAACAAACGATAATTAGCACACCTTTACTTGTTTATCATTTTTAGCTCACCTGGAACGTCGTTCCGGGGAGCTTATGCGACCGAGCAGTGTCCGTAGGTGAGTGAGTCAGTCAATCAGTCGGTCAGTCAGTGAGTCCGCAAACACTTCAGTCATTATCGCTTGAACCAAACACACCATTTTGATGAATCTTGGCCACAATCTTCATATCTGATGCCTAACGAAGGTTATTGACTGCATCAAAATCTGCGCTCATTATGGGGGTCTACGGAGGATTTGACCCCCCCCCCCAAATAAATAAATAAATAAGTATTTGCTCTCTTCTCCAAAACTATACACACAATTTTAATGAAACTTGACCGCAACCTTCATCACCCGTAATGTACCTCTTGATTCAGGTGAGCGTCAGGACAGGTGTTCCTATGTTTTCTACATCATAGGCGTTTAGCAGGTGCACAACATAGAACGTTGAGTTGAATGTCCATTTGTTCGAATCCCTGAACGCGTGTAAGAATTAGTTTTCATACAAACATAACATTGACTTAACGACGTAATATAGTGTAAAATGACATCACCTGACATCATAATGCTGTACTTATTTATTATACATAGGGTGTCTTGGAATTCACGACTGGACGTTAAAAAAAATGATCAACATTACATTTGTTAAACTATAGAATTCATACAACACCTTACCCCACGTGATCTTGAGAATCAAGCACATGAGCGGGGTCTGCGAGCGGCACATTTGATTGGTCGAAATGATGTAATATTTTGTCCAAGTCCTGTTAAACAGAAGGGTTTTGAGAGTGCCAAGAAGGGGACTTGTGTTATCCAGCATTCAAGTATGTAATTCAGTTTAAGTAAAATATTTTAAAAGTTGCAGCAAAAAAACTTTCTGGAAGTTTACCGCCATTGATGCAGCATCTTTTACACCACCTTATTCACCATGTTACAATAGTTATTCATGCCTGTTGTTTGTGTCCTTTATGGCATCCTTAAAAACAGTACGTTTCCTGTTTGGAATGATTTTTAAATTTTGTTTGACTGCCAGACAGGCAGACAGAGTAAAACAATTATCTCACTCTCACTCCTCTGGGTGTGTGTGTGTGTGTGTGTGTGTGTGTGTGTGTGTGTGTGTGTGTGTGTGTGTGTGTGTGTGTGTGTGTGTGTGTGTGTGTGTGTGTGTGTGTGTGTGTGTGTGTGTGTGTGTGTGTGTGTGTGTGTGTGTGTGTGTGTGATCAGAACAAATATTCAGAGCCAAAGTATGGTAAACTTCAGGTTCTGATTCATGTTCCGATTCGTGTTCAACATATAACATTAATTTGAAGTAAGTTGTTCGTCGATCATAAACTGACGTTTTTGGACAGACAGACAGACAAAGTGAACAAACTGCATAACCACGCTTTTCGCTTCACACGCTTGTGGTGTAATAATGAATGAGACAGTCATGCGATTGGTTGACCATATTTTCAAAACCCCCCCAAAAAATTTCACGTTCTGTTCCATCGTGATTTCTGGAACACGCTCCACATATACCGAGCTGATCACCAAAGCGTGACACCGCTCAGAGGTGGAGCACAATTAAGAAGCGAATTTTTTATTAAATAAATAAATAAATAAAAACACAAATTCTCGTTAAGACTATTTTGTGTGACAATTGTTAATTGGCAACGGAACGCCCTGGGGGCCAAAGTAGACACTGGTAATTGCTCCCCGTCACGTGGCCCAGCAGACGTTTCAGAGGCCGAACGGACACTGCAGATGCTGTTGTTTTTTTTCTTTCCTTTCAAGCTGTTCGTCCGTCGAACCGAAAGAATCGTCAAAACGTTTCGTCAAGAACCCTCACATCGGCACAAAGGAGCTGCGAAGCCGCAGCTTGCCCCTGATGTTTCGGTGACCTCACCGTTTCAATCAATGCGTCATAATGAGATTTTACGCATTTGTCTTTACAAACGCATATTCTCTGCATTTGTACAATTGCTCCGATAAATATCCGTCCGTTTTTATCGAGCTATATCTCTTTCTCGTTTAGTCTTCATAATGTACGAACTTTGTGACTAACATCTCGTGAAATAAGGCGAACACAACGCGCACAGTTTGGTGAAAATATCGCCATCAGATGAAATTATTATCGGCATTGATGGAAACACAAAGGAAAACAAATTTTCAACCTGACGCTTGTACACGGCGGACAAAGAAACATTTACGGACAATGAAAATGTGTATGTCGTCGTATCGTAGTCGGTGAGAATTTGCGCCAAAATTACTGATCATCTATTTTATCATCGAAACATCCAGGTCGGCGTCCTTGTTGGGTTTCTCATCGTGCGATCCTTGCTTTATCACGCGGGTGTACACAAGACGAACACAGAGACGCGTCTGTGACGTCTCATCGAATGAAGAACATCGACATCGGTCCGATGTGAAACAAGAGAGCCGAGTGACGTGCAAACAGGTTGCTCCCACCGGCAAACGCTCGTTGTTTCATCATCTTTTTTTTTTTTTAAAAACGCCAGATCGCCGCGTTCTCTATCGGAGTTTCCAACGTCGCTCCTTGTCCGCACATTCGATCTGACAAAGCGATCCGTTGCACCGTCTGAAAGTGCCCGAGTTGCCTTGGGCACGCTCGACGCACCGACAGAACAGCATCATCGGTTAGGCGAAGATTATCGGTATGACCCTCGGGCAGGTGACTCGTTAAATGGGCCCCAAAGTTAGGACGAGGCGGAAACCGTTACGTGCGTTATATTTTAAACGTCATGGAAGAGAGCGAGCGTGAGCCAAGCGTCTTTGGGTCTGAGTCACGTGTTGGCGTATTAAAGGGAACGTGATGCACATCAAAGGCAAGAACTCACGAGCGATAAAAATCTTCGTTTGTCTCGACACATCCGCCGTGCTGAGTCCACAATACACGTCCGTTCACGGCACCATGAGCGCATACGTGGTGTACTTGCCTCTGACTGTATAGTTTGGGTTTGTCTTCTCGCGGAATAGGATCCGACTCTCTGGCGTATATAACCAGGAAGGGGAGCAAGAGGGGCATTAATGCCCCCCTGACAGCATTTTGGCCAAAAAAGTGTGGGGTCTTTTTTTTTTGTGTACATAGTCAAAGCTCGTGGAAGAGTAAGTACACTGAATGGATCAGGACGCAAAAGGAACAGTCGAGAGAAGGAGATACCAACAGCAGAGCTGAGGGTCTAACCGGTGGGGAATGGGGGTGGTTGTGGGCTGGACAAACAATTGGTGTGGGGAGGAATAAGGGGTAAGGGGGCAGGAGAGGATGCCTGTGGTGGACAAGATGGATAAAGAAGGAAACTCTCAGGAGGGCAAAGAGGAAATTTGGGAGGAGGAGGGATTGGGTTGGGGTGGCGGGTAACGAGGGTAAAAAAGATCATGGTTTTGGATTGGTGGATTATCTGAGATGGTGGTGAACAGCCATCTTGAAAACCTGGAGAGAAGAATGAGATTGAAGAGAATGTGGAAGATGATTCCACAGGTGGTTAAAAAAAACAGGACTAACTAAAGAGTGGAGGTGAGCAGTGATTCTAGATTTCGGAATTTTTCACCAGAAGGGGGTTGATGGTAGACCATGATTGTGTGCCCTGCAGACACCTGGGCCAAAGCACAGAATGAGTAGAGGGTGCATGATAAGAAAGGAGGTGATAGTGATCAGACCATGTCTGCGATGATGAAGTGTTAGACCATCGACTCAGGGAAATTGTGGGAGATTCCATTCATCTTGATGACCTTGGTTTCCATCGTGCCAACCTGAGCAACACCTAAATTGGAGGAGCCAGCCCAGAGGGGAGAGCAGTGCTCCATCAAGCTGCGGATGCAGGCCTTGTAGGTGGAAAGGAGTTCAGGTGTGCCAAGGAAGGAATATGTATGATGGAGGATTCCCAGTCGGAATCTGGCTTTGGAGACCAACTTTGAAATGTGGATTGCTCAAAAAAGATCATGGCTGATCGTGAGACCCAAGGGTATGAATGACTGAACTTCCTCAAGAGGATTATTAAGAAAGCAGATTGTGTTCGGTGGGGGAAGGGGGGAAGTTGCCAGATATTTGTCAGGATTGAAAGACATTCCAAGTGAATAAGGAAGAAATGTTCAGACATGTTCCAATTTTTTGTCTGAGTGTAAAGTCGTTTCGTTTGAAGTAGTGATGGAGTGACACCTGTCCAGGATACTCGTACATTCCAGTTGTGAAGTTGTGGGAGGTTGCCTTGGACGCCTTGTGCTCTTATCGGATGTACAAATGAAGGCTCATTGGTTCTTTGTGATGTCATAAACGTGTACTTTGGCCATTCTCTGCTTTAAATCATGCTTACTTTTAAAAGCCATGAAAGTTTTTTTCGTGGGATAAAACCTTAACCAGTTCTTGTTATGAATATTGCTTCCAAAATGCTTCTGTTTACCTCACAAGTATGAACTCGGTTATTGGTCGAATGAGGGATCACTTTCCGGGGTCATGGTTGGCCACGGTGGTGGGTGGGGAACAAGTGGTCTGATCCAGAAAGCGGTTCCTTGATACCTGGTTGAAATGCTTGTGATGAGCAAAAGAGGGTTAGCATCATGACAAAGAGTTAACGCTCGGAACGACAGCTTTTCCTGCTTCCCACAGTGGTTCACGTTACTCAATCAATGTTCTGTTCATTCCCTCCATTATTCCCTCTGTCTGCCGATGCAGATCGACAGCAGACTTCACCAGCAAGGTGAGATCTTCATTGTATAAAATTTATTTCGTATTGCAATGTCATTAATATTTTATTGCAATATAACGTTCTACCATGGTGTGTATATATATATATATATATATATATATATATATATATATATATATATATATATATATATATATATATATATATATATATATATATATATATATATATATATAGTTATGACCACGGGTGCTGAATGTATTATGAGGAGGTTAATCCTCGTGTCTCCTCAAAAGAACCGGACCTGGGGCCACCGCTTACAATTAACTTTATGGTGCAGTGGATTGCTTAGCATTCATGAATGCCAATCAGTTAACCACGAGTTCCAGTGTCCACCGTCTAATTTTTCTGTTTAACGAGCGGTCACATGGCCTCCTGACCGGGGAACGCGTCATCGGCAATGCACCAATCTTATCTTGATCATATCTAAAGTAAGGTGGCCGAACGTTTACCGCTGGTGCATGCTGACTATGACAGGTTAATTCATTTGGGAATTACTTCCCAGTCTATCTAGGTTCGGACGATTCTGGATCATTAGAGGGAAATGACAAGCATGGATAAGTTGAAGCATCAACAAGGAATTTATTATTAAGAAAAATAAATAAACTTAAGAACTTTTTATTTCCTTGTCAAATTAATGGATGAATTCAAATCAATCAAATGTTCAATCAACAAAATAATCTCAAACAAAGAATTCAACAAGCTTTTATAGAAAAATGGACAAAGAGCAGATGATTACCTCTATGCCTTACTTTACAATTAAACACGAGACATGGGTACCCAGCAGATCATTCGGGGGAAAAGAAATCCGGCCTCGGCTTACCAAGGAAGAAGTCATCGAGCATCAACTAAAATAACCCAAAATGTGTGAGCGTGCCTTTGTCTGCTGCCAGCGCTCTGCCGCGCCGTGCACCCACCCGCAACCAGGCTCGAACACCAATCGACATCACGTCGTCACCCCCAGGAATTAGGGATGCCAAGAATCAGATACGCCAAGAGCCAGGTACCGAGCAGAACCAGCAGGAATGGTCCAACTGTCACCAACCAGCAGGAGCTATCAGGAGCTGTAACCAATGGCCAGGAGCTGTAAGGAGCTGTAACCAATGGTCAGGAGCTACAACAAACCTTTCAGCCACCAATGTCATGAGATCAGGGCTGTCTCTCCGGAAGGTTGTCATATCTCGAGCTTTCAATAACATCTGGCATCCCACCTTGCTCTCCAAACTCTCTACTGATGGCAACCAAGGCCAACTCCACTCTTGGGTTACTAACTTCCTCTACTCTCCTGGCCAATGCATAACTCTCAACTGAATTCTCTCATCTCCTCTTCCTGTCAAGGGTGGTATCCCAAGGCAGTGTTCTGGGCCTTGTCGTGTATCGAATCTTCATCAATGATCTCTCTGACTCTTTTGGAGAAACCTCTTTATCTCTTTGCTGATGACTCTGTCCTCTGCCATGACATCCCTCATCCTTTACATATGCAGGCTGCAGCCTCTTCCATCTCATCAAAGCTTGATAGAATCACAAGCTGGTCCAAGCTATACCGAGAACTTGGAAGGAAAGGTTTATCCGAGCTATAAAGAGAAGTTGGAATGAAAGGTTTATCCAAGCTATACCAAGAGCTTGGGATGAAAGGTTTATCCAAGCTATACCAAGAGCTTGGGATGAAAGGTTTATCCAAGCTATACCAAGAGCTTGGGATGAAAGGTTTATCCAAGCTATACCAAGAGCTTGGGATGAAAGATTTATCCGAGCTATACCGAGAATTTGGAAGGAAAAGATTTATCCGAGCTATACCGAGAACTTGGAAGGAAAGGTTTATCTGAGCTATACCGAGAGCTTGGAATGAAAGGTTTATCCAAGCAAGACCGAGAAGTTGGAATGAAAGGTTTATCCAACCTAGACCGAGAAGTTGGAATGAAAGGTTTATCCAACCTATACCAAGAGCTTGGGATGAAAGGTTTATCCAAGCTATACCAAGAGCTTGGGATGAAAGATTTATCCAAGCTATACCGAGAATTTGGAAGGAAAAGATTTATCCGAGCTATACCGAGAACTTGGAAGGAAAGGTTTATCTGAGCTATACCGAGAGCTTGGAATGAAAGGTTTATCCAAGCAAGACCGAGAAGTTGGAATGAAAGGTTTATCCAACCTAGACCGAGAAGTTGGAATGAAAGGTTTATCCAACCTATACCAAGAGCTTGGGATGAAAGGTTTATCCAAGCTATACCAAGAGCTTGGGATGAAGGGTTTATCCAAGCTATACCAAGAGCTTGGGATGAAAGGTTTATCCAACCTAGACCGAGAAGTTGGAATGAAAGGTTTATCCAACCTATACCAAGAGCTTGGGATGAAAGGTTTATCCAAGCTATACCAAGAGCTTGGGATGAAGGGTTTATCCAAGCTATACCAAGAGCTTGGGATGAAAGGTTTATCCAACCTAGACCGAGAAGTTGGAATGAAAGGTTTATCCAACCTATACCAAGAGCTTGGGATGAAAGGTTTATCCAAGCTATACCAAGAGCTTGGAATGAAAGGTTTATCCAAGCTATACCAAGAGCTTGGGATGAAGGGTTTATCCAAGCTATACCAAGAGCTTGGGATGAAGGGTTTATCCAAGCTATACCAAGAGCTTGGGATGAAAGGTTTATCCAAGCTATAGCGAGAGCTTGGAACGAAAGGTTTATCATAGCTTGAAATAAAAGGTTTATCTGAGCTCGACCTCGAGCTTGAATTGAAAGGTTTATCATAGTTAGACTGAGAGGTTGGAATGAAAAGGTTAATTTGAGCTCGAGTTTGGAATGAATGGTTTATTGTATCTCGGCCATTGGTCCCCAACCTGCGGCCCGCGGAGCCCTATACTGCGGCCCTCGAGAACTTTCCAATCAAAACACATTTCCGTGTAGCAATTTTAAAGAGGTTTACACAATGCTGCTGCCGGCCACTGCCGCTTACCGCTGGGAGGAATCAAATCAATTTGCATCAATAAAACTCAGTGAAATGCATCAATTTTCTTCTGGCTCCCAACATCCTTGGGAGTAGTGAATGTGGCCGGTGGGATCATAAGGTTGGGGACCACTGATCTAGACCTCGAGTTTGGAATGAAGGGTTTATCATAGCTCGAGCTAGAGTTTGGAATAAAGGGTTTATTGTAGCTCGACCTAGAGTTTGGAATGAATGGTTTATCATAGTTAGACCTGGAGTTTGGAATAAAGGGTTTATCATAGTTAGACCTAGTACTAGAGCTTGGAATGAAGGGTTTATCATAGCTCAAGCTAGAGTTTGAAATAAAGGGTTGATTGTAGCTCGAGCCAGAGTTTGGAATGAATGGTTTATCATAGTTAGACCTAGAGCTTGGAATGAAGGGTTTATCATAGCTCGAGCTAGAGTTTTGAATAAAGGGTTTATTGTAGCTCGACCTCGAGTTTGGAATGAATGGTTTATCATAGTTAGACCTAGAGCTTGGAATGAAGGGTTTATCATAGCTCGAGCTAGAGTTTGGAATAAAGGGTTTATTGTAGCTCGACCTAGAGTTTGGAATGAATGGTTTATCATAGTTAGACCGAGAGTTTGAAATGAATGGTTTATTGTATCTCGACAAAGAGCTTGGAATGAAGGGTTTATCATAGCGAGAGCTAGAGTTTGGAATGAAAAGTTTATCGTAGCTAGACCGAGAGTTTGGAATGAATGGTTTATCGTAGCTCGAGCTAGAGTTTGGAATGAAGGGTTTATCATAGCTAGACCGAGAGCTTTGAAATGAAAGGTTTATCGTAGCTCGACCAAGAGCTTTGAAATGAAAGGTTTATCGTAGCTCGACCAAGAGCTTGGAATTAAATGTTTATCCTCACTAATCCGATAACTTGGAATTAAAGGTTTATTGGAGATAGATTTGAATCTTAAAATGAAAGGTTTATTCAAGCTCGAGTCTGTTCTGAAAGTTTTATCCTCACTTAAATGAGAGCTTGGAATGAAAGGTTTATTTTTTTTTTTGTATACCTTGGTCGAGGCTCGTATGAGAGCAAACACACAACTCACAGCAAGGAGGCATGAGACAAGAGGGGCGGGAGTGGAAGGGACAAAACAGTGGGGAACAGACACATTAGGTGAACTGTGGAAGGGAGAGGGATGGGGATGGGATGGGGAACATGGCGAAGAGAAGATGGACATTTCAGGTACTTTCAGGAAGGAAAGCAGGAGAAATGAAGGAAGTGGGCTTGGGTGGATTATCGGGGGTAGAAAAGATCGAGGATTTGGATGGGGGAAGATAAGAGGTGGTGGTGAACAGCTGTTTTGAAAGCCTGGAGGGAAGAATGGGAAAGAATAGAGTGAGGAAGTTTATTCCAAAGGTGGGAAAAAAGAGGAATGAAAGAGTGAAGATGAGCAGTGATTCGTGATTTTGGTAGTTTTACCAGAAGGGGGTTGTTGGCGGACCTTGAGCGCCCTGTGGAAATGTGGTGGGGACAAATCGCAGAGAGAGCAGGGGGCAAGGCTGGAGAGGAGTCGGTAGAAGACAGAAAGACCACCGACCAACCTGCGGTGATTGAGTGAGAGGCCCAAAGACTCAGCTTCATTGCGGGAGATGCCGATGATCTTAAATGCCCTGGTTTCGACAGCGTTAAGCCGAGAAAGGTGGGAGGCAGGAGCACCAGCCCAAAGGGGAGAGCAGTACTCCATCAGGCTACGGACAAAAGCTTTGTAAGTGGTCAGGAGCTCAAGAGGGCCGAGGAAGGACTTAGCACGACGGAGGATTCCCAGTCGGCGACTGGCTTTTGAGGCGAGGTTGGAAATGTGACTTTCCCAGGAAAGGTCATAGCAGATAGTGAGACCTAGAAGCTTGAAAGAAAAGACTTCTTCCAGAGGATTGTTGAGAAAGTGGATGGGGGTTTTGTAAACGGTCCTTTCGAAGAGACATAGTGAGAGTGTGAGATTTGTCTGGATTGAAAGACATGTTCCACGTGTTGGACCAGTTTGTGATTTTATCCAGATCTGCAGTGAGCGAAGAAGCTGCTGCTTGCCGGTCTGAGGGATGACAGATGGTACGGCAGAGGGTGGAGTCGTCGGCAAAGAGAAATAGAGGATTTTCCAGAGAGTCCGAGAGATCATTGATGAAAACCAGAAAAAGAACAGGGCCCAGAACGCTACCTTGAGGAACTCCAGCCTGCACAGGAAGAGGGGATGAAAGAACTCCATTTAGGGCCACACGTTGACTGCGACAGGAGAGGAAGTCTGCGAGCCATGAGTGGAGATGGCCTTGAATACCATGGGAAGAGAGTTTGGTGAGTAGGGCAGGGTGCCAGACTGTGTCAAAAGCACGTGATATGTCCAGGGATACGGCTCGGATTTCCTGTCTGGCATTGAGGACCTCCATCCATTGATGGGAGAGCAGAAGCAGCATATCCAGGGTAGAGTGACCTGGTCTGAAACCAAATTGATGATTGGAAATCAAGCCATTGGAGAAGAGGAAGGATTTCATATCTGAAGCGATGATGGATTCCATCACCTTGCTGATGATTGGGAGAAGGCTGATTGGTCTGTAGTTATAGGGATCTGTTTTTGCACCTTTTTTATGCAGGGCAGTGATGTTAGCAGATTTCCAAGCAGATGGCAGATGACCTTGGGCAAATGAGAGGGTGAATAGAACAGAGAGAGGGTGAGCAAGAGCAGAAGAGCAGGCTTTGAGGACACGTGGGCTGATGCCGTCTGGACCGGTTGCAGAATCTGACTCGAGGTTTGAAAGCAAGCTCTCCACCTTGTCAGGAGAAAAGGATACAGAGTCCAGGGACAGTTGGGTGCGACTGGGTAAAGTGGGTAGAGATAGTGATGGGTTTAGGACACAAGATTTAGCTGCAAACACCGAGTTTAGACATTCAGCTTTATCACGTGTGGAATCAGCAGTGCGGCCATTCGAGGTAAGGGAGGGGATGGAGGGGGAACATACACCAGAAACAGATTTGATTAAACGCCACCAGGATTTTGAGGAGGGATAGAGGTTTGAGAGTTCAGACTTGAGATGAGAAAGATGTTGTTTTCTGGCTCTCCTGAGGGTAGATACACACTTGTTCCGAGCTTTGTGGAAAGAACTGAGATTGCCCTCAGTTGGGTTTGCTTTCCATGAGGCAAAGGCAAGTTGTTTCAGGACAACTGCCTCGCCACAAGCTTCAGTAAACCAAGGGCGGGAGGAAGGGTAAGACAACTGAACACGAGAGGGGATAAATCTGTGCATGAGGGAGAGCAAGTTTCTTTGAAAGAATTCCCAGGATGAGTTGATGTTTGAGAAAGTAGTGATAGGAGACCAGTCTGTAAGTTTGATGGCTGCTCGGAGACCCTGCCAGTCGGCTTGAGTGAAATGCCAGACTCGACGGCGGTGAGGTGGTTCTCTGATAACAGCCAGAGAGATGTCCACTTTGACAAGGACGTGGTCAGAAGAACCAATTGGAGCGAAGGAAGAGCAGCAGATATTGTCAGGGAAATTTGTCAAAACCAGATCCAGAAGAGATGGAGTACCATTGGTTGAGATCCGGGTCGGGAAGTTGACCGATTGAGTCAGTCCCAATGAGTCGCAGAAAGCTTTTGCTGAGGTGCCATGGCAGGTGAGAGAGGTACCCACACCTAGCCAACTGGCGTGATGACAATTGAAGTCACCACATAAGAGGAAGAGAGAGTTTGGATGAGAAGATAGAAGATGGTCCATGTTTTCGGATAGTGAGGTGTAGATGGAGTCATCACTGTTCGGTGGACGGTACAGTACACATATAAACATGAGGTGGGAGTGGAGGGGAAGCCGAAGCCAGAGGTATTCCTGGGGGTGTGGGGGAGTGAGGGCAGTGCATGGAGAGTGAGGAATAGAGTCTTTGATGAAGAGAGCAACACCTCCACCAGGACGAGGCTCAGGTCTGTCATACCGTAAGAGGGAGTAACCAGGGAGAGATACTTGGGAGTCAGACACGTCTTGGGAGAGGAAAGTTTCTGTTAGGCAGATAATGTCTGGTTTGTCAGTGGCAACCTGTATGGAAAGATCTGAAAGGTTTGAGCGAAGGCCCCGGATATTTGAGGTCCACACTTTTAATGAAGAGGAAGGGGAGGAGGCTTTGGGTGCAGGAGGTGGAGGGGGAGGGGAGGGTAGGACAAGGGACGAGGGGGCAGGTAAGGAGGGGTGGTGAAGGAGTGTGGGGTATTGTAGAATAACGAGGGGAGGGGGCCGAATGAGGAGGAGAAAAGGCTCTGTGGTGCTGGGGGAGAGGGGGGACAAGAGACAAGGAAGAAGGCAGTTGAGGATTTGAGGAGGTGGAGTGAAGAGATGGAGGTGAGAGGGCAGTGGCGCGAGGCAGGTTGGTGGATGAGAGAGGGGGCAACTTTGAGAAGGAACAGTGAAGGGGATGAAATATGGGAGAAAGGTGAGGGGGGAATTTTTGAGAGAGGTGGGAGGGAGGCTTGGAGGGAGAAGAGTGGGATGGTTGCTTTGAGAGTGAGAGTGAGGGGTGAGGGGGGTGAGTTGGCACTGAAGTTGGAAAAAAAGAATGGTTGATGGAAAGCGAACATCCATGGCAAACTGTGGTTTTTAAAAGTTTTAGGTCAGAGATGCGATTTAACACAATTCTTGATGGATGCAATGAAGGCGAATTCAGAGCATGGAGAGAAGAAGCGCTGTAATAGTTGGATTTTTTAGGCAAGGAATGAAGGAGAGGTCGAAATGAGAGCAGTCTGTTAAAATAGCAGAAGAGTAGTGCATTGTGAAACAGTAAAGAGTACCACATGTGTGAGAGAGGAAGATGAAGCATTATAAGATCGTTTTTGTTGTTAAAAATAATGTATGAGAGAGTTCAACAGATCACTAAAACGAAATCCTCACTAAAACGAAAGCTTGGAATGAAAGGTTTATCTGAGCTAAACCAAAAGCCTTGAATGAAAGGTTTATCGTAGCTTGAGCTAGATTTTGCTATCAAAGTTATCAGTAGAGTAATAGAGCTAGAGTTTGTTGAGTGAAGTATATCTGAAACTAAACATTCCCAATTCCCAGAGAGATAAATGGCAACCACAAATTTTATGAAACAAATGCAATGAACCTGCTGATTGCTTATCTTATATTCCAGTGGTCAATCCTCCAGGTGTTAACACACACTCTAAAGGAGTCTTCCAAATGGATGAGTCATTCGTTGTCAATCTAATGTCCAAAACCCTTCAAACAGTTTGCATCACATCTTCCGAGCACGTCCATCACACCCACCTCTTACGAACAGTGGCTTCGCTTGGTTTGGAAAATATTTTCTCACCAATAATCACTTGGATTTCACAAGGTGCACATGAGAAACAAATACGTACCTTGATGATGCAAACACTTGAGTAAAATACATATCCAAAACAGTGGTGAGTTTGATATGAGACCAAACAGAAAACAAACAACTTGACTAGTTAGTTTTAAAACTGTTTATGGAAGGTCGGGGAGGGGGGGGGGGTTGTGGGGAGGAGAAGAAGAACTTATTCTTTGGTTTGCAGCAGGTGCTGGTTTATATAATTTCAGGGAGTGTGGCTGAGCTGCTGATGCAGTGCCACCTGTAGGCCATGCAGAAATCTCAGGAGCTTGTTGCTGGTGTTGGTAATAACTCACTTAATCTTCATGAAAGATACCTTGGGAACTTTAATGTCCACCAACTAATACTAGTAGGTGGGACACCCAGGTTAACATTCATCCTACTTTGTGATGGAGTACTTTGTGATGCAAATGCCCTGCCTATGAAACGCCAGTCCGACAGCATATAGTCAAATCGGTGGAATCAACCCAGACGAGACATCTCAGCGATAAGTGTGGTACCTGTAGTACACAGAGGTAAGTGTGCTACCTCTGCAAAATCCTGTTGGACTAACTGGAGCTCAAAACACGAATATCTCACTGGTCCAGCGATTCCATTCCAGATCAGCGATCACCCATCACTGCCTCTCGATCGTCCTTCAGAATAAATAACCCCATCACCCACCTTTTGCTCCCCCTCCCAGCGCTTGCCTGTTTTTCCTTTATTTTATTCTGCCTTGGACTCCTTTCATGGTGCGCAATTCGTTGTTGATGGCAGAATGGCCAGCCTTTTCGTGGAGACCTTAGTCTCTAATGGGATTAACAACCGTTTCACTGGGAGGAGTGCGGGGAGGGGGGCACGGACATCACACTTGAACGTGATTGCCAGACTAACAAGGAAGGTGCAGCAACTCTGGAACGGTGCTCTCAGGGTACAAAGAGCTGGAAGCAAGTGCAGGGGAGAGAGAGAGAGAGAGAGAGAGAGAGAGAGAGAGAGAGAGAGAGAGAGAGAGAGAGAGAGAGAGAGAGAGAGAGAGAGAGAGAGAGAGAGAGAGAGAGAGAGAGAGAGAGAGAGAGAGAGAGAGAGAGAGAGAGAGAGAGAGAGAGAGAGAGAGAGAGAGAGAGAGAGAGAGAGAGAGAGAGAGAGAGAGAGAGAGAGAGAGAGAGAGAGAGAGAGAGAGAGAGAGAGAGAGAGAGAGAGAGAGAGAGAGAGAGAGAGAGAGAGAGAGAGAGAGAGAGAGAGAGAGAGAGAGAGAGAGAGAGAGAGAGAGAGAGAGAGAGAGAGAGAGAGAGAGAGAGAGAGAGAGAGAGAGAGAGAGAGAGAGAGAGAGAGAGAGAGAGAGAGAGAGAGAGAGAGAGAGAGAATATATATATATATATATATATATATATATATATATATATATCGCCTGCACCATGGAGAGGTGGGGGAAAGGTGGGCAAGAATTGAAAAGGCAAAGTTAATGTGCTAATCCAGGGCAGCTGTGAAGAGTATGTCGAAGGGCCAAGGGTTGCACCACGTCCAACTACATTCGGTCCCATTTCCATTCTCCTCTCTCCCTCTTTTAGACTTATCACTGTTCTGTCCTGTATGGGTCCACAGCCATCGCCTTGCCGATATGGTGGGCGATGACCATTTTCGTGAATGCAATATGTGGGTGAATTTACAATAAACATTTTTCCTCTTGTTGTCTTACAATAACGTCATCGCAGAAGGAAACCAAGCTTAATTACCCAGATGTTTTCACCATCTTTCCAATTAACCACTTTATTATTAAATGAGAGTGCTTTTAGGGGCAATTCAAAAATTACGCAACATGTTTTTTGCCAAAATCTGACACCTCCACCCCCCTCCCCTTCGTTGACGAAACACCCCTCCCCCTATTTCAAACCTTAATCCTGGGATGCTATTTATCCCTTTGTTTTGTTTCAGTTACGACGAAATATATTTGAAAAACCGAGGCGGTACAGTGTGCCATCAAGAAGACTCGGAGGCAGTCGGAATCCCTGGAATGATGTCATTGGAATAATCGCTCCAGTGTGATGTCATCGTTTCTAAATATGTTCAATTGCTTTCATTTGCAAAACAGATTAAGTGTTTGTGGAAAAAGCAATGATGGAATTTAAATAAAGCTATTTCCTTTTATTATTAATTTATTGAATACATATATCATTGAATACTTGCATCTTTCTTCTATATATGTATATATATATATATATATATATATATATATATATATATATATATATATACATATATATATATATATACATATATATATATATATATATATACATACATATATACACACATACATGTAGTGATCGTGTATGTTTGTTTGCCCTCTTATATCTCGAGAACGACGCCTCCCAGAGCAAAACTAAAGGCATATTCAGAATCAGCACGTCTTCCAGAGGTACTGCAGCACACCTTAGATGTTACAAACACTGAAAAAAAATTCGTCGATTTCTTTTGGCTGTTTTAATTTTTTCTGCCGCAATTGATTAATTTTCCGCATCGCGACTTTTTTTATTCACAACCTGATCGAAATAAGACAAAGACAGACCAGTGGACGTTTACAAAGTTTCTGATCAAAATTTTGACTTTCTGATTTTAGATGCTCCGAAGAAGGAAGAGCTCCATTGGTCCCAAGGCAACTGCAGCGAAGCAAAAACACACTAAGAGACAACAGGAGACTGAAGAGGAGCAAGATGCCAGGCTAAATGAACAGGCACAGCGGCAACAGCAGCGGCGAGCAAAATGAGACTGAAGAGGAGCGATCATCCAGCCTCAATGAACAAGTTCATCGGCAGCAACAGTGGCGAGCAAATGAGACTGAGGAAGAGTGTGATGCAAGACTTGAGGCAATGCGTCACTGCACTGCAGAAGCACGAGCACTGGCCCGGGCACAAGAGCACAACAATGCCAACAGAGTGGCATTCACGTATGACCGGGCTGACTCAACAACTCATGCAAACATCAGCCGAATGGACCAAGTCTGCACCCACCGTTCGGCTTTCAAGTTCAAGGGAGAGACCCATGGTGTGTGCTGCAACAATGGCAAGGTCGTCCTTGAGCCCTCTCTTGCTGAAGGAACTTCTCTCAGGCGAAGGTCGCCTCAGCAAGCACTTCTTTGACAACATTTGGACGTATAATGGCAGCTTTGAGATAACAAGCTTTGGGCACTAGGAAGCTGAAGTCCAGGGCTGGAACCCGAGCTTCCGCATCCAAGGTCAAGTGTTTCACTGCATTGGCAGCTTGCTCCCGCCTGAAGAGGGCCAGCCAAAGTTCCTACAGGTCTACTTCCTGAACTCACATGCCAAGGAGCTGGCTGCCAGGAACCACAGTGGCCTCAAACCACACATCCTTGAGATGCTCACAAAGTGGTTTCATGAGACTAACCATCTGGTCTGTGAGCTCAAAACTGCAAGAGATGTACTTGCAGAAGGAGGCAACTCTGAAGAGCGCCAAATCATCATTAGAGAGAACAAGCGACCGAAAGGAGAGCACACACTCTGTTACAATGCCCAGTCTGGACCAGAAGTCTCCATCCTAAAGGCCTGGTCACACCTTGACGTTTTAGCCAGCGATGGCAACGTGTTAAAATTTATGTAAAACGCTGGCTTACGTTGAACTTTTGATGTTTTTTTTTTAAAGATTCGGACGTATTCATAGCGACTTGGTCTTATGTATAACGCATTGGTAACAACACAGAACGTTTCGTTGTGTTATAGATAACTTATACCAACGAATGCTGACCTGTTGTCGGCCTACACAACCGATGCCCAACGATAGTCTAACTTCGGCATAACGCGTTGCACGCATCGCCGCCGATGTCGTGACGTAGCCTATTAAAAGGCTGACGCAAAACGATTCGAATCATAACTGCCGTAGAAATGGAAGTGACAACATCTCGGTCACACCTTGGCGATCTTGCCAGCGTATGCCGACCTAAGAAAAATGTGTCTAAAACGTTGGGGGCACGTCAAATACGGGATAAGTAAGTTTGGTATACGTGAGTAGAACGCTAAAGTACGCTATCATACGTCGTAGTAAGTAGAGTACGTCAAGAAATTTTAAACATGTTCAAAATTTGACGACGTACTCGGCGTACGACACACGTTCCGCATGCAATGGGGATAAGTTTTACACACGATATGTGGACGCTTACACACGTCCACAAAGGCTACTTATAAGCTACTCATAAGTCGAAACACGTCGCGGTAATGTCTTTTTTACGCGAAACTTATTTCTAACTTATGTTTGAGGTGCTTTGAACCAATTCTTTACGTAGTCCCAACACACATCGACGTATGTAGACGTATTCCAATGACGTCTTCCGGTCGACAAAAAAAAAAAATGAATGTGTTTCTTGCTTACAACTGCCATATAAAGAGGTGTTCCCAGCGGTTTTGGGAATTGGTATATAAAAATGGTGTTCATAAAAGGGGAACCCAACAGTGTTTTCGAGTTCCTTTTTGAGTCGATGTCCATGTCAGCAGTAACAGTATCAGTATCAGTATCAGTATTACTATTAGTAGTAGTAGTAGTTTGTTCATGTTGGCAGTAGTAGGTGGGTGTGAGGGGGAGGGTGTGGGTTATGATGGATCGTCCTTGCGTCCGCGTGTCCACGGGTAGGTTCATAGGCTGCCACTCAACGATTTAAATGGCTGCATCTCCACTATTGAAAGTAGACGCTTGCGCTCAACAATTGGATTTTTTTTACACTCAACGACTTTTAAACGGTACCACTCACCTATTTTCATTGTTTGCAATGAACGATTTAAATTGCTGTCACTCGCCTTTGTTTTTTGACGCAGGGGTTTGGAAATTTGAAGCGTTTCTTCTGAACGTGTTAAAATGCTCAAACTCGACTATTTTAAATAGACGCTTCCGATTAGATGGACAATTGGAATCATAGCCAAGCTAGACATCGAAGTGTGAACATCCTCGTCATGCCGAAGAAAAGTTTGAAGAATGCTGCAAATAAGTGTCCTGGCCGTGGCCGTGGACGCTGACGCAAGGACGATCCATTATACCGACGTCTTTCAGCCTATGAGTAACTTAAAAGTAACATCTGTCGACGTGTGGCAACGATCGCGTAACGTGCCAACAACACGTTAATCATAGGTTAGAAATAAGTTTCGGGTACGCTAAACATTACCTCGGCATGTCTCAACTTATGATTAACTTACAAGTAGCATGTGTTGACGTCTGTCAACGATCGCAGACCGTGCATACAACTTGTGGCCAGCGTAACGGAACGTGTGAGTCATACGCCGGCATACGTCGTGAAATTTCAAGCATGAAAAATTTGAGGACAACCGAAAAGTACAACGTTTAAAGCCAACGTACAATGACGTATGGCAGTGTTTTTCAGCGTGCTCTCAATGTTATCAAAACTTACCCATAACGTATTCAACGTGTGCCAGCGTTTTAGAAAAAAAATTCAAAAATCGGCATACGTTGGCTAAAACGTCAAGGTGTGACCGGGCCTTAATGGACAATGAGCCAACAGAACCCAGAGACATTGTCCTCAGACTTCGCGATGGGGCATCAGTGAGCTGCATGCATCTTATGATGCACTCCAGTATCCCATAGTGTTCCCATATGGAACAGATGGCTACAGCATCCATCTGGTGGCCAGGACTGCTACTGGACAGAATGAACGAAAACTCACACAGCTGCAGTACTACAGCTACCACATCATGGTGAGAGAGGGCAACCACATACTGCAGATGTGACGACTCTTTCAGCAGTTTCTGGTCGATGTCTACTGCAAGATCGAGACAGAGAGACTGGGCTTTATCCGCCGGGAGCAAAAAAACTTGCTTGCTGATAACGACGCCAACCTCTGTGACAGCCTCATGAGCACTGATAACAAACGCTGACAACGACAAAGAAATGTGAAATATGTCCAAATTAAATGTGATATATAAATGTGATATATATTAAGCACCACAATTTACCCCTTTTTTATTCCTATTTTTTTCCCGGGCAATGCCGGGTACTCCAACTAGTCTTTAAATAAAGGGTGCCTGGAACAAAGTTGTCATTGATTGATTCAACATCACATGACAGCACTAGAAACACTCTGCCCCTCCCCGCTGTAGCAATCCATAACGCTTGGACATACACCCCCACCCCCATGCTTCCCTAATTTTTGAATGGCCCCTGCTTCTGTTTTGGATATTAAGTTATTTTGAATTTTTGAATAGGATTGTTACCATTGAGAACTATCCAGTTTTGGTGGTGGGTCGTGGTAGTGACCTCCAGAGACCACATCCTTCTTATCATCACTTTTCCTGATATTCCTTCCCTTCTCTGTTTGCATGTCTCCCCACTCGTCACACTCACACCACTCCCAGCCTCTGGGAGAAATTCAGAACCACGTGTTGGGAAATAGTTCCTACTCTCCTCCTTTTGATCCTCCACCCCCATCCTCCCTCCTTTTGATGGCTCTGTAGCTTATTTATTGCTCCATCTATGCCATTGCACTGTTCTTACAGCCTGGTGGTTTTTAAGGCCTTATCCTTCAATTGATCTACCTTGTGAATGCATTTTTTAATTGAAGATCCAGGCGGTTGGTTGAATCATAGATGGGGTGTGCATACGCTGCTGGCTGCTGATACAAGCCCTTCATTCATTATAAATATATCAAAAGAGAACTAGCGTGGTGTGGGCTTAATGGTTAAAGTGGCTGGTTTAAGATCTTAGGGTCTTGAGTTCAAGTGCCTGTTGTTGTGTTGTACTGTCGAATTAACAATGGGTGGGTTGACTCAGTCTGTCATCCTGAGGTTGGTAAAATGAGTTCCAGCTTGCTGTTCGGGGGGCATTGCGTCAGTGGCATAGCTGTGTCCCAGAAGATGATGCAGCCAAGCAGCCACAGGCTGCTTATGAATAAATAAGAAGAGAACTTGCTTGAAAGTTTGTAATTACACCTTATTTGGACTAAGATTAAGGTTTTGCAAACACAATCCACTTGCCTTGAATAATTTAAAAACAACAGAAAACTGTGACCATTCTTCGATGAATTTGAGATTAAAAGTCCTCCCACCCAAGACCCAACGATTGTATTTATCCTTGTAACATATTTTTTATGCACAGTCAAGGCTCATGGAGAAGCTAGATCATAGAACAGATCAGGATGCAACAGAACAAAACGAACATCAGAAGGAAAGGAGAGGGGGAAAACACACGACAGCTGGGTTGAGGGACAAAATGGAGATAAACTTCGAAGATGAGGGATGTGAGGAAGAACGAGGACTAACGGTGGAAACAGGGGGTGGAAAAGATGGATACACAACTAAACTCCTGGGAAGGACAATAGGAATATTGGAAAGAGGGGAGTTTGGGGACAGTTAATGGAGGTAGAAACAAATCATGGTTTTGGATGGGGGATGATCTCAGATGATGGTGAACAGCTGTCTTGAAAATCTGTTCCACAGGCTGTGAAAAGAAAGATTGAAGAGAATGTGGAAGTCGATTCCATGGGCAGGAGAAAATATGAACGAATGAGTGAAGGTGAGTCGTGATTCTACACTTTAGGAGTTTCACTAGAAGGGAGTTGTTGGCAGACCTTGTGTGTACTACAGATACCTGGGGTGAGGGATGGGCACATAAAGAGCAGAGGGTGAAAGTCCAATAAAGGAGGCTGGAGAAGACAGAGAGACCACCGACCTGTCTATGATGGGAAAGTGATAGGCCCATACATTCAGCTTCATCAAGGGATATTCCAATCATCTTAAAGGCCTTGGTTTCAACGAGATCAAGCCAAGCTCGGTGTGAGACAGGGGCACCATCCCAGAGGGAAGAGTGGTACGACATCAAGCTGTGGATGAAGGCTTTATACCTGGACAGCTCAGGTGTGCCAAGGAACAACTTTGCACGACAGAGTATGCCCAATCAGCAATTGGCTTTGGAGACGAACTTAGAGGTGCCCTTTGACAAAGAAGGTCATGGCTGATTGTGAGACCCAAGAGTTTGATTGATTGAGCTTCTTCAAGAGGATTGTTAAGAAAATAGATAGGAGGATTTGCCACATGGTCCTTTCAGAGAGAGGGAGAGAGAGAGGGAGATTGGGATATCTCATGATTTAAATTTTTTTGAAGGAGGAACAACTTATTTAAATTGAATGTTATATTTTTAACAACACTAGAAAGACAAGTCTCGTTTTACCGAACATATTCAAAGTGTTTGACCAACTTGTGATTCCATGTGATGTTTGACGAGATAGTGCCAGACTGTATTGAAAGCTTGAGATATGTACAGAGAGACAGCCCTGAACTCATGTCCGACATTGAGGGTTTCCGTCCATTGTTAGGTCAGTAGAAATAGCATGTCCAAGGTGGAGTGACCTGGTCTGAAATGAAATTAGTGATCTGAGATGAGATTGTTGGAGAAAAGGAAGGATTTCATGTCAACTGCGTTGATGGATTCCATGACCTTGCTGATAATTGGAAGTAAGCTGATGGGTCTGTAGTTCAGGGGATCAGTTTTTGCACCTTTTTTAACCCTACGAACATGAAGCAAACAGCAGGATGAAGCAATTGGTTCATGTTCGTCCATCGTTTGTCTGTCTTATCTGTTTATGATCAAGCAACAACTTATTTAAATTGAATGTTACATTTTACACACAAATCGGAACATGAACAGAAAGCCAAGTCTTTCGTTTTAGCGTACCTGAGCTCTGAATTAGCCCCGATCACACATGCACTGAGAGGAGTGAGATTTTTTTTAACTCTGACTGTCTCACAGTGAAACAAAATTGAAAATCATTCCAAACAGGAAACTTACTCTTTTTAAGTAGGGTTGGGCATACAACCATACTTTTTTTGAAAGGAGTGTTTTTTTTATGCCCAAATTTCATGCTGATCACGAATCCGTTGAACTTTTTGACATAGGATGATGTCTTAGGTTGGTAAGATGCAAAAATTCAAAATTCAAATGTCGAATTAACAAGGGGTGGGTTGACTCAGTCTGTCATCCTGAGGTTGGTAAAATGAGTTCCAGCTTGCTGTTCGGGGGGCATTGCGTCAGTGGCATAGCTGTGTCCCAGAAGATGATGCAGCCAAGCAGCCACAGGCTGCTTATGAATAAATAAGAAGAGAACTTGCTTGAAAGTTTGTAATTACACCTTATTTGGACTAAGATTAAGGTTTATTAATATTAATATTATTGCATGCCCTAGTAAGCCATAATTATCAAATTTTACCTGAAAAGTGGGTAAATTTGGTGGCCATTTTGATTTTTTGCATCTTACCAACCGAAGACATCATCCTAGGTCAAAAATGTCAACAGATACGTGATCAGCGTGAAAAATGGCCATAAAAAAACACTCCTTTCAACGGGACAACAGAGAAAAAGTCGATGTGTGCCCAACCCTATTTTAAGGGCATTATAAATGACACAAACAACAGGCATGGATAACTGATGTTGCTTGTTAGATAAAGGTGGTGGTACAACTGGAATTAATTTATTTATTCGACTTTTACAATCTTTATCTTATTTACATATAAATCTGTAATTGAAGACTTTAGTACACCAATCGCCTGTCATAATACTTCAAAGAACCTCAAATTTTGCAGTGCTTCAACTTAAATAAAGGTCCAATGAGGTGGTATATGAGGATGGTGTTCAGGCTTCCAGATTCTTCTAGACTGTTTCTAGATTACTGACAATAACTTTGGGATATTTTTAAAACGATCATTTAAATCATTATTTAATTAAAAATGGAAGTAACTGCATATGGTATTGTGTTCTTTGAACTCCCTAGTTATGTAATGCCGTGATTTTGTCCAATTTCCAAGCAGATGCAAGATAACCTCGAGCAAATGGTCGGGCGAGAAGAGCAGAAACGGGATGTGCAAGACCAGAAGAGCAGGTGTTAAGGGCACGTGAGCTGATGCCGTCCGGTCCAGGTGCAGAATCAGAGTTGAGGGTTGCCAGAAAATTATCCACCTGCTCAGAATTGAGGCATTCAGCCTTCTTACGAGCAGAGTCGGCTGTGATGATATTTGAAGAGAATGAGGGTTAGAGAGGGAACACACTCCAGAGACAGACTTAATGAGGCTCACCAGGTTTCAGAGGAGGGAGACAAGTTTGAAAGCTCAATCTTGAGGTTGGACAGATGTCGTTTTCTGTCTCTCATGAGAGTGGACACACACTTGTTGCAGGCTTTGTGTAATGAGCTGAGATTGCCTTGGGTCAGGTTTGATTTCCAGGAAGAGAAGACATGGTGTTTCAGAGTAACTCTCCTCACCACAGTATTCAGTGCATTATGGGTGGGAAGAGGTGTAGGATAACTGAATACGAGATGGGATGGATCTGCGAGAGAGAGAGAGAGAGAGAGAGAGAGAGAGAGAGAGAGAGAGAGACAGAGAGAGAGAGAGAGAGAGAGAGAGAGAGAGAGAGAGAGAGAGAGAGAGAGAGAGAGGGCTTGTGTTGAAGAATTCCACAGGCTGAATTAATATCAGGAGTGGTAGATATCGGAGACCAGTCCTGAAGTGAGAGAGATGTCTGCTTGCAATCTCTGCCAATTTGCCTGAGTGAACTGCTGGACTCACCAGCGCTGAGGCTGTTCTATGAAAAAGGCTGGAGAGATGTTGACCTTCACAAGCACATCATCAGATGGACCAATTGGAACTGAGGAAGAGAAGGAGACATTAGCTGGGAAGTTTGTCTTACTAAATCCAGAAGGGAGCATTTATCATTGACAGAAATCTGGCTCAGATGGTTTACAGATTGGGTCAGTCACATGGAGTCATAGAAGTTCTTTTTTTGATGTGCCATGATTGGTGAGAGAAGTACCAACATTCAGTCAATTGGCATGATGACTGTTGAAGTCACCTCATATGAGGAAGAGAGAGAGAGTTGGGTTGAGTGGTTAAAAGTTGGTCCATGTTATGAGAGAGAGAGAGAGAGAGAGAGAGAGAGAGAGAGAGAGAGAGAGAGAGAGAGAGAGAGAGAGAGAGAGAGAGAGAGAGAGAGAGAGAGAGAGAGAGAGAGAGAGAGAGAGACACACACACAGACAGACAGACAGACAGACAGACATGTAGATGGAGTCATCGCTGTTTGGAGGATGGTCCAACACACAGACAAACAAGAAGTGGGAGCAGAGGAGAAGTCTCAGCCAGAGGTACTCCTAGGGTTTCAGGGTTTGTGAGGTGCAAGAGCAGTACACAGCCAGTTAGAAGTGGAGTTTTTGATATACAGTGTGACTCCGTTGTCAGGATGGGGTTCAAGTCGATCAAACCGGAGGACGCAATAGCCATGGACAGACATTAAGGAGCCAGGGACATCTGTGGGAGGAAGCATTCTGTCAAATAGATGATGTCTGGTTAACGGCACTGGCCTGGATTGAGAGATTTGTCACGTTCGAGTGAAGGCTTCGGACTTTTGAAGCCCACACAGTTAGCAACAGGGGAGGAAGATTGCTGTCAGGGTGCAAGAATGTGGAAAGGAGCAATGAGAATGGGTGGAGTGGAGGGAAGCTGGGGGAAGCGGAGGTATGGGGTGAAGGTGGAGCTGGGAGGATGCGGGGTGAGAGGAGCAAGGGGAAACTGAGAGGAGCCAGACGAGGGGGAAGCAGAGAGGGGGTACGCTACTGACATGAAGTGGAATTGATAGTCATGTGCACAAAAACTTTACAAAATTGACCTCTCAGTATTACCAAACTGGACATACAGAGACAGACTTCATGGGAGGGGTGGAAAAAATATTTTCCATTGAAGATACAGAGAAGTGGAGCTGCTGGTACAAGAGGGAGTTTAGGAGTGGAAAAGTTATGGGAAATAAGCCTTGTGAAAAAGAATAGGAAGAGATTGTGATGAAGAAGACGAAGTAATAGAGAATGCTTAGGTTGTTCGTGACGGAGTAGTGAGGAGAGAGGGTATTTCAAAATGCATCTTAAAACGTTTTTTTTAGATGTTATTAAGATCTTTTAAAGGAAGAAACTTTTAATTCAATGAAGACTTACTTTAGGGATATGAAAAAAGAAAGGATAGAGAAGTGATGTTGATCCAACATATTTTCATTCTCTATTATTTCATTGACCAATCCATTTGATATTGTATAATGCTCAAATGCAACGCAGACAATATGACCAAGAGGCATGCAGCTCACCTCTGAGCTGTATCGTCTGAGTTTGAATCTCGACCCACCTATAAACCACTATCCTGGAGTTCCGTAGGTGTGGGGATTCTTCTATCTGTGTCCCATCTCTTAGATGGACGTTAAACTGGTTGTTCCATCTGTCGATAATTAATTGGTGGACATTAAAGATCACATGATGTCCTTCCCAAAGAGTAGGCGAGTTCTCAATGACATCGTGAACAAATTATAAATTCCTACACTCTCAGTCAAGTGCCTGCGTTGGAGTGGTGACTCTTCCAAGATTGTAACCCCAGCCAAGAAATTGCTTCAGCAAAACCATTGCTCTGTATAGCGTAGGGTAGATTATGATGCTGATTATTTTATTTACAGCATAATTTTTTTTTATTTTTACAACCCTATCAACAGTCTGTATCATTTTCTGGGGGCACAGCTGTGCCGCTGATGCAATCAGCGACCTCAGAAAAATGACAGGCTGAATCACCCCACCTGGTGTTAATTCAACGACATAACAGGGGCCTGAACTCAAGACCCAAGAAACCAGCCACCTCAACCATGAAGAAGAAGAACAACACTACCACTACTACTACTACTACTACTACTACTACTACTACTAGTACTACTACTACTACTACTACTACTACCTACTTTTTGCAGTTTAAAGTTTACACTTTAGAAAACAAGTAAATAATAATATACAAGTTCTCTTACAAGGAACTATAATGCATTAGGAGGTCACTAGGCCCATCAAGCCCACACCATGGTTGTCAACATATGGTTGTTTGTCCATGCTCTATGCGTTTCTTCTAAAATTTTGAGCATCCAGCAAGGAAACAACAGCACGTACCATTTTAAAAATCGTTAATATGACTCAGAGTCTGAATCACCGACCTGCCAGATTCAGAACAGACATTCTCACCGTTATGCCACCGAGTCTGGAACTGCCACCAAGATAAGTCGAGTTTTCCAGAGAATCGGAGAGATCCTTGTTGAAGATTAGGAACAGGATTGGGGACAATACACTGCCTTTAGGTACTCCAGCCTGGACAGGGAGAGGAGATGAGAATATCCCTGACAGCCACATGCTCAGTACAAGAGCGGAGGAAGTCATTCAGCCATGTGTGGAGTTGGCCTTGGATGCCATTGGCAGAGAGTTTGGAGAGCATGGAAGAGAAGACATGGTGTTTCAGAGCAAATGCCCAGACTGTTTCAAATGCTCGGGATATATCCAGAGAGATGGTCCTGATCTCATGTCTGACATTGAGGGCCTCCACCCATTGTTAGGAGAGCTGGAAAAGCACGTCCAAGGTAAAGTGAGCTGGACTGATTCTGACCTGCCGATCTGAGATCAGGCCGGTGGAGAAATGGAAGGAATTTATGTCATCTGTTTTGATAGATTCTATTAATTAGCTTATAACTGGAAGTAAGTTACAAATCCGACCTAAACTAGTTCATATCTTGCTGATGGAGACGAGGCATTTGATGTCCCTTTCTGATACGTAACTCATGATGGATCCGAAGTTCAAATTTTATGTCCACTCTGTTGATTTTTCTTTTGTCTATTAAGTTGTGGAATCATATATTTGTATTTTTGCACGAGGGACAATTCTTAAAGGTAGTGACATTTTCCCAAATAAATTTGCGATAAAGAATGTCATGATGTGCATTTCAATGGGACCATATCCTCCTGAATGATCCAACCTTTTGGGCAGGTTATTTGTCAATAAATATGACTTTGCTCAGTCTATATGATATTGGCAATTTGAAATTGATAAATATGACATTGTCTTTCTGTACCAGTATACGGTGTCAGTCAATTTGATAATTTCCAATCAATATGGCTCCCACCAGACTTCTCCTGCCACATCGATTTCCACTCCTTTATTCATTTGCCCTTTTTTTTCCATCCATCAATCATTGTTGGAATCTCATTAATTAACATCCTTGTGCTGAAACACATCCTGTTGTACAATCTCATTTATTTCATTCCTTCTGCAACGTTTTGATCGTCAACGAAATGCTGAGCTTCATCTGTGTGACGTTCAATAACTGGAGTAAATTTCTATTTTTAAATGAAATAATTCTTAAATACTATGCAGTTACCAATATTGACTGCCACAGGGGTAATGGCACAGCCCCCCTCCCCCATTACTCTACCTCCCCAAATTGTTCCCTTTCCCTTTATCTGGAGTAGGTGTTCAGGTGTGTTCCTCAATCATCATCATCTTAAATGTGTCTGACTCTTTACACAGCATTGGTAGTGCCAAATCAGTCTCTTGTCAAAGGGTGTGGTTTGGTTATACTGGGTGGTTTAGTTATACCGGGTGGTTTGGTTATACTGGGTGGTTTGGTTATCCAGTACTAGGTGGTTTGCTTTTACAGTGCTAAGTGGTTTGGTTATGTTTGGTGGTTTGGTTATACAGTACTGGGTGGTTTGGTTATCCAGTACTTTGCTTTTACAGTGCTAAGTGGTTTGGTTATACAGTACTGGGTGCTTTGATTATGATGGGTGGTTTAGTTATACCGGTTGGTTTGGTTATACTGGGTGGTTTGGTTAACCAGTACTGGGTGGTTTGCTTTTACAGTGCTAAGTGGTTTGGTTATCCAGTACTGGGTGGTTTGGTTATGCTTGGTGGTTTGGTTATACAGTACTGGGTGGTTTGGTTATCCAGTACTGGGTGGTTTGGTTATCCAGTACTTTGGTGGTTTGCTTTTACAGTGCTAAATGGTTTGGTTATCCAGTACTGGGTGGTTTGGTTATCCAGTACTGGGTGGTTTGGTTATCCAGTACTTTGGTGGTTTGGTTATACAGTACTGGGTGGTTTGGTTATGATGGGTGGTTTGCCCTTGCCTTCCCAGCGGTGGTCAGAACAAGAATTTGTGTTTTGTTTCAGGTGCCAGCAATAACTCACCGAGTGTTTTTTTTATTTTACAAAAGACACACTGAGGGGTCTTTAACATCCATCAACGACCAGTGCTGGCAGGTGAGACCTCTGGCTTAACGTCCAGGTGAGTTACACCTTGATTTCAAAAAAAGAAAACCTGGCTTCAGTTCAAAACCTGGTTCTAACAAATTTAACGATGGAGTTTTCAAAGGTAAAGTAAGCTCAAAATTTGAAAAATGAGAATTTTTACATCTTAATATCATATATATATAATTATTCACTTGACACATTGATTTGGAAGAATATAAAACCGCCATTAAGCAAGAAATCCAAGAAGGTGACTTTCCCAATAATTTCTGCAGAGATAGACACGTCTTACCTTATATGTTTGTGATTGGCTGTGAAAAGCAGGTGACATCGCACAACCAGTTGTATAATATTGGTGTGAATCTCAAGTTATACAAATTGTTGGGTCAGGATGGGTTGGATTTTCAATCAACGTTTTGTCTTTGCTCATGACATTACGTCTTCACAGTGACCTTGAGACAAAAGAAGGGAACCAGTAAAAAGCACAACACAACATCAATCCTCAGGGCTATCGGATTAAACCTGTTCACCTGGATGTAAGGCGATTGATTTTAATATGGAAAAGGAAAACATTATACGATTATAATTGTTTTCATAACTTTTCCTTCCATTGTTTCACTTTTTCCTTTTCTTTGTTTTTTTTCTTTTTTTCCACTGGCTGTGCAAACACATTTCCTTTGTGTTTATGAACTCATTGTTTTCTCCCAGTTTCAATATTAAAATTTATTGCTTGAGATTCAAATATGTTGGATCAAACTGGAGCGTTCACAAATCAACATCAAATGATTAATAATAATAATAATAATAATAATAATAATAATCATCATCATCATCATCATCATCATAGACGCCTGCACTCTTGACGGAGTTTCAGGGTGTTCACAAGTCGAGAAACATTTCAAGGGTCGAACTAGACCTGGACAGATCACCATTTAGCAGAGATGTGAACATGTCACTTGAACCAAGTCCCAAGTCAAGTCTCAAGTCACCATAGCATTACTTCAGTCTTCGACTTGTGTAAAGTCCCACAATTATTTTTAGCTTATCTAGAATTGAAGTTCCAGATACGGAATTGCCATCATGTATCGTCCGTCCGTCTCCTATTTCGGCTTCTCTGGCCAAACCGGTGGGCTGATCTAGCTGAAATTTGGCAGCAAGGTTCTGCTCCTGACTAGTAATGGGGATTGCAAAGCTCACTCATGTCAAGTGACTTGAAGTAGGTCAAAATGGTGGACTTAGTAAATTCCTTCAAAAATCTTCTTCTCCATACCCACCAGTCAAAATGCTACCAAATTTAGGTGACAACATTATGTCAGGGTACGGATGTTAAATTGTGGAGGTCATGCCGATCACGTGACCGGAAGTGTGTCAAAATGGCTGACTTCGTCAATTTTGGGGAAAATCACGTAAATTTCTTCAAAAATCTTCTTCTCTAAACCCACCAGTCAGAATACTACCAAATTTGGGTTACAACATTAGGCCAGAGCCCAGATAAGCTCCAGGTCCAATGGTCCTATTTTTATAAACCGAGTAGAGTACAAGCTTTCAAGGAAATAAGAAACAGGGCTTAATTTATTGAAAGCTGTTCAACTCAAGTTTTTTTATTTGTCAACTTCATACAGTGCAAATTGTTTCCTTTGCTCCCAGCAAAAATAATTTTGTGTTCAATTTACTTCGCATATCTATTGTACCTACTTTAACATGTGTACACGAGATAAGTCAGTAACCTCAGCTTGTGTTTAAATGGTTTCTAGTGCGGTTATAATATAATTAATAGGCTGCCGCTCAACGATTTAAATCATAACTGCACTAGAAATCGAAGTGTCAACATCACCGTCATACCGAAGAAAAAAAAAAAACAGGGAGTCTGGAACACTGACGCTAACCATTACCTTGACGTGTTTCGACTTATGAGTAATGTACAAGTAACGTATGTCGACGTGTGTCAACGATCGCATAGCATGCCTACAACTTATGCCAGCGTATGCGGAACGTGCGTCATACGTCGAGTACGTCGAGAAATTTTCAACATGCTGAAAATCTCTCGACGTACTCGGCGTATGACGACGTATGCCAGCGTGCTATTAACGTATACAAAACTTACCCATAACGTATTCGACGTGTGCCAGCTTGGTTCAGCAAATTTTTCATACGTCGGCATACGCTGGCTAAAACGTCAAGGTGTGACAGCGGCTTGACACTTCGATGTCTAGTGCAGTTATGATTTGAATCGTCGAGCCACAGCCTATGAATAGCCGATGCCACGTGATCGTCGGCGATACGCTGCTGCACGCTATGCATAAGTTAGGCTATCGTTGGGCATAGGTTGTGAACGCCGACAACACGCTCAGCATTCGTTGGTATAAGTTATCTATATGCGATTAAAACGTTCTGTGTACATTACTAATACGTTATGCATACGTCCAACACGTTATTATACGCCCAAAACTTAAAAAAACCATCAATAGTTCAGAGTACACCAGCGTTTTACATACGTTTTGAGACCTTGTCATACACTGGCTAAAACGTCAAGGTGTGACAGGGCCTTTTGGCAGCATCAACGCTCTGCATAGAGGATGGTCTCAATGGATGGATGGATGGATGGATGGATTCTGGTGTCGAAAGAAAATGTGTGTAGCATTTCTAAAGGAGATACAAGGGTTCAAATGCATTTTCAAATTAATTGTAAATATACTTTTAACGGAGGAAGAAGTGTTTATATTTAATGTAGATTCAACCAATTTTGAGATGTTTAGAAAAGAACGGCCGGATAGGAGATGTACAAGCAGAAGCAGAAGAAAATTAAAATTCTGTTGAGATAAAATGAAAAATTATTTCTGTCCTTTTTGTGCTGCTAAAAGCCAATTCTCTATTGGATCTTATGACACCTGCAATATTACCAGATAAGCATGGAGGGAGGAGTGGAGGGCGGAACAGGTGGTCTCGCAAACATAATGGCCATGGTAGAGGTTGGGGGTAGTCGCATACACTGTGGGGTTGTAAGAATACAGGCATTTTATTCAGTTTTGTAAATTTATTGAAACAAATGAACAAAATCATTTTTGCAGAACCTGCCGCTCCTCACAAACCAATTGCGACACATACATGTAGAAACAGTGTCTCACTAATGGCAGCAATTTAACTTTTCTTCTCAATTGTGATCCAAACGTTTCCATGATTCTTACCTGAGGCAGAGAGAGAGAGAGAGAGAGAGAGAGAGAGAGAGAGAGAGAGAGAGAGAGAGAGAGAGAGAGAGAGAGAGAGAGAGAGAGAGAGAGAGAGAGAGAGAGAGAGAGAGAGAGAGAGAGAGAGAGAGAGAGAGAGAGAGATCCAGATGCGAGAATACATAGCCCGGGGCCTCCCTCCTCCTCCGCTGCATCCTCTCCCAAATTCCTCTCCAAGAGCACTTCTTCAAAGCCCCCTTTGCCCCGGGCACTAATTAAAGCCAAATTAGGCAAATTCCAACATGCTGGAACCGTTTCATTTCAGCCACAGAGACTATCTTTAAATTGATGGTTTGAGTTACAAGTTTAAAACTCATTTTTGGTCACTTTGTGCACGTGGTTCGACATTTCAATAACGATTTGGCAAACGCAATCTTCATCACGAAGGCTAATGAGGAAGAAGAAGAATCAACACGAGGCACGAACCATTCTGATTCGCTCTAAAATCATGGAAATTAAAATTAAAATCAATTTTTCCTTTTCAATGCAATTTGGGGATTTCAAAACAAATTGTTCATCATTATGTTGAGTGTGAGCTTGGTCGTGGGTGATGATTCAAAACTCTGCCGACAATCTGCCGGTCCTTGATGAAACCCTTAGGTCTGGTGTCACTGTCGATAGGTCATCTGGTTTCATGGTCTGTGGAGGGTCTAGGTTCATGGTTCATCGGTAGTCTGGTTTCACGGGCCCGAAGCCGTCTGGTTGTGAATCCCTAGGTCGTCTGGTTTCACGGTCTACAAATGATCTGGTTTCATGGTCTATAGGTGATCTGGTTTTACGGTCTGCAAATAATCTGGTTTCATGGTCTATATGTGGTCTGGTTTCACAGTCTACAAATAATCTGGTTTCATGGTCTATATGTGGTCTGGTTTCACGGTCTACAAATAATCTGGTTTCATGGTCTATAGGTGGTTTAGTTTCACAGTCTACAAATAATCTGGTTTCATGGTCTATATGTGGTCTGGTTTTACGGTCTACAAATAATCTGGTTTCATGGTCTATAGGTGGTTTAGTTTCACAGTCTACAAATAATCTGGTTTCATGGTCTATAGGTGGTTTAGTTTCATGGTCTACAAATGATCTGGTTTCATGGTCTAGAGGTGGTCTGGTTTCACGGTCTACAAATAATCTGGTTTCACGGTCTATCGGTGGTCTGGTTTTACGGTCTACAAATAATCTGGTTTCATGGTCTATATGTAGTCTGGTTTCACGGTCTACAAATAATCTGGTTTCATGGTCTATACGTGGTCTGGTTTTACGGTCTACAAATAATCTGGTTTCATGGTCGATAGGTGGTTTAGTTTCATGTTCTACAAATAATCTGGTTTCATGGTCTATAGGTGGTCTGGTTTCACGGTCTACAAATGATCTGGTTTCATGGTCTATAGGTGGTCTGGTTTCACGGTCTACAAATGATCTGGTTTCATGGTCTATAGGTGGTTTAGTTTCACGGTCCTCCGTATAGGTTGTGTGGTTTGACGGTCCATCAGTAATCTGTTTTCACGTTCATGAGTAGTCTGGTTTGATGGTCGATATGCCATCTGGTTTGACAGTCCATAGGTAGTCTGGTTTGATGGTCGATATGTCATCTGGTTTGACGGTGCATTAAGCTGTTTTACTGATACCTTGTGTGATCTGTTCTACAATCGATCTGCCTCGGATGAGAAACATCAATCAAAGTGACTGCTCGTTAAGACTCAAACCTTTGGGACAAATGACATGTCGTACTTGGACCCGATCCTTGAACGGTTAATTACGCTTCTCATTTTGAGAGGCCTGATTTGATCTTGCACAGATCACGTACTCCATCGTGTAGCACGCTGGCTTTCAGGTATTATACATCATAAGTCTGTGCATAATCGTCATTACATGGACGAATACAAGTTGGTCATACCTTGACTCGTCATTTGTGCATCATCGTATGCTTTCGTCCAGGAAAGACATTGAAAAGGATTGATATTTTAAAGTAAATCATGAACTGAATGCTTTGTGTTCAACAGCTCCATAAAAAAAAAAAACATGACAACCAGAAGTGCACTCAGTCGAGCGCATACCTCCATTCCACCAGGCTGAACAGTTTACGTTTTATTCCACCGATGGACCGGATCTGGATCCACACCTGGACCCAAATCGAATCGACTTGTTCTTGTCACCTCCCCAAATCATCTACCTCGTTTGGTCATAACCCATCCATAACTTTTTGAAATGTCATGCCACATATCGTTTCGGTCCTGTTTCTCAATGGTGAAGAATCACTTAAAAATTTTGAATTTCGAGTACCTGTATCCGGATCCTCACCAAAGTCGAATCAATTCGTCCATGACACACACCCAACCTGTTGACCAAGTTTCGTTCGAATCCGATAATAACTTTTTGCGATATCCTGCTCGCAGATAAACAGACAGGGGTGAAAACTATGTCCGTCCACCTTCGGTGGTGAAGGTAAGGATTGAAGTCTGTTGTAAAAGGTCCTTCAATCTGTGCATGTGCGCAACCTGGAGGAGGAATCCGTCTCTTTGTTGACCTCTTCACATTCACAGCTCTATTTAAACCTGAATCAAGGGTGAGTGATGTGACACTCGCGTTGTACTCATCACTCCAAATTGCCAGAATCTCTGAGTGTGCTGAGCCAAGGGGTATAATGGGGTATGCTATAAAGTGATTGGACACATCCAAGTGCATCGTCACAAGACTCAACTGATCCGGAATAAATAAACAGTTTCCCCCTCCCCGGGTTCCCCATGGACCTCACTATAGGCCAAGTCGAGGAGATCTTGCATCTGTTCTCGAGCGTTTCAGAAAGGCCGAGCAGGTGTGTTAGGTTCTTTTCCCATCACTGGTAATACCCGTTCCCCGCGGAGGGAAATATGGTGTCAATACCCCCTCCTTCAGGCAGGAATCAGTGGTTAAAGCATTTGCAGTATTCCAAGTATACAGGCATCTTCCCCACCCTCACTGGGGTGGTATTCTATGCCCATGACATCTGACATTACCCTTGGTATCCCGAGCACGTATGCAAGATTTGATGGAGATCGGCCAGGCCCTTTTGGATTATATAATGATCAGACATACATAAGATTACCTTGTTTTGGTTCGATGAACCTGCTAAAATTAGTGTGAAAGGTCTTCATTGTGGATGGGAACAACCTTGACCGAACAACATAGGCCTGAAAATAAACAGTTGACTCACAATTACATATCGCAACTATTTGTATGCAATCTCTTCTTATCGACTCCATTGGCATGAGACCAAAGGTGTATACACGCAGGTGTTTAAGGCTTACTCCATTGGCATTAGATCAAAGGTCATATTTAAAGTTTCCTCGATTATCCAAAGCAATAACAGTTTAATGTCATGAGATTTGAGAGACCAATGTAGGAGGTCCAAACTTACAACACGACAATAGCGTCAACTTATCGGATCGTGCGTCGAGGTTTGCAGTGATGGTACCTGCTGGGAATACATTTGAATGATTGTGTCATGAGGAGGAATTGGTCAAAAGGAATCCGTCATTTGCTTTTTATAATACACTAGTGGGGTTTTCGATAATGAACTAGTGGGGCTTTTATAATAGTGCTTACACATTGTAAGCAATAATGAACCGTGCTTCCCCATTGTCTCGGATCGCTCACCTGCATTTGTTTTTCAATTTATTTTTTTTTCCATTTATTTATGTTTTCATTTACGGACGCTTTCCAACAGTTTGAGACGTTTTCTGGTGTATCGGCTTCGATGTCCATCGGCACACAAAATTTCAGCTTTATACAGGCCCGTAGCCAGGGCTCAGTATTAAGGGGGGCATATGAACTGGATGGGGGGGGCACAATTATTATACTTAAGATTTTTTATAACCCGGTATACTATTGTATTCATGCAGCATTGACGCATATATACTGAGGTTGCCGTCGCATACAACCAAATTGATCTCAGCTAGATTTAATATGTTCCGATGTTTTTGGCCTAAAATTATTCGAATGCAGGAGAGCCGCAACAAACTGGCACATTCACAATGCAAATATTCAAGGATTAGACAATTGGCACCAACTCAGGTGAACTTATACAAGGTGTTGTCAAGAATTGGCATTAGTAAATCAAAATACCAGAGATACAATGACTAAACGGGGGAGGTTGGCACCAGAATCAGTGCACTTTGAAATAAGATACAGTAGGCTATGACCTGCGATCACCATGTTAAACTATCAACAGCAAATACGACCAGCCTGAAGATATCACAAGGTCCGCATTTAAAGCAGTCAATTAAACAGAGGTAAGGTTATGCACAAAGCACTAGATATAGGATAGGCAAAGCACCAAACACAACATTTAACTGAAACATCAGAAGTACAAAGCAACCTACCATGGCGGGTGCTGACCACAACCACACACGCATCACCAGCAGTCACACACACAATCTGAACTCCTCGTATAGTTTTTATACCACTGTACTCGCTGTCAGAAGAGCTGCAGGCGACTCGTCTCGGTGTGGAATCTTGTGAGGACCTTCTCCTTCCATTCATTCAGGCATTTACGTGTGAGGTCTCTCTCGAAGGCCAGCCGTACCAGTTGTGCCTTGCGTGCATGGCGCATGGACCGTCTATGGTCAGTGAAGACATTCCTCAATGTTGAGAATGAGTTTTCACACATGGCAGTGGACGCACCAAATGTTAGTCCAAGTCTCATAGCAGTCACTACACTTGGCATGGCTTCCAGCGTTTTGTGGTACGTTGAGAGGAGTTTTTGTGTTGTCCATCTCTCGTTTGGCTGCTTTTCTGTCTGTGAGTGAATAAACTGTTTGCAACCACACACTCTGTTTCACTGATGGTTGACTTTGTTAATGTCATGATGTGCTGGAGCAAGTGGGGATCCAAAAACGTGCCATTTTCAGGATTCAAGGCAGCGAGTGAACGGGCGAGTTGTGTGTTGCGCTCACTGAAGCGCTGAGCGATCTCGCCAAGCACAGTGTCAATTGTGCTGTAAAAAACCCTCTGCAGTTCCGTCTTGTCATTGTCGTTGTTTTGTCCTGTAGTCTCCAAAACTACAAACTGTTCCAAGTTCTTATGCATTGTGCGTCTTCGTTTTGGTGGTGCAGGTGTAGAAGTGCGAGCATCGTTGGCCTTGTTCCACAGATCAGTGAACTCATCCTCAGAGCGGAGTTTCTTCACGCACTCTGTAACACTCGCCACCAGTTCCAACCCCGTTAGCAAGTCCATGTCCTCTGCCTGCAAGAGTCTGTTAGGGCCATCTTACAACATCAGCAGTTTTTGTACAAAGATAGCAATGAACATGAAGGCAGGCCCAGAGACTTCCCTGTATATGGATCATAGCCTCCATCCTCATCTCTGCACCGCAGGCGCGCTCTGCATCAATCTCTGACAGTAAGGATGTGATATCCTTAAAAGATCCTATGATCACAGACACGGTGGCTAAATGTCCCGTCCACCTTTGATCAAGAAGTCGTTTTAATCGCTCACCTTTATACGGTGCAGCAACAGTGGGCTTTCTGAAGAATTTGTACAGGCAACAACAAACCTCGAGGAAATCAGTGACAGCTTTCTCTGCTGCCAGTGCGTGGACAACTACCAGATGGAGTTGGTGATTTAAGCAGTGCCCATAGGGGATTTCTCTTTCCAATATCTCTTGCAACAACTTTTGCACCCCACCATGCTTCCCAGCCATTACCGAAGCCCCGTCATACACCTGACTTAATATTTTTGACGTGTCAAGTCCTGTTTTTGTCAGCTCTGCAATTATTAGGTCTGTCAATGTTTTTGCATCTCCAGCATCAGCTGTAGCTAGTGTGAGTAGATGATTGATATGTTCTCACATTCAGTGGGGTCCCTCGTCCCATCCACCTTGATGGTAAACCACGATGTGCCTACTTCTTCCACGATGGCATCCGTCACAACATTACTCAATGTGCAGATCAGTTCATTCTGCATTTCCGGACTAGTATAGCTTGCGTTTCGTGGGATATGCTTTATTATTTTGGCTAGCTCGGTGTCTTTTTGAGTGTGTAGTTTAAAAGCGAGAGTAAGAGCCCACTGTGCCCGTCTGACATATCCTCAAAATGATCAAGGCTCCCTCTAAAAGGTATCTGATTTTCAGCGAGAAATCCCACAACATCGATAAGAGCAGACACATAGTACCGGTTTCTATTTAGCTGGTCAGCATTGAGGAGTGTGGAAATCTCCTCACCACAATCGATGCGCCTCTCATTCTCCTTCCACCTCAAAACACAAGTTAAATGTTCCTTTGAAGTTGCGTGTTTGTGAAACCCCTTGCCTTTCTCCACGACATGTTTCCAATTCCGGTAGCCTCGCACTGTGAAAGTAGAGTCCACTGGGCCACGTGCGGTGTTAAACTTCCGACATGGATAGCAGAATGCTGCATCTGTCTGCACACTGTATTCCAGCCATTCATTAGTCTGGTACCACGAGGACACAAACGAGCGACTCTTGTTCTCAAACAGATGGCCAGGGTACCGCTGGAGAAAAACTCGATTCGGTCTCTCACTTCCAAGATCATCGGGAAGCGGCTTGACAGTCACACCCGATCCCGAGGCCGCCGCCGAGCGTGGAAACTCGGCTGTCTGCGCTGGGGCTCCACCGCAGGGCTGACGTTGCTGGCTTGGCCAGGTTGGCCAGCTTCTGTCGGTATTTCATCGACATGATCGTCTTTTCCTCCTCATCCAACTCCTCCCACAACATGTCTTTCATCATCTTCTTCATTTTCGTCGGTTGCACTTTTTCCTTTTCTGAGCCATTTTCGTTTTTCCATCATCCACGTATTTTTCTCCTGCTGCGAGCTCGTGCTCTGTGATTCGTCCCTCGTGACCGACGTCACTAATCTCGCGTCTCGCGTCACTAATCTCGCGTCTCGCGTCACAAATCTCGCGTCTCGCGTCACTAATCTCGCGTCTCGCGTCACAAATCTCGCGTCTCGCGAGATTTCACGGTTGACGGTTTTATTTATTAAATGATCCATCCACCAAAAACAGGTTTTATCTGCATCATTTCAAATGTAAACACGATTGCAAACACACGTATTTAAAATTTTATTATAAAATTACTTTTGTAAGATGGAGGGTCGACGGGTTGTGAAGGTCACGTGGTGCACGTGCACTTCATCTTTAATTATGTAAATGTATATCTTTTCCTTAATCATATCATCATATTATGACTATATTACATTTATACCTAACTTACAACCAATCAGGTAACCTGCTCAATAGGGTCTCCATATCGAATACGCTGATTGGCTATTCCTTAAAACTAAATGATCCACGACATGTATATATAAAACCACCCACAACATCGACTATCGACACGAGGTCTTGGCTGCTGGCGTTGGTGTTTGCGTTATTATCTTTTATCTTGTGGTCTTGGACCGTATTGTCTTGCCAATTGCTTTAGGAGATGCGCTGGGAAGCACACACTTATCTCTTGACTGTTATTCAAAGAAGGATTTTATTAAAGAACAGTTTATCCAAGAAGGCCTTATTAGTCACCATGTTGAACATCTGGAATAAGGGTTTTAGTTCACACAGGTGAACTCTTAAACAGCAAGTTCACAGTGGGCGCTCGTCCTTAAACACTAAGTTATGCACAGGGTGCAACAGGGCATAAATGGGGGGCACCAGATGCGCCATGGGGGGCATTGCACCCAAATGCCCCCCCCCCCCCGAGCGACGGGCCTGGCTTTATACATCACCCACAAGGTACCGACCTTTAATATCAGTGAGTCAGTGGTTAGAAAGAGCTTTATATTGTTACGGATTTGGCGGTGGCGAGATTCGCACCCGACTCTTGTGAAGGATTCGGACGACTGATGTCAATCACCGCCGTCTCCGGGGTTATAACGCCGGCTGGCTCGGCACAATTCTCGGGATACGCGCCTCAGATCACGATACCAACGTACACCTGTGCCTTGCCAGCTGGGGGAATATACCCCGGGAACAGACTGGTTTTGTCAGATACCGAGCGAAATCTGACAGTCTGTAACCATTTTGGTTTTATATCCAAATCGAGCGGATCGTTCCTCAGCGCGGCACGAGTTAATTCAAAGTGGCAACTTCATACGAATCAGCCAGATTTATTGGGGACACATCGGGGGAACACAACACAAGCAAAGCATTCACGACAATGTTGTAATTAATCTATAACCCGTTCTTAACTAGGGAGCTACGGATTACGGGTTTCGAAGGGGACCCGAACCAGATAAACCTTGAACAACATGCAGACAAGACACAGAGTACTTGGTGATGCTTTATGGACGAGAGGAAAAGCGTCAAAGGCCCGAATGCAGCCCGTGACAAGCCGATATCCACGGATTCGAGCACCCAAGCCCAAACACGCCGCGTGGCAAAATGGCGCTCGTCCATGTGTCGCAGCCCTCACGCGCGCTCTGACCCCGCGCAATGTCGACGGCACAAGACCGTCAGATCGATGGTGGGTCTCAGCTGGTTTCTCACAAGGTCCAGCATACAAGTCCAGGCCTGGTCTGCCCACCAGACAAGGCCAAATCGGGGTGTTGGGCTCCGCAGGCAGATCGATGGGACCACAAGACGTGTCGAGACGTGCCGGGCGTGCCGTGAGTAAGGACAGAGGCTCCGTGGTTAGACGCAGTTTGAACCTGTCGATCACCTTCTCATAAAGTCGATCACCGACTCACACAGCAACCGGTTCCTCTCAACGCAGATTGCAGCCTCCCACGAGTCGTTTCTATACAGCAGAAATCCTCACTCGACACTGAGGCTCAGTTACTCCCTCGGCAGATGGCAGACTCGACCCTCAGATTTAGGCCGTTCCTCTATTACAGATCGCCGACCACACGCACCATGAGTTACTCCCTCATCAGATCGCCGACTAACCCTCAGGTTCAGTTCCTCCTACTGCCGATCACACACTCGACCTCAGGCAGATCCTCTCCCAGCCGATGGCAGACAGACCTCATTCAGTCCCTTCCTTGCCTTTCTTTCGGCTCGCTCTTTACAAAAAGCCGATCGCAAAAACCCTCATGCAGTTTCTCCTACTGCCGATCACCCAACTCGACACTCGTCGTTTCTCTGTTGCCTTCCCGACGCTAGCTCACCTCGAAGCCGACTGCCCAACTCGGCACTCTCAGTTTTAACACAATTTCTTTTGGGGCGCACCCCTCCACAAAGCCGACAGACCCTCCTCCCTTCAGTTTCACTTCCTTCTCTAGGCCACTCCCTCTCAGCCGACTGGGCGGGGCCTCGTCCGGAGAGAGGAAGGAAGAAGAAGAACCTCTCGGTACACCACCACCGTACGAACAATAAACAGCCTCTTACACCTCCCGACACACATGTAACGTCCATTTACCGAACAACCTGGCTTAACATGCATTTAATGGGGGATCTAGGCTAATCCTATATTGAATAGCACAATATTGGGCCATTTCTGCAACAATATATTAGATAAAGTGATCATTAACCCCAATGTGTGTGCATGGTATCTCCATCTTTTTATTTGTCTACTACTGCACGTTGTTTTGTTCCTATCATATGTCGGTCTCCAAGGTGTTGTGTCTGCCTTTAGTTGCATTTCCTCTTAAAATAAAACTTCCAACCGGATGATCAACACATGAAGGCTGGTGAGATTATACCAGCCATGACTGGTCCTAATGAGGTGAAGAGGTTAATCAATCAGAAAATGCAGAATTTGAACAATTAAATAAGTCAAAGATCTACTCTTGTGGAGGACCCTTGGTGTTTAACATCCACAGGAAGAGGAGGAGGAGGAAGTGGAGGTATGGGGTTTGGAAATCCTACAGACAATGATGCGAGTGGGAATGAATCCCTCACCTGTGAATGAATAATTTTATCGTTTTTTTTTTTTTTCTTCCATTGTTCGGCCATCATGCGGAAGGATTATCCTACAGATCATGTCAATCTCATATAAATTGTGTCCAGTAGGTTTGAGGCTTTGGCACAAACCCACAAAAAAGTCTTCTTCATTGATGTGAGAGAAGCCTGATGTTGGCTTCACGGTTAAGGTGGCTGGCTTAAGATCTTAGGGATGTTGAGTTTGAGCTCCTGTTGGCTGTTGTATTAACACCAAGTGGGCTTGACAGCCCGTCATCCTTCCGAGGTCTTCAAAATGAGTGCCAGATTGCTGGTATCCTGTGTTGGAGTGGTGACCCATCCAGGATAGTGCCCAATGGCCAAGGAGACTGCTTAGGCAGCACCAACGCTCTGCACAGAGTATGGTCCCAATGGATGGATGGATCCCTCTGATGTTGGCGAAATGAGGTCCAGTGTACTGGTAATAGGGGCACTGCATCAGTAGCCCAGCTGTACCCACAGAAAATGATGCAACAAGCAGCCACAGGCTGCATATGATCATGAGCTGGTGATTTGAGAAATAAGTCCTTCCACCCTGGGAGGTTGAAAGGTGTCTTGAAAGGTGTCAGACAAAATATTTTTTCCACCATGGGAGGTTTTATTCATGTATTTGTACGCAGCCTGTGGCCGCTTGGTTGCATCATTTTTGGGGCGTGACCGTGTCGCTGATGCAAAGCCCCTGGCACCAGGTACCCATTTTGCCGACCTCGGAAGGATGATTGGCTGAGTCAACCCATCTGGTGTTATCAATTAATATGGTGTTAATTCAGTGGCACGACAGAGAGTTGAACTCAAGACCCTAAGATGTTAAGCCAGCCACATTAACCATTAAGCCAACACCAGGCTTATGTGAGGTCTAAAGGTGTCCGACGTGGGATCTTCCACCATGGGTGGTCTAAAGGTGTCAAACATTCAGCATGGCCTTCCACCATGAGTGATTGAAAGGTCTCAAAGAAAGAACTTGGCAATGGCATGGTAAGCAGGTACCATTTGGCGATGGAGAGCAATGTCACATCTCAAGAGTACGTTGAGGTGGATTAGAAAGTCAAACACTTTGTGGCCCAGGATTCATACCCGAACTTGGTTACAGGAGGTGAGGGCCGGAGGATTAGCCAGATGATCTCCATGAATGGATGAAATGAGAACATCACATGCAGACAGGTTTCAGGTGCCATCATGTGGGTCTGGAGTTGTCATGCCCACAGATCATTTCAATGTAAATAAACAAGGCAAATACAACAAAAACATCCACATAATCGAACGTCATTGCTGCAGTCTAAAATGCTTCCAACAAAAGGGCAGAAGTCAATGACGAAGACGTGTCAAAAATGTTGATATTTTGAAAGAGGTAAACCATCGAGATTGAGTTACTCTTATGATGATTTTTTCGTTCATAGTGAGAATAATGACGTCACAGCGATAAGCTTCACATGTAAAACAAAACCAAAACATGCTGATATCCACTTGAGGGTTGTCTAAGGGTGATGATCATTCACACGTTATGTTTAAATCGTACTTACGTAATCGTTGTAATGTCAGTTTTCCTCTTATCTGTATTATACTCCTTTATTGACGTTCACTTTTTAAAGTCACAGCTCAAGTTCTCTAAATTATTGTAAAGGCTTGGGGCAACACATATGAGAAATTGCATGTACGAGAAGGATCAGCATGTATGGAGATCAGCATGTATGACGAGGATCAGGATGCATGAGGAGGATCAGGATGCATGAGGAGGATCAGGATGCATGAGGAGCATATATGAGGATGATCAGCATGCACGAGAAGGATCAGCATGTATGAGGAGGATCAACATGTATGAGGAGGATCAACATGTACGAGAAGGATCAGCATCTATGAGGAGGATCAACACGTAAGAGAAGGATCAGCATGTATGAGGAGGATCAACATGTACGAGAAGGATCAACACGTAAGAGAAGGATCAGCATGTATGAGAAGGATTAACATGTATGAGGAGGAGCAAAATGTATGAGAAGGATCAACATGTATGCGCAGAATCAACACGTACGAGAAGGATCAGCATGTATGAGGAGGATCAACATGTATGAGGAGGATCAACATGTATGAGGAGGATTAACATGTATGAGGAGGATCAACATGTATGAGGAGGATTAACATGTATGAGGAGGATCAACATGTATGAGGAGGATCAACATGTATGAGGAGGATTAACATGTATGAGGAGGATCAGCATGTATGAGAAGGATTAACATGTATGAGGAGGATCAACATGTATGAGGAGGATTAACATGTATGAGGAGGATCAACACGTAAGAGAAGGATCAGCATGTACGAGAAGGATCAACATGTATGAGGAGGATTAACATGTACGAGAAGGATCAGCATGTATGAGGAGGATCAACATGTATGAGGAGGATCAACATGTATGAGGAAGATCAACATGTATGAGGAGGATCAACATGTACGAGAAGGATCAGCATGTATGAGGAGGATCAACATGTATGAGGAGGATCAACATGTATGAGGAGGATTAACATGTATGAGGAGGATCAACATGTATGAGGAGGATTAACATGTATGAGGAGGATCAACATGTATGAGGAGGATCAACATGTATGAGGAGGATTAACATGTATGAGGAGGATCAGCATGTATGAGAAGGATTAACATGTATGAGGAGGATCAACATGTATGAGGAGGATTAACATGTATGAGGAGGATCAACACGTAAGAGAAGGATCAGCATGTACGAGAAGGATCAACATGTATGAGGAGGATTAACATGTACGAGAAGGATCAGCATGTATGAGGAGGATCAACATGTATGAGGAGGATCAACATGTATGAGGAAGATCAACATGTATGAGGAGGATCAACATGTACGAGAAGGATCAGCATGTATGAGGAGGATCAACATGTATGAGGAGGATCAACATGTATGAGGAGGATCAACATGTATGAGGAGGATCAACATGTATGAGAAGGATCAGCATGTACGAGAAGGATCAACATGTATGAGGAGGATCAACATGTACGAGAAGGATCAGCATGTATGAGGAGGATTAACATGTACGAGAAGGATCAACATGTCGGAGGAGGATCAGCATGTACGAGAAGGATCAACATGTACGAGAAGCATCAGCATGTACGAGAAGGATCAGCATGTACGAGAAGCATCAGCATGTACGAGAAGGATCAGCATGTATGAGGAGCACGTTGGAGGACAATTGTTGTGCGACAATCACAAATTGACCAATCGTGTAGAAAACAGGAAGCACAGGGTAATGGATGTTTTTGTTTTTTTTCGGAATTACTTTTCAAATATCAAGTCGAGGTTCATGAAAGGGCGAGATGCTGCATTCATCCGGCGCAGTGCGGCTTACGCGGCCCCGTGTGGATACCAACACTCAAGCCTTAAATCCTGGGGCTTGTGACTTACACACCAGGATGGAAATGGCCTGCAGGCTTCAAACAGCTAAGTAGAGTTGTAGTTATGGTTGAATGGTTAATGCTGAAAGTGAACTCATGACCAGTGGCTGAAGTTTGGAGAAGTTGCTTCAAGAAAGTTGGACGGAATTTGCTTCAATAATGGAGTGCAGCGGACAAGGTTGCGTCAAGAATTGCACTCACGAATCATTTTCACACACGTATGGCTGTGTATCCCCCGGCGAGTGGATTAATCATGAATATTATTTCATTACGTTGTTTTAAAACTCTGTTATTATTTAAAACATTTGGGCGTACACGCAGCTGAGTTAGGGTTGTGGAACTAAAGGGGGGCAGCAATGGGGGCTGAGTGTAGTTGTGTGGGTGTGTATGTGCATCCTATTCCACATATCCTTGAGTTAAATTTGTATTCAAACTCCTTTTCGCCTTAATTAATGATACATCGCCACTCTGATTAGCCTATGATGCTAATTTAGACCAGGCCGTGTTAGTATGCTTATCATTATTAACCTGCACGCACGAATAAAAAAACTAGGCCTATAAAGCAATTGCCTCACTCCTGTCTGTCTGTCTGTCTGTCCTAATGTCTTCAAATGTCAGTTTATGATCGATGAACGACTTCATGACATTTCAATTGAATGTTGTATTGTGAACTCGAATTGGAACATTAATCGGAAAACGAATCTGTAGTTTAACAATACTTTGACTGAATTCGACCTGATCGCTGTATGTAGAGGAGGGAGATAATTTTTTTTTTTAAGTGGTGAAGTGTTGTGGAGCAAAGTAGAGTCCACACGTAGGTTCTTCAGCTCAACAATTTTTAATGGCGTCTCCTGCTCCACTCACTCCACAGCTCTCTGACGTCACTTCCGGTTCCGGCTCGTCAGTTCCGGTTCATCATGCATTCATTGATATTCATGTCACTCCCAATACCACATGAAGCCGCTTCAATATTTTGGGTACGTCCTTCCTTCCAGCTATCTGTCCGTGCAAAAATGAAGAAGAAGAATCTTTAAAACCCACTGGGCTTAATTCTCATGGGTTTTGTTTGTTTCTTGGCTTTGCATTTTTAGATCCTCATGGAGGATCTCTAAGTCTTACATTGTTGTTCTTGTGGACTTTTTTGTTTCACAGCCTACAGTTTTCATCGAAACTTCCTGAAACTTGGTGTATATATATGTATATATATATATATATATATATATATATATATATATATATATATATATATATATATATATATATATATATATATATATATATATATATGTAAAAATACCCTGCACAGACAGTAATCATCTCCGATTTTGAAAATTCCTCCGAGAAAAAAAGTTATGACATCAAAAGATCTCCGCTAATGGAAATCACCTAAAAAATTATTTCAAACTAGGCAAGCTTTTTGAATTCTGTTGGCGGGAATTGAACAGGGCATTAGCAGAGATGAATTACCGCACATATGTTACATCACTATGACGTCATATAAGTTTTTATGACGTCAATGTCAAAAAATAGGAATGACGTCATAAAAACTTATATGACGTCATTCCTATTTTTTGACATTTTTTGTTTCACAACCCAGAGTTTTCATCGGATCTTCGTGAAACTTGCCGTGTATATGCAAAAATCCCACGCACAGGCAGTAACCATCTCCGATTTTGGAAATTCTTCCAAGAAAAAAAGTTGACGTCATAATATCGCCGCTAATGGAAATCGCCAATACCGTTATCTCCGAAACTAGCCAAGCTGTTTGAATTTTGTTTGCAGGAATCAAGCCGAGAATTAGCACAGATGATTTTATCGCAAACCTGATACATCACAATGACGTCATATTCGTTTTTATGACGTCATCATTAAGAAGACGAGTATCTTAGCTCATTCGAGCTTGTTACTTCTTAAAAATGCCAAACTGAACCGTTTCTTTCGGACACGGGTGAGATTTTTTAACAACAAATATATCGCAGCATATTTATTGACAACTACTAAAAAATAGTCGGGAGTGATCGAAGAGCAGTCATCTGCTGCCTCATACACCGCCCGGACAAATTAGGTTTAACATTTTCTACTGTCTGCCTGTCTGGCAGTCAATTAAAATTGAAAATAATTCCAAACAGGAAACTTGCTGTTTTTAAGGATGTCACAAAGGGCATAAACAACAGAAACAAATAACTAATGTAACAAAATTGGATAGGGTGGTGTAAAAGACGCTGCATCAACAGCAGTTTACAATTTGTTTTCTTTGTGATTGATAAAATCTTTATTTTATTTAAATTGAATTATATGCTTGAACACTGGAGAACATAAATCGCCTTTTTGGCACTTCCAAAAAGCTACCATTTATCAGTACTTCGATAAAATATTACGGCACTTTACGTCATCAAGACCAATTAAATTTGCACTCGTAGACCCTTGTTTCTCAAGAGAGCATGTGGTATGGTGTTCTATGAACTCTCAAGTTACTATTATAATCATGAATATTGTTATTATTTTGTAATAACGTCGATTATTGTTGATATGTTTTTGTCATTTTTGCTGAAGTACGATTTTGAAGAGAAAAATGTCCTCCTCAGGTGAAATTTATGTTTTTCAATCCTGACAAATCTCACATTCTCTCCGAAAGAAAGCACCGTCTGGCAAACCCACCTGGTCTACCTCTTGAGGAAGTTACATCATTCAAATTCTTGGGCCTCAGTCTCTCCAACAGCCACAATCCTTCTTGGGAAAACCACATTTCAAAATTATCCTCCAAAGCCAGATGCCGAATGGGCACCCTCCATCGCACAAAGTCATTCCTTGGTACACCTGAACTCCTATCCACCTACAAGGCCTTCATCTGCAGCTTTATGGAGTACTGCTCTCCCCTGTGGGCTGGCTCCTCCACTTTAGGTGTTGCTCAGATTGACACCATGGAAACAAAGGTCATCAAGATTAATGGAATCTCCCGCACTGAAGCTGAGTCTATGGGCTTGTCACTTCACCATCACAGACAGGTTGGTGGTCTCTCTGTCTTCTACTGTCTCCTTTAAGGTCTTGCACCCTCTCTTCTTCCTTTTTCCATGCTCTCCCCCCTCCTCAGGTTTCTGAAGGGCACACACAGTCCACCATCGACCCCCTTCTCGTGAAACCCCCTAAATTCAAGATCACTGCTCATCTCCACTCATTCATTCCTCTCTTCTCCTACCTGAGAAACCAACTCTCACATTCTCTTCATTTTCATTCTTCCCTCCAGGTCTTCAAGACAACTCTTCACCACCATCTCAGGTCAACCCCAATCTAAAAACATGATCTTCTCTACCCTTGTTAACACCACCCCCTCCCCCCACTTCCATCCATCCTAATTTCCAGTTTTCCCTTTTGAGAGTTTCCTTCTGTATCCATCTTGTCCGCCCCGTCTATCTTGTCCGTCAGGCTGGTAGACGATCATGTGGAAATTGTGGAACGTTTCATCTTCCTGGGTTCTTAGATTGAAGTGAGTGGAGAATGTGGAGGAGAAATTAACAGACAATTGGTGTCGAGGAGAAGAGCAATGTCAGGATTGACAAAGATCTGGAAAGACAAAGATGTAACAATACAAACCAAGAGGAAGCTGGTGAATGATCTGGTATTTCCAGTTGCAATGTATGGATGAGAGTCGTGGACAGTGAAAAAGGAAAGAAAGGAAGAATATTGACAGTTTTGAAATGTGTTGATGGTGACTAATGTTTAAAGTCCCAAAGACTGCAAAAAGAACAAATAAATCAGTGATTGAAGAAATTATACCACGATGTACATTAGAAACGTTGATGATAAAACAGAAAGTGTCACACTTTGAACTCATCATACAGAAAATGAAAGTCTGGAGAAGTCAACCATGATGAGTTGGGTTGAGGGAAGAAGAGAAGAGGAAGGCTGTGGATGTGCCTGATGCGTGGGGTAAAAGCTGCAACCACTCGTCTCTGCCAGAGCTTCGCAAAGCAGTGCAGGAGAGGGATTTTTTTTTAGAGAAATCTGATCATGAACGTTACCAGAAGTCGGCCACAACTTGATAGAGCTGGATAACTAGTTAAAATCATTTTTCCTCCCCGAAGTGTGCAGACCAGCAACTCTCAGCCTAACTTCTGCCCATGTGTAAATATACAAGAATAAGTTTTTTAAAAATTCAAAATTTCGTTCAGATGAGTATTAAACAATGTTAGTGATCGTTTGGAATTGAGTTATTGGTCGAATAAAGGTTACTATTAGGCCTGAGGGTGTTGGGGGCAAGATCGCACATTACACTTGAAGCCATGGCTGCGAGAAATCACATATTTTACCCCCAAAATACAAGTTTTAAACAACCATATACCATCCACATATCATGTGATAGCTAAAATCGGACAAACAATGGGACATATCATTCAAGTATAAAGACTAAATTAAGTACTTTATTTGCTGAAGATCATTGTGGCTCAGCTCTATGCCTACTTATAGGTCAAGCAGGTCGGTGGTCTCTCTGTCTTCTTCCGCCTCCTTTCTGGTCTTGCACCCTCTGTTCTTTCTGTTCCCCCCCCCCACCCCAAACCAGGTTTCCGCAGGGCTCGCACGGTCCACAATCAACCCGCTTCTGGTAAAACTACCTAAATCCAGGATCACTGCTCACCTGCACTCATCTATTCCCCTTTTTTCTGCCTGTGGAATCAGCTTCCACATCCTCTTCAATCTCATTCTTCGCTCTGGGTCTTCAAGACAGCTGTTCACAACCATCTCATATCACCCCCAATGCAAAACAATGATCTTTTCTCCCCTCATTAACCCCACCCAAATCCCTCTTCCTTCCAATTTTCCAGCTTCCCCTCCTTGGAGTTTCCTTCTCTATCCATCTTGTCCACCCCATGCATGCGTGTTTTGCGTCCTGCTTGTGTCTGTTATGTCCAGATCCGTACAGTGTACTATAGCCAGACCAGAAGTCCCGACTATCCATCCAAAAAAGGCTTGCCTGACAAGAATGGTCAATGATGGATCGTAACGATCCCATGGTCATTCATGAAGAGTCGGTAAGTTATCACTGGAACCCCCAAACAAATTATTAATTCCTACCATAAGTGATTGCTGGAAAAGCTGGAAAAGCTGGTTTTCTTTAATTCCTCCCATAAATAAAAAAAGCTTATTCCTCCCATGCTGGAAAAGCGATGGCAAGCCACTGAGCATAACCACATTACCAATCATAACGAAACTGCCAGCACAACAAAACCAACCATCATAACTAAACCATCCATAATGATGAAACCACCCACAACAACCAAACCACCAATCATAACCAAACCACCCATCATAACCAAACTGTCCAGCACAACAAGACCACCCATTATAACCAAATAAGCGAGCACAACAAAACCAACCAGCACAACCAACTCACCCAACGTAATTCTAACAATTGCCCAGGAGCTTATTTGGCAGCAGCACCACTCACTCTGTGAATAGTCTGGTGATGATGATGATGATGATGATGATGATGATGATGATGATGATGATGATGATCTGTGCAAAATCAGCTTCGTTAGTCATGAAGAAATTATAACACTCATATTATCAGTAAAAATCATCGCAAAATTCCGAGCTGAGTGACATTAACAATGTTCAAGCGAATGAGATCAAGACAACAAAACCATGATGTATCCGATACATCGGGCTCGAGTGTCCCATTAAAACGGTGGAGTGTCCCAGACTCAACATCTGGGACAAACATTACGAACAAGGTTTAAATTAGAGTGCTCCTCCAGTAGTGTGTGTGTGAGAGTGAGTGTGAGTGTGAGTGTGAG
>NC_140974.1:54389904-54402404 GCF_056783735.1 Eptatretus burgeri
AAACCCAAAATAGGAGACTGATTTTCTCCCCACCTATTCCCTTCCCTCCCAATCAAGCAAATGTAAAATTGAGACTTACTGATTAAAGAACTTCTTTCCCTTCATATTTTCATTCCACTCAAAGAGTGAAGCAATGAATATTTGTCCATGTTCTACTTTGGGGAATAACTTAATTTTCCTATTACATTCATCTCCATTGAGTATATTCACAAAGATTACTTTGGAACTTAGTTCTTGGTTTAAATGTCTTTGTTGAGCAGAAATGAAATGATAAACTTCTCTTAATGCTCTTTAAAATTAAACTCAAACATGAATACATTACGCACATTCTGTCAGCTGTCTGAGTGCAGCTGAAAACAGGAAGCTTGGGAAAAAAATTTCCAGAATTACTGAGCTGTTGAAAAACAAGCCGGTAGGCGGACATGGGTAGTGGCCTACCCAATAGAACTTGACGCGATGGGCCCGTTCGATGAGGAATGGCCTGAGGATTAAGCACAAGAAAATTCATGATTCTAGCTTCAAGGGTTAATGCTACAGATTGTTTTTTCGTTAAAATACCCCCACATTTAGAGGTTTTTCGGCCGTTGCTAGGCAACGGAGGGGTCCATAGCAACGGTTCTTTCTCACACATAACTAGGACATACCATGAACCTACCATACCAGTTTCATGTATATGTGACTCATCGTCTCTGAGATATAACGAACTTCGTTTTTTTTATTGTTTTCGACCAGGGTTCATTCAAAGTCTATCTTCTCCAACAGTTTTCATAGGATCCGGCTGGAAATTTTTGACAATATGGCTGAATGTACTGCCCACAGTCGCTCCTGGCCCGATTTTTGATTTTCACAAAAATAAATTTTTTATGATTTTTCAAAAATTTCAAAGTCCCGTTGCTAGGCAACGGTGGTGTCCATAGCAACGGTTCCCATTCTCACACAACTAGGTCATGGTATGAACCTACCAATCAAGTTTCATCAAAATCACCATTTTAAATACTGATAATAAGGGTAGAACAAATCTCAAAAAAAACATTTTTGGAATTTTTTTTTTCGACGAGATCGACTCCAACAGGAAAGAGAACAATGAGGCAACTCCAGGCAAAGATCCAACTAACTTCCTCCATCATGGTTTATAAGCCAGGCATTTCTTTTTTGTTTAGCTGTTTTTCATTTTTCTCATGTTGACCCAATGGTAAATGACTGAGACATGAAGTATCTTTCATCTGACGAAGAAGATAACCCATCACAATATTGATAAGTGTGTGTGTGTGTGTGTGTGTGTTGTAAAGTCTGGCTTTCTTTTAGAATGATGGTGAAGCAATCGATTAATTATTAATTAAATCACAATACAACTAATAATTATTGGGTTTTTTCTAACAGGTTGTCCCCAAGAAGAACATCGTTGATAACTGATGTTGAAAATGAGGTATCTGAATTACATGACGAGTGGATAAAAATGAAAAAGGAATTTAGAAAGAACAGTATCTGTCATATTTGTGAGTAGAAAATTGAGGGAGAGGTCAAGGTTAGGGATCACTGTCATCTTACTGATAAATATAAAGGTCCAGCTCATTCCCGTTGTAACTTAATTACAAGCCTCTAAACTTTATTCCTGTCTTTATTCACAACAACGCTCACTATGACACACATCTATTTATAAATGAACTTTCAAAGTCATCTGGAAATATTTCTGCCATTCCTAACACAGATCAAAAATACATCTCATTCACAAAAACAATTCAAACTTCCCCCATAACCCATATCATATTTCTTGACACATACAAGCTTATGGCAAGTCCATTATCTAACTTAGCATCAAATATTAAAACTTACCGAATCTTAAATCACATTTCTCAAATCAAGAAGAGATTGATCTCTTTTCACAAAAGGGAATATATCCGAATGACTACATGGATTCATTTGAGAAGTTTAAAGAAACACAACTTCCTTCAAGGGAAAGTTTCTATGGCAAGTTGAATAAAACTCATATTTCCGATAGAGATTTTACACAAGCTAAAAGGGTTTGGGAGAAGTTTAATAGAAAGAATCTTGGAGAATATCATGATTTGTATCTTAAAACTGATGTATTGTTATTAAGTGATGTGTTTGAAACTTTTAGAACAGTCTGTCATAATAAAAACTCTTATGGATTAGACCCCATTCAATATTACACAGCCCCAGATTTGGCTTGGAGTGCTATGTTAAAAACGACAAAACAGAATTTGGAATTAATCAGCGATATAGATATGCTTTTAATGATAGAGAAGGCTAAAAGAGGAGGAATATCTCAAGTATGTTTCAGGAGATATGCTAAAGCAAATAACAAATATCTTCCTAATTATAATAAGAATGAGGACAACTCTTACATGATGAATTATGATGCTAACAATTTGTATGGGTGGGCTATGTCTCAATCTTTACCTTATGGAAAACTTAAATGGGTTGAAGAATAACATTATGAAAAAGTTTTATAAGACATTGTTGTCTCCTCTCAAAAATAATTGGATGAAGCTGAAGTTGGATATTATTTTGAGGTTGATTTAAAATATCCAGAAGAACTTCATCACAAACATAAAGACCTACCTTATGCCCCTGATAAAGAAAGTCCAAGAAAAGAATGGTTATTGATTACCAATAGTCATTTAATATAAAAGGTAAATATCCAGAAAAACTACTTATGACATTAAATGATAAAGAAAGTTATGTTTTGCATCAAAGGAACTTGATACAATATTTATCTGCTGGGTTGAAAGTGAGGACAATTCATAGGATTTTGAAATTTAAACAGAGTCAATGGTTAAAGAAGTATATTGATTTTAATACAAAAAGGAGAACAGAAGCAAAAACAGATTTTGAGAAGGACTTTTATAAATTAATGAATAATGCTGTATTTGGAAAGACTATGGAAAATGTTAGGAATCAACAAAACATAAAACTTGCTACATCTTGGAAACAGGCTTCAAAGTTAATTAATAGACCATGTTTTGAATGAGTGGAGGTGTTTTCAGAGAACTTTTGTGCTATCATTTGAAAAAAGAGTGTATTGAAAGGGGTAAACCTATTTATATGGGAACATCAATTCTTGACTTGTCAAAGTCGTTAATGTATGACTATTAATATAATAATTTAAAATCAAAGTATAAGGATAATGTGTCATTGTTATATATGGATACAGATAGTTTTAAATTAGAAATTAAGACAAGTGATGTATATGAGGATATGATTGATAATATTGATATATATGATACAAGTAATTAAAGCCTGGTGTTGGCGCAGTGGTTAGGGCAGTGGCTTGGGATCCAAAAGGTCCTGAGTTCAAGCCCCGTTGGGCCACTGAATTAATACACCAGGGGGTTGACTCAGCCTGTCATCCTTCCGAGGTCGGCGAAATGAGTACCAGTATACTGGGTTGGTGTATACCCCAGTTAAAATAGGTGTACCATATCCCTGTGTCGTAAGAGGCAACCAGGGTTGCGTCAGGAAGGGCATCCGGCATAAAACATGTGCCAAATCACTACGCGGATCATACGGATGATCCGCTGTGGCGACCCCAAACGGGAGCAGCCGAAAGAAGAAGAAGAAGATGATACAAGTAATTATAATTCAGGTGATGTGTTGTTTTCATCAAATAATAAAAAGGTTATTGGAAAGTTTAAAGATGAATTGGGTGGAAAGGTCATGAGTGAATTTATAGGATTGAGATCAAAGTTTTATGCTTTTACGTATATTGATAATAATAACATTGAAAGGTGTGGTGAGAAACTAAAGGGAATAAAGAAAAATATAATTAAGGAAACAATAAACTTGAAACATTATTACAACTGTTTAACCTTAAAGAAGGAAGAGTACAAAAAAATGAATACAATAAGAAGTTATAAACATCAATTATATACAGAAGAGATAAATAAGAAAGCATTAGGAGCTTTTGATGATAAAATTTATATTTTAGAGAATGGAATCAATAGTCTCCCTTATGGTTATAAGTATAAGTCTTAAGATATTGGGTTGGGGATTTTAACAGGCTACCACCGTCTTTTTACTGATTTATAAATGATAGAACCAAGCAATAACCAAACCAAAGAGTGGAGATGTAATCAGCCTTGGTATTTAAATGGAAAACATAAAGAATGTGAGAAATATCAAATAAGTCTTATTGAAGAAATAACCGGGGTAAAAGTAGATAAAACAAATAAGTGGATAAATTTAATTATAAAAAAGTTAGAGGATGTAAAGAAAAAAATAAATATCCCTGAATGGACTGAAAACTTTGATGGTTATCAATTTAACAATGGAAAAACAATTTACTACAATCTCAAAAGGATATTTGGCTCAGGAGGTGGTCAAACAAGAGCATTAAGAGAAGTTTATCATTTGATTTCTGCTCAACAAAGACATTTAAACCAAGAACCAAATTCCAAAGTAATCTTTGTGAATATACTCAATGGAGATGAATGTAATAGGATAATTAAGTTATTCCCCAAATAGTGGGGCAACTTAGCTAAATATAGCATAACAATTGTGCATTTTGTGAGGAAAGCACCAAATTTGGCACACAAGTAGCCAATCATATTATGAACAGATTTGGATATTGGGCCATCTCAAAATTTTTGATGGGAGTGGAAAATGGCTGCCACAGCCATCAGTGGCTGAATTTGAGATGGCCCAATATCCAAATCTGTTCATAATATGTTAGGCTACTCGGGTGCCAAATTTGGTGCTTTCCTCACAAAATGCACAATTGTTATGCTAAATTGCCCCACTAAAAGTAGAACATGGACAAATATTCATTGGTTCACTCTTTGAGTGGAATGAAAATATGAAGGGAAAGAAGTGCTTTAATCAGTAAGTCTCAATTTTACATTTGCTTGTATGGGAGGGAAGGGAATAGGTGGGGAGAAAACCAGTCTTGGGCTTTTGGGGCTTAAGTTATAAAGTTTTCCCTTTTCCCCCATTCATTTGAATGGCTGCCTCAGAAGCCCCATTTATCCTCCATATATCTCTATCTCTATCTCTCTCTCTCTCTCTCTCTCTCTCTCTCTCTCTCTCTCTCTCTCTCTCTCTCTCTTTCTCTCTCTCTCTCTCTCTCTCTCTCTCTCTCTCTCTCTGGCATTCTCCCTCTCAGCGGGGTGAAGTAATTGGTTCATGTTTGTCCATCTGTGTTATCAGTTTATGATTGAGGAACAACTAATTTAAATTGAATGTTATTGAAATGAAAGCGAGAGAAGAACCTTCAGAGTGTAGGCTTTATTCCATTTAATTGAAGCCGCTTCTACGGGCACATCAGGGAATACAGGTGCAGCAAGGAGTACATAAGCAGTAAGGTATACACGTGCAACTAATCACCGCAAAATAAATCAGTATAAACACGGAGTCCGATATACTCTCAATTCTCACCATTCAACGAGCACCAAGTGAACCGCTGCCGTAAATGACAATGCCCCTGGGACGATCATCCCGTCCGCGCGGAATCTTGGCTTTATCTATTCCGTGCTCGAGCCGTGCGACATGTGATCACACGTCACGTCCTTCAATTCACCACATTCTCCCCATCTTTAAAATGTAACTAGAGGCCCAACTAACGCACCATGATTGCTTCAACGCTATAGGAGTATACATTTCAAGCAACGCGAACTATCTAAACTACAGAAGCATACATGCCAAGCAGTGAGGATTATTTTGAGTTGTAGGAGCATGGTAATGAGCATCGATATATGATGTAATGAGCATATAGGAGCATGAGCATTGAGGATGCCGATAATCCCCTTTACAGATTGAGTCGGCGAGGGGGTATTATTCGTCGACCTCTCCGGGAGTAAATGGCAGTTTCATTTGAGGGAGGCTTCCGATCCTCTTGGTGAGCCTCGACTCATGCCGGAGATGACTCCTCGATCGCTCTCGGGTGGAACGCGGCAGCTCCGTCGCCACCGTTCCCGGGTAGAGTTCCTGGGGGGGGGGGAACACCTGGGGAGGGGATGTCAGAGGGAGGAGTGCCAGATGGTGGTGTACCTGCGGGAGGAGTACCTGAGGGAGCCAAATGGCGAACCAACACAGTGGTCTCCCTGCCATCCGGGAGTCTGACATGAGCATACTCTGGATTAGTATCGATGAGTTCGACCCCCTCCACCAGGGGTTCATACTTGCTTTGTCGGACCGGGCGTTTCATGAACACTGTTCCGGGATGGGTTAGCCAGTTGGGCACCGATTGGCCGTCAACATAACGTCGCTGGTGAGTAAACATTCGTTCGTGAGGAGTTGCATTGGTGGACGTGCAGAGCAAAGAGCGTATGGAATTCAGAGCGTCGAGAAGGGTAACCTCCCACTGCTCGGGGCCCAGTCCTCTTGATTTCAACGCCAGAGTTACGGCTTTCCAAATGATTCCGTTATACCATTCCACCTGCCCATTACCCTGTGGGTTGTAACCCGTCGTTCGACTAGTTGCTATGCCGTGCTCTAATAGGAACTGTTTTAGCCCGGCCGACATGAAACACGGCCCTCTGTCTGAATGTATGTACGAAGGTTTCCCAAACATAGCGAAGAGGTCAGAGAGACATTTCACGACAGTGCCCGAGGTCATATCCGAGCACAGAAATGCAAAAGGGAGCCTTGAATATTCATCAACAACAGTGAATATGTATCTGTTGTCTGTCTCGGTCGGCAGGGGCCCTTTGAAGTCAATGTTTAGTCTCTCGAAGGGAGAAGTGGCCTTGATCAATCTGCCAGAAGCCGCGCCATAGAATCTGGGTTTTAGTTCAGCACATACAGGGCATGAAGCATTCATTTGTTTAATATCTTCGATAGAATAGGGAAGGTTTTGTCTGCGCACGAAATGTGCCATTCTGGTTACCCCTGGGTGGAAAAGAGACACATGGAGGTCTTGCAAAGCCCGACTGATTGTCGCCGAACAGTAGACCCGAGAGAAGGTATCTGCAGCAGGGTTTTCCCTCCCGGGCCGGTAAACAATGTCGTAACTATAGCAGGCTAGGTCTATCCGCCATCTCATAATTTTTTCATTCTTAATTTTCCCGTTATTTTTCTCATCAAACATGAATGCAACGGATCGCTGGTCCGTGACGAGCGTGAAATGGTTTCCCAGTAAATAGTGTCTCCATTTACGTAGGGCTTCGACAATAGCGTACGCTTCCTTCTCTATCGCTGAGTGTCTCTGCTCGCTTCTAGAGAGAGTTCTCGAGAAGAACGCGACGGGTCGCCCAGACTGATTAAGCGTCGCAGCTATCGCGTGATCAGAAGCATCTGTTTCCACCACGAAGGGCACCGAGCTATCGATCGATAATACCACGGAATTACTGATATCATCTTTGAGGCTGTGGAAAGCTTTTACAACAGCGGCATCTGGTGGGAAGTTTTTGCAATGCACTAGGGGATGTATTTTCTCGGAGTATTGGGAAATCCATCTTGCGTAGTAAGCAAACATGCCGATCACCCGGCGCATTGTCTGCAGGTCCTGAGGTGGGGGTAGCTCACGAAGTGGGCGCAATCGTTCAGGATCAGGCTTAATCGTGCCGTCGGCTATTGTGTAGCCGAGAAAGTCAATTGACCTTGCCAAGAATACGCATTTCTCGTAGTTGAGGGTCAGATTATATTTTCTAGCAATGCTCAAGAATCTGTCCAGATTCATATCATGTTCCCCCTGATCCTTACCGCACACTGTGACATTATCCACGTAAACAAAAGTGTCTTTGAGGTTTTCATCTGAGATGATGTCGTCCATTACTCGTTGGAAGCAAGCTACTCCATTCGTGACACCGAACGGAATCCTCCTGAATTGGTAGAGGCGTCTACCTGCCTGGAATGCGGTGTAAGGTTTGTCTTCCTCTCGGATGGGAATTTGATGATAGGCGCTTCGCAAATCGATGGTGCTGAATATCTTATAATTGGCCACGCGTTCGACCATCTCGTCTATGCGCGGCAAAGGGTAGGCATCGAGTTGGGTGAAACGATTGACCGTTTGGAAGTAATCGACAACCATTCGTTCCTTATGGTTCTGATTGGTGGTGACCAACACCTGTGCGCGCCATGGCGAATCGCTCGGTTCTATAATTCCTTCTTCCAGTAATCGCTTGGTCTCTGAAGCGATGAAGTTCGTATCAGCAGTGGTATATCGCCACGATTTGATCGCTATCGGTTTACAGACTGGCGACAAGTTAGCAAACAGCTGGGGGGACGTTACCTCTGCGGTGGTCAAAGCATTTAAAATTAGACGAGGTTTGCTTCCTCCAAAGGGTATTTCGACGCTCGTGTGCTGCTTGAGGACATTATGACCCAGAATTACGTCTGCGCATAAATCACGAAGCACCAGTACCCTTACATCCCGATGCGTGTACCCTTTTACGTCCAATTCAACATTGCAGTACCCTCGTACGCGGGACTGTAGTGATGTGGCGGCCATGCATACCGTATTGTCTGTCGGGTGGATCTTCCATTTCCTGCCCTTCACTAGCGAGCTGTTGACGAAACTTTCAGAGCTACCGGTATCAATCAGAGCCTCGGCCATATGCCCGTTAATTCGTACGTTGATGATAGCCTTGGATAGATTCCCCGGTGAGGCTGCAGTTAGTTTCTTTTGTGAGTAGAGAGCCGCAGAAGTGGGTTTATTTCTCCTTAGAGTAGATTTACATACCCTGGCATAATGCCCTTTCTTGTCACAATTCATGCATGTGGCATCTCTGGCGGAGCATTTGTGGCGGAGGTGTCTTTTGTACCCACAAAAGAAGCATTTACCAACCGAAGTAGTTGCTGAGGAGTTTGTCGAGGTCTGGGTATCCGACTCCTCGGGTTTTTCTCCATCCTCTGTGTCAGGGGTGCCCTGTGGGGTTCCTTGAGTTTCCACCGTAGCGGCGTTCATTAGCAGCATCGGTGTCCCAAATGACTCAGATTGCTGCTGAGCCGTATCCATCGCTCGAGCCTGGTCGACTACCTTTTCAAGAGTGGGTTGCGCTTTCTCCAGTAAGCGTTGCCGTATGTGGGCTGACCTGAGCCCTTGGATGAACGCCTCTCTGGTCGCTTCATCTCGGTGTTCCTCGGCGGTTACGGCCCGGAAGCTGCCGTCTTTTCCCAGCTGTCTCAGAGCTTGCAGGAACTGATCGATGGTCTCCCTGGCTGCTTGCTTGCGTGTGTTGAGAAGATGTCGTATGTACACCTCGTTCTTGCGCTTCACGTAGAGCGCCCGCAGCACGTCGATCGCTGCATCGTAGGTGTCACACTCCGAGAAGAGCCTGTATACGCTGGGTGAGACATGATTCACAAGGGCGGCCAATTTGTTGGCTCCCTCTTCGATGATGGTCAGATAGTGTGAGAAGGAACGGAACCAATGCGACCATTTCATTTCTGAGTCAGTCGCGTTTGGGTCTGCGTCGAACCTCTCTGGTTTGTATATCTTGTCCATCGTTGATTGAGAGAGCCGAGAAAACCAAATGGAATAAATTGAAATGAAAGCGAGAGAAGAACCTTCAGAGTGTAGGCTTTATTCCATTTGATTGAAGCCGCTTCTACGGGCACATCAGGGAATACAGGTGCAGCAAGGAGTACATAAGCAGTAATGTATACATGTGCAACTAATCACCGCAAAATAAATCAGTATAAGCACGGAGTCCGATATACTCTCAATTCTCACCATTCTACGAGCACCAAGTGAACCGCCGCCGTAAATGACAATGCCCCTGGGACGATCACCCCGTCCGCGCGGAGACTTGGCTTTATCTATTCCGTGCTCGAGCCGCGCGACATGTGATCACACATCACGTCCTTCAATTCACCACAGTTATATTTTGAACACAAATAGAAATACAAGTCTGTCATTTTAATGTACCTTGGCTCAGAATTTGTCCCGACCGCACATGCGCAGAGAGGAGTGAGAAAATATTTTTACTCCGTCTGACTTGCACTCAAACAAAATTGAAAATGATTCCAAACAGGAAACTTCCTGTTTTAAGCACATAATAAATGACACAAACAACAAGCATGAATAACTCATGTAATTTGTTTGGGTTATGTAAGAGACACTCGGTAAAATGGCGGTAAAACCCAGAATTAATTTATTTATCCACGATGCCTTTAAACCTCGTTAAACTTTTATTTAAATTGAATCATATACGTGAACACTGTAGAAAACATATTGCTTTAATAAGACTTCCAAGAACCATGCTACAGTACTCTTCTTCTTCTTCCGGCTGCTCCCGTTAGGGGTCGCCACAGCGGATCATCCGTATGATCCACATAGTGATTTGGCACATGTTTTACGCTGGATGCCCTTCCTGACGCAACCCTGGTCGCCTCTTACGACCCAGGGATATGGTACACCTATTTTAACCGGGGTATACACCGGCCCAGTATACTGATACTCATTTCGCCGACCTCGGAAGGATGACAGGCTGAGTCAACCCCCTGGTGTATTAATTCAGTGGCCCAACGGGGCTTGAACTCAGGACCTTTTGGATCCCAAGCCACTGCCCTAACCACTGCGCCAACACCAGGCGTAACAATGCTACAGTACATATATGTATGTACATATATATATATATATATATATATATATATATATATATATATATATATATATATATATATATATATATATATATATATATATATATATACACACATATACATATACATATACATATATGTGTGTTAGACTAGTGGGGTATGCTTACACATTGTAAGCAATAATGAACCGTGCGTGCTTCCCCATTGTCTCGGGTCACTCACCTGCATTTATTTTTTTTCATTTATTTATTTTCATTTATGGATGCTTTCCGATGGTTCTGTGATTTTTTTTCCCAGTGTAGCGGCTTCAATGTCCATCGGCACACAATATATCAGCTTTCTACGTCACCCAGAAGGTAACGAATATTAATAATCAGTCAGTCAGTGAGTGGTAAGAAAGAGCTTTATATATTATATACAAGCAAATGCAACCCATCGCTTTGGTGACAGGTATATTAAGGGGGGGGGAGAGGAGGGAAGGAAGAGAGAGGAGGGAGTGAAGAGAGAGGAGGCATGGAGGGGAGAGAGAGCGGAGGTAGGGAGGGAATAGAGAAAGAGAAAGAGAGGAGGGAGGGAAGAGAAAGAGAAAGAGAAAGAGAGGAGGGAGGGAAGAGAAAGAGAAAGAGAAAGAGAGGAGGGAGGGAAGAGAAAGAGAAAGAGAAAGAGAGGAGGGAGGGAAGAGAAAGAGAAAGAGAAAGAGAGGACGCAGGGAAGAGAAAGAGAAAGAGAAAGAGAGGAGGGAGGGAAGAGAAAGAGAAAGAGAAAGAGAGGAGGGAGGGAAGAGAAAGAGAAAGAGAAAGAGAGGAGGGAGGGAAGAGAAAGAGAAAGAGAAAGAGAGGAGGGAGGGAAGAGAAAAAGAGAAAAAGAGAAAAAGAGAGAAAGAGAGAAAGAGAGAAAGAGAGAAAGAGAGAAAGAGAGAAAGAGAGAAAGAGAGAAAGAGAGAAAGAGAGAAAGAGAGAAAGAGAGAAAGAGAGAAAGAGAGAAAGAGAGAAAGAGAGAAAGAGAGAAAGAGAGGAGGGAGAGAAGAGAGAAAGAGAAAAAGAGAAAGAGAGAAAAAGAGAAAAGAGAAAAAGAGAAAAGAGAAAAAGAGAAAAGAGAAAAGAGAGAAAGAGAGAAAGAGAGAAAGAGAGAAAGAGAGAAAGAGAGAAAGAGAGAAAGAGAGAAAGAGAGAAAGAGAGAAAGAGAGAAAGAGAGAAAGAGAGAAAGAGAGAAAGAGAGAAAGAGAGAAAGAGAGAAAGAGAGAAAGAGAGAAAGAGAGAAAGAGAGAAAGAGAGAAAGAGAGAAAGAGAGAGAGAGAGAGAGAGAGAGAGAGAGAGAGAGAGTGAGAGAGAGAGAGAGAGAGAGAGAGAGAGAGAGAGAGAGAGAGAGAGAGAGAGAGAGAGAGAGAGAGAGAGAGAGAGAGAGAGAGAGAGAGAGAGTGGTGGCAGAGAGGGGAAGGGTTTGGAGGGAGAGTGGTGAGGGAGGGAGTGTGGTGAGGGAGGGAGAGGGGAGAGGGATTCCGGCAGATGTGATGCCCAGTTTATCATCCATTCGAGAGACAACACACATTGATGAATCACCCTGCCTATGAAACACGAGTTTGTAGCGTTTATAACTGGGTCGAGATTCAAATCCAGGCTGCACACAGTGAGCATACGCACCTCTTGACTTTCTTGCCGTGATGTGGCGATTCTTTATTTCATAAATGAAAATATTTTTTCTCATTGCGATCATGTAATTTATTTTGCCTTCCTACCTCCGGTATAGAACCATGGTATCGCAATTGAAATTTGAAGAATGCGCACCAAGTGGCTTCATCACGCAATGCACTTTTAAAAGTGAAACGTTTGATTTTTATTTGTATCTATCAATGTCAAAGTGACGGACATATAATGGAAGAACAAAAATGGAAACATCATGGAAAATAATTTTTCACATTTTCAGTGGGCCAGCCACCACCTGTTTAACTGCAGAACATAACGTGGCCAACAACGCACGCGAGTGCCCCTGTACTTTGA
>NC_140974.1:54407404-54467994 GCF_056783735.1 Eptatretus burgeri
TGGTTGGTATGAGCTGCTGGGCGAGGGTGATTTCCATGATGTATTGCGTGTAATTTAGAAAAAAAAAAAACATCATAGCGTTTTTTTCACCTTTTGTGCGATCGGTTTTCAAGAGTAAACTTATCATTGTAACTACAACACTTTCCTTTATCTCTTCCTTTTCACAATAAAGTTCAAGAACAAATATTGTTCATTTGAAAGCGTGAATAACTTGGACCATGTAAATGAAAGTTACAAAGACCAAGTCTGCTCTGTTTATTTCACAGTTTTGTTTTTGATCAAAATTGAAAACATCAATTACCTGTCATTTTTTTTTATTACATACCAAAATGATGCAAACCGAAGTGATTTGTATCTGTTAGGGTAAGCTGTTAGATGAAAACAAAAGGAACAGTAAAAAGAGAGGGAACACACCCACAGCAGGGTTGAGGGACAAAATAGAGGAAGACTCAGAGAAATAAGGGGTGTGGGGACGAATGAGGGCAAAGGGAGGACACAGGGAGTAAACAAGATGGATTGTGACACAGGGACACAGGGAGTAAACAAGATGGCAAGGTTGAGAAACAAGATGAACCCTAACAGACCATGGTCACTGCAAACTTTCATGAACGATTGAAAAGTCGTTTTTAAAATTACTTAGTAAATTATACTGGCATGTACAAACATGTGAAGATACTTTATGACATCACAGCTATTAGATGCATTTCTTTGCATTTAACAGTGACTGTTTTATTAAATCAATTTTCAAAAAACACTTGAAGGAAGCCCCAAATAGAGAAAATTAGAATTTTTCAGGGCCATTTTGCACCCTGCAGATTTTCATGTTGACCTAAACTGGTGAATGAATACTCGAGCTAGAAATGGTTGCAATTTGGGCCCCACTGGTGGATCCGTTTGTGTGACATCCCAATTTGTGGACACTGGCTGTATTTGTGGATGGACAAATGTTTCAACATGACGCAAATGCCCTCTAGTGGCACAAACTCCATGTAACGCACAAAAACAGGTTATTTGTTACTTGCTAAACTCAAAACTTCTCAAATGATGCACCTGCCCTCTGCCGGATCATGTGTACATCGACTGCTGATCATCTCTCTCCTGGTGCGAACCTGTGGAAGTTTCAATTTCGATCAGAGTTAATGTCAGTGTTCCAATAGGGGGGGGGGGGGTTATAATCAATTCCAAGAATAACAATTCACATCACAATCAAAATCATTATCTGTCTAAAAAAATAAATAATAGTAATAATAATAATAATAATAATAATAATAATGGACTGCATGAACATTTTCAAACGGTCTCTCGTGGCCAACAGCAGATGTGCGGTACCCCACACCACGACCACTCCATCCCACCGACCCATCCCTTGAAGGGTACTTAAGATCACATGCCTACAGAATCAATCACCTGCTGACCAAGACCATATCAATTTCCTGGTTAACTTCACCGATTATTCTGAACACATCTGAAATGAAATTTTATTACATAGGTCAATTTATTACATACGCATATTCAAACTCTTAATATCTCACAACTCAATCCATTTATCTGAAGAAGAAAAATAATCTACACTTTGTTGCATCTTTTACCCTGACGATGTAGATGTAACGATGAAGGAAAGTGGTTTCAGGGCGTTTTCCTTCACATCAATATTGAGATTCCAATGAGAATCACCAGGCACAGCAAGTCATGTCCAGCCCATATTACTTCAATACACCATCACAAATCACTGCGATCTCACGAACCAAGCATGAAAATTGAGCTCAATTGAGATGAACAAGACTTGCATACAAGTAGCGCAGGCCCAGATGAAGACACCATCGACTTGTGCAGGTAGGGAGGTAGGCCCATTTTAAGAATGTAGCACAATCCCATGTACTTTGGTATCGTCTTTCGAGACATTCACATAACAGGGAAAGAATTAATAATAAAAAAACATCTCCAGCTTCTTAGGACGATTTTTACATTGGGTATAGGTGAGAAGAATCCTGAACTGATTTCACACGTGCAACTGAAAACATTCATTAAAAGCAAATCAACTTTGAAATAAACCAATGTCACCCGCAGGGTGACCCGCATCTTGCCAAAAGGTGACCACGTGTGACTTCTTTAAGGTCACACTGAGGTGAACAGAGCTGCTATCCACCAGGAGCGACTCCTTGAGGAATATCTGCCTACGAGAGATTCCGATGAGAATCGTTCTACAGAGTAACCATGAAAAATATGCTTTTGCCTCATAACGTCACCAAATGACGTCATAATGTCTCAAACTTGACATATCTAGAAAGCACTCATCGAGGTGTTCAATTTGAGGTACTACACGATATGGTTCCTAAAACTTGAAAATTTGACCTTGGGGTCAAATATGTTTGACCTTCGGCGCTAACCATGAAGGTCAAGGCCAATCGCCACCAAAAATTAATCAGCTGAGCGCCAGACCATGAACTATATTCCCATGAAGTTTGAAGACGATCCGATCAAAATTACTCAAAAAATAAGGGTTTCGTCGACTCCCCTGATTTGCAACAAAGTGACCTTGACCTTCAAAATTTTGTGTACTGAAAGGGACCTCTATAGGCCTCTGATATGCGAAGTTACAAAAATTTCCAATGATAACTGTGCTCTGCAGAATTTTTTATACATGATTACAGACAAACAAACAAATAAACAAACAAAAAAAATTAAAATAAAAAACATACAAGCTGACTAACATATCTTGCAAAAACTTCGTTTTGGCAAGATAACCAGCCCTACTCATGGAAACGAACAGGTTATGATCAATATAAAACCCAGTTGGCACACTAACGACCCTTTCGGGAAAAGAGAAATAATCTTCACACGTCATACTATTCAAGGTTTGACTTTAAGAACAAATCGATTTGGGTTTGGAGCAAGATCGCCATTTTCAAAAGTCAACAACCACTTGATATTCAGCAATTTCGATTGAAACAAAATCGTCGTTTCTTGATTTCCTAAGCAGAGATCGATTTGGAACAAGAGCATTTTGACAGCCATTTCAGTTTAGATATAATCAGTCCAGGGTACTGGAAAAACCGATTGGCAAAAAAGAAAATCATTTCATCAAAATGGATAAAACGATACCATGTACCGAGGCCTCAACCCCTCAAGTTGCATTATTAAACACCTACGGCGGAGCAGCAGCGTACAAGCCGAACAACTTGACAGGACCGAACTACAAAGGCACGCAGTAGAGTGCATACCTCTGCCAGGCTGAACAATTTACGTTTTGTAACCCACTCAGGCCGGATCTGAACCAAAATCTCATTGGTTTGTTCTCGTCACCGAAGCAACTCATCCAAGTTTTGTCACAACTCCTTTGGAAATATCGAGCTATATATCGTTTTTAAGCAACTTTCTCAATAGTGAGGCATCACAATTTTTTTTTTTTAATTCTTGCATCCAGAATTGGATCTTTACCAAAATCGAATCAATTTGTCCTCATCACACACCGAACCTGTCCACACGTTTTTGAGATATCCTGCGAACTGTCATGGGTGAAATCATAACATACATCCACCTTCGGTGGCATAATAATAATACTCTGTTGTTGTGGTAGTATAGCCCGACAGTTCTCTCGAGCAGGCCTGTGGCACAAATACAGCCGATCAATCTCTCAGGAGCAATCCTGAGATACTCCACATCCAAGGTGGTGCACCCCCACCTTTGTGAAGCCAGGGTCACGAGAGTTAGATACAAGAGGGAGTGATTTGTGCTGGCAAATCCAGGCAGCAGGGAAGACGTGGCTCCAACTTGTGTTAAGGGGGGGGGAGGGGGAGGAAGGCAGGGTTGAGCTATTGCTGAAAGGTATCTTCACTGACGACATATTACTGTTTATTCCAAAGGTATAAAGGCTTTAATAACTCAGGCCAGGCCTGAAATGAATAAAGAGGAAACAACTTCAAAAATTTTATTAACCCATGGAAGGAATAAATAAATAAATAAATAAAAACAGCAGCAATAACATCAACATCAACAACAACAACAACAACAACAAATTAACAACAGGGCAGTTGGAAAACGGTGAGACCAGAACCCAAAATTAACAAGCCCAATGGTTACTGCATACGTTCAAGACCAAGGACCACCAACCGACCCAGACACCCCCGAGGCGGTACATCTCAGGTCTTATGGAACACATGGCCAGTTTTCTCTGCAAGGAGAGATCGAGCATTTTCAAAATGGCTTCTGTTAAAACTTCAGCAGTTCGTGGGCCGAGGATCCTGTTCAGCAGAGAAAATGGTAAATACCACTGCAGGATATGGTGGCCGAAGGTCCATGCTCTCCTCGGGAGTTTGTGCCAAGTCATCACGGTTCAACTAGTGACTATAATGATAGTCTCAACTCAGGGCCTTCACTGTGATGCTCCAACCAACAGTACAAAGCACGACATTTCAGAAAGGATCAACGACCCGATCACATACTTGAGCCAACAGTTTGCATTCTGGGCGAAATGTGACAACATGCAGGCAAACGGAGGGAAGAAGTGATTAGAGCACCGACTTGGTGGAAATGGGATTAACCACTGCTGTACGATATATGTGGACATTCTGATTGCATGTCATGTTTTGACAAAAACAAATACAGCATTGCAAAGCCATTTAGTTTGTAACAAAACAAACCGCTTATCATAGCGACGCTAAATCAGCCACGTCGGTTTCAAAATTACCAACAACCACAAAACCCTTGGGTTCATAACAATTGGTGCAACAACCCCCCCTCTGAAGGAAACCAACCATTTAAACGGTAATCCAAACACAAAAAGGTTGATTAGGAGCCCAAGCCAGTCCGTTTGGCTCACTCCAAAATATCCTTCTGTCCTTTGTTCTTGCGTACCTCTTCAGCATGTTTCTCCTGCAAGAAAAAATTTTGGTTTTTCACAGATCATCAGAATCGTACCAAAGTGGCTCAAGATAAATAAATAATAAATAAATAAATCAGGGGGCAGTGGGTGGAGGGCATACTTGTTTAGCTTTAGGGTAAATAAGTACTTGCACTACTACTTTAACCAGCCCAATTAATCCCATATTCTCGTGGGTCCAGTTGAGGGAAGTTTTTGACTTCCCCAGCTGGACCTCCAAGAACTAGCAGGTTAGGCCTCATGTTCAGTGATTTGAGCAGCAATTTGTAATTTGTTCTCGGGTGCCGGCGATAAATTGCCTACTCTTCCCGAGAGACAGTGGGATATTTAAAGTCAACCAACTAATGCTAGCAAATGATAAAGCCAACAATGTCCCTCCATTCGAGGGACGGCACACACTCTGGGATTTCTCACTGCCTGTGAAGCACAAATCCTGCAGTTTAAAGTCGGGTGGAGGATTTAAACCCAGACTAGACAGCTCGAAGGTAAGTGCTCCACATCCGCACCACGATGATAGATAAACTAAGCGACGCATAGCAGGAAGACACAACAAAAGGTGAGGGGTAGGGGAGATTAGGCACCAACATTTAAAGGATCAAAGCAGATCACACTTTGCTCAGGTCAGGACAAGGTGCAGAGCATCGTCAAATTAAATATTTGACGTTTAAGCAAGTACAATTTAAGGTTGCCAAAGTTACACAAGGTATTTAAACAATCCCTTCAATGACAGCCAGGCACAGATATCTGACAAGTTAGATTTCTCACTTTCTCATGAAGGCGATTACGCAATGCAGCCAAATGTGCCTCACGGTTCTCTTTAATTATCTGCATCTTCATATTGAGCTTCTCCTCAGCCATTCGACTGAAGTTGTTGTTCTCTTCCTGCACCTTCTGGATCACCTCACGCTCGTGCTCACGTCGCTCAGCCATGCCCTGCAGCACCACAGCTTCCTGACTCTGAGGGAGAGTGTCACAGCAGTTCGGATTATTACTGCAACAAAAATCAACCATGAGTCAAAGCTGAAGCAATCTGAAAATAATAAAATAAAACGCACAACCACATTACATCAGACAATGTACAATGTTTCATCCCCACAAACTTCCAAACAAATAATTAACATTAAAAAAAAATAATAAAGCAAACAATAATTCAAATGAGAGTGAGTCCAGGAGGAAATTTATCAATCGAGACGTGACAAAATAAATAATTGTAATAGTAAAGCAAATACACTTTCAAGGGATTTCCATGAACTCTTAACCCTTGGAGTACAGTCAAAACAATCATTACAAAGTGGAAGGAGTATTGTAACACCAAGACCTAGCCAAGATCTGGCCATCCTGCAAAACATGATGACCAAACATTCCCCATGAGGAGTACTTGCTATGTGCCAAGTTTCAATTTTTCTTCCTTGGTGCAGTTTCGGAGATAGAGGTCCACAGTTTTTCCAATATGGCTTCCACACATGACCGACAACGTCATAATTATAATCAAAACATTCTGCATGAGTCGCCACTCCTAATGGTAAAATTTTTGCCTCAATCTGACAAGCGGTTGCGAAGAAAAACACAAGAGTTGTGTGTGGACAAAGACAAATAAACAAAACAAGCAGTCATGGACTGGTACTTACGAAATCGTCAACTTGACCTCTGACCTTGTCTAATAAAAGCTGCCTCTAGAGAAGGTAGCGATGCAAACCAGAAGTTCCTACGATGATTCTGTACCAAACCATCAAAAATAGAATGTTTGACCTCACTGTGACCTTGACCTTTGACCGATTTTGACCAAAATCTAATCAGCACTAGCCATCACCCTCCTGAATCACGTGGTGTAATTTGACATTGGTATCTTCCTCCGTTCGAGTTATCGTGCCTACAAACAAACAAACAAACACACACACACACACACACACACACACACACACACACACACACACACACACACACACACACACACACACATATATACACACACACACACACACACACACACACACACACACACACACACACACACACACACACACACACACACACACACACACACACACACACACACGACAGAAGTCATCAATATACTTACAAAATCTTTAGATTTCGTAAGTAATAAAACGGACCCAAAAGCAATACCCTCTCCTTTGGCGAGGGTAACAAAGTACTTCTCTTTTTAAAAAGAGAAACAAACAAATGGATTTGTACAACGCAACAAATAAGGAAGCATTAGACGCCTTTAAAAATGGACACACAACCCAATCACACCTTGCGTCTCTCCTCGGCAGCTTCCAATTTGTTATTTATCTCTTCCAGAGACAACAACTTGCGTGGGGGTGAAAAGGGGATGTCGGAGGTCACATCACCAGTTGGACCCTTGAGTATGACCTCAAACGCATGCCCCGATGTCCGCTTGTTCAGTTCTTTCACCTCAATGTCTGAGATACATTACACAAGAACATGTCATGCCTTGCATTTCCAGTTACATTCACAGTCTCATGCAAACAATGAGGTTTTAAAGAGGCAGGCAGGAAGTCTCATGCAAACAATGAGGTTTTAAAATGAGCATATAATAGGCAACTGAGTGCTGTGCAGGATGGCAGGCAGATACCATTCCGATATTCGAGAAGTGAGGGGAGGAGGGTTAAGCTTTCATGCTCTATCCTGTTATGAAACAAGTTATTAATTAAAAACATGAAGCTACAGCTTATATAACCATTGCAATCGCCATAATGGGGTCTTCACAACCAGTAGTTTGTAAATAATCATGATAATCTCACATCAAGCCTAAAGCAAAGTCTGAAAAATGATCAAATGTTATTTGCCATGGTGCTGATGGTTTTGGATATCATGTCATGGCAATTTGCATCCCAACATGCTTTTTACTCAGAAGTCTCAAACCACAGTCGTAAGTGTCCAAAGGTCCTCAAAGTGAGCATTTCGGCCTTTTTAAAGGAGTCGTAAAATTGTTCAATTTATAGAATTGCAATTAAATTGAAACAATAGTGAAAATAAAAATATAAGAACTCACTTTGCTTTTCAATTCTGTGGTGTGTGTTCATTCCACAAAAGGTTCCATACAGTACAACCTGCCATGCAATGCCTCTGCATGCAGCTGCTTTGTCGTGTAAAAAGTCTCCCAGTCTTTCCAAAAAAAAGTTGTGCGAGTGGTCTTGGTGTGGTCAGTAAATCCATCGTTGAGGGCCCTAGTGATGCACTCAAGGATAGCATCTCATTTCCTTTCCACTTCAAATGATTAGACTCAAAGTATTGCGCAAAGATCCAAAACGTGCCACCAGTCTCCAACATCCTTGTCTGACACAGCATTCCTCCAAGCTCCTCCATAAACCTTAAATCCCTTACAATCACCATTTTACATCAATATTGTACTATTTATGCTCATTTTGGAAGAATGATAATACCACCCCTACCCACACAACCCAGAGTAAGAAAGGAAAATTTGATAAAAAAAAAAAATACATCGAGCCACAAGCGTTGCGGCCACTTTGCAGGTCAGTCATCACCAACCCCAGAAAGCAAGGTTCCCCCACGATCACCGCCCCCCCCCCCACCAAAGGAACAACAGCAGATCAAATCACCAGTAAAAGCACAATCAATGTGAACTTCGGTCAAACACCATCATGCTGTTTGATCAAATTGAATCACAGTGTTCAAGCCATTTTATTTTCCCAGCCAATCAATTAAACCCCATCACTAATATTAGAGACAATCAGGGTCATTGTTAACATTTAACCATTCAATGGTATGCTCGTATTAACGAGCTATTAAACATGCACACTATTCCATGCACTTATTTCACCATTTTCCAATCCTGTAAGCAGACATCGGCTTTTTCGTTCAACTCGTGCTGCCTCAGAATTAACTGCCACAAAACATCACCAGATGCATCAAGAATACCACAAACAATGAACTTTTCAATTGTGGTAGTAACATGTTTCAATGTTGGGAAATCCTATTCAATCATTGCACCTCCATTAAGACCAAAACACCTGCCCTAAAAATGATAGATATTTTTTCTGTAAGAAACAATATCATCAAGTGCACTTTGTGGAACTCCTCAGGCTAACCTTCAGTCACCTGTCCTCATGGGTCAACCATATCTCCAAATTGGCCTCAAAAAATTGACACACCCTTGGAATATTCTGTCAAGTCAAGAAATTCCTGGAAAAGAGCTCATCTCATCATGGTGTACAAGGCATTTATCTGCAGCAATACAGAGTATTTCTCCCAACTATTCACTGGTGCTGCTGCATCCTACTTGGACCCCAACAGGCAATCTAATCCAAGGTCCTCAGGCGAAATGCTATTCCCTAACAAGACATCTGTGCTGGAATCACATTTTGTTTGTCGATATATTCTCAGTGGTCGTCAATGAAGCCTAGCTCCAAACATCATGCCCACCCTTCGGCTCTCACAATCTCTGCTAGGTTGCACAGGTTCATCGTCCCAAAGCACGTTTCGAGTTTCCATCTGCACACGCAATTTGTGATTCAGGCACACCATGTTCAAATCCTCGACAACATGTCAATTTGTCCACAGTTTATGGAAGACAAAAAAGACCTCCTTTCGTGTCTTCAGACGCATAGGGCCATTACGATTTTGGATGGGTAGCCATTACAACGCAGGATACTCAAATGGAACATTCTTCCCATTAAGCTGTTACTCATTTTGGAGACCTCAGAAGGATGACAAGCTGAGCCAACCCACTTGGTGTTATCTTAATGGCACGACAAGGGTTCAAATTCAGGACCCTAAGATATTAAGCCAGAGAGGTGCGCATATGCACACACAATTTAAAAAATTAAAATCTTGAAGCTCACCCACCCTCCTTTATTCCTATTTTCTTTCACCTACGGAATCATCTTCCTGATTATCCAGTGTTGTTTTTCCCTTCCCTCCCATTAGTCAAGAGTACAATTCTGCACTACCTCCTGCTGTTCCCCAAGCAAGTCTATGATCTCTTCCATTTCCAAAAACTCTGTCATGCCATCTCCCTCTCCTCCATTGTGGAGATTATTTTTCTTGATCTCCTCAGTTAGTGCTTTGTCCACATTTCTCTCTGCCTTACCAGTACGTTGACCTGCTGCCCTCCAACTACTGACTAGACTTGTTATCACTGAAGAATCAGGCAAAAAATTTACAAAATTCACAATACCCCCCTGGGTCTTTTTAAAACTGAGTACAATGCATGGAACATCAAAAACATCATTTCATCCAAACATCCAATGGAACGAACTGGAGGCATACTGGTGTGTATGGACGCGAGTAAGAATGAGACCGATCGAAAACTGCGTATTGCCAAACTACAACCTCTTCCCAATCGTTAGGCCACATCATCATGACCAGCATTGGACATTTGGTGGCAGGGCTTGAAATATGGGAATTGTATAATAATGTTCAGGAAAGCAAAAAGATCATGCAGGAGTAACAAGAAATGACACAGCCAGCCTCTCAGGCAACAATGAAGGGTTACCAACCACCATATTTGTACAAAGGTCCGTGTCGAGGCTCGGCATTAAAACACGAGCAGATGATGGAGAGGAGAGACAGCTCCTTCACTTTTTCCTTGTAAGCTTTGCGTGGAGAAAAGGGAGACAGTCAGAGAACACAACAGTAGAATGAATTGTGCAGGTGATGAGCATGAGGGATTTGCTCAAAGTGCTCAGGTTGACGAAAAGTTACAATTACAAAAAAAAAAAGTTATTGAACTGGAGCTTGCACCATCACACCACTTCCTTTCCAGATAAAAATAAATTGTTAACAACAATCAGCGACAACACCCCTCTGTATTTTGAGTTACAACAGGAAGTTCAACCGTGTACTGTCCACATCACTATTCGTTTTCAACAACAAAGGCCATACACCAAACCTGCAAAGGGTTTTCATATAAAACTCTCATTATATACAAGCGCCAAGGCTCATGGGGGAGCAAGAAGACAGAGTGCAGGAAGTTCAAACTACAAAAGGGTATGGGAGAAAGAAAAAGGTTATGACATGTCACAAATCAAAGGTTGGAAGAAATATGTTAAAAAAACAACAACAAATGAATTATTATAGTCAATTAATTGATGTTAAGAGGCTTCCCAAAAAATTCCATTGCTTTGAAATGCAATCATACCATTTTTACATCACAAGTCCATACCTTGTACAGGGCAAAGTTTAGGTGGCAATAACTTTTAAAACTAGAACGGGCACTCATAGAGCGCATACCTTCGCCGCCACTACTTTTTTTGTTCTTGGTATGAGTGTGGGGAACTGGTTTCATATGAATGGTCTTATGACACAAACCACATATCTATAATGTCGTGACCCCCCCTCCCGACTTTCGGGGGCTACGGACTAAACAACAATCAACTCACGTCATTTTGGCGAGTCTTCACTCGCAAGCTCGGTGAATACAACGTTTCAACAAGAGAAGGTAATCTCGTTTGATGCTGGTTTCATGCAAATCGAATAACAATTGACTGAGTTATGCCGAAAACCGCATATTTTTCAAGGGCGTGACCCCCCCCCCCGACATTTTTCCCCAACCGGTGACATGTTACGACGTCATTGTGTCACAAGATTGGGCATTAAATTCTGAACATTTTGGTGCTGGGTTCATGTAAAGCGGACAAGAATTGACTGCGTTATGACAAAAACCGCATATTTTTCAAGGTCGTGACCCCCCTGACCTTTGACCCCTAACCGGTAACAAGAGTATGGGCGTCATTGTGTCATATTGCATATCACAAGATGAGGCGTTGAATTCTGAACATTTTGGCGTTAGTTGCATGCAAATTGAATAAAAATTGACCGTGTTATCATAAAAAGACGATTTTGACCTTTTCGTGACCTTGACCTTTGACCCGAACGATCCCAAAATCTAATCGAATGCTTCCTGGCTAATAACCAATCATCCCACCAAATTTCATGCAATTCGGTTTAATACTTTTTGAGTTATACGAATCACAAGATTACAAATAAATAAATAAATAAATAAATACACGCCGACCAAAACATAACCTTTCGCAGAATGCGAAGGTAACAACAACAGCAAGAATAGCTTTGCAATACGTCCCCTACCAATCCCAAATTAATGTTCGAGAGACAAAAATATGAAGCTCGACCCAATTCCAGAACATAAAAGAAGAAGAAGAAACCCCCCAACTCACCATGTTTCGGTCTATTCAGCAAAATAAAAGAAAAAGCTATTTTCCATCTTGTCGACGAGAAACCAAAAAAAACAACTAGGACAACAAACCGGGGATAAAATTAGTTTACTTCAACGCACATATGAGCCGATACCAGAACAAAAAAGAAGAAACTGAAACCCACATTGTTTCGTTAGTTTCTAGGTCAGGTCAGGTTAGGTATGGTTGCATGTGCCAGAGCAGTGCATCACTGCATCCATTTTCAGCTGGTACTCCAGGGGCCTCCATTTGGCCATCCCCCAGTCAAATGCCTGGCCCATCCCCATCTCTTTGAGATGATGGTCAACCTGCTGCAACCACGAGGCACGTGGTCGGCCCACTGGCCTCCTCCACTCATGAGACTCCCTCGCTGAGAGAATCTGGTGAACAGGATCAGCATCAGGAAAACGAGCCACATGTCCATACAGCCGCAGCTGATGGTCATGGACTATGCAGGTAACAAATCTCATTTGAGTCTCTCTCAGCAACCGCTCGTTGGACACAAAGTCTGACCAGCGATTGCAAAGGATTCTCCGAAGAGACCTGGTACCAGAGGAATTAAGTCTCCATCTCAGATCCCTGGTCAGAGTCAAAATCTCACATCCATAGAGCAAGACTGGGAACACCAAGGACGAGAAGACAGACTTTCATTTTCATTCTCATTCTCCTGCACAAGTACCAACAGCGCCCCACCCCATGATCCAGTGAATCCATGACTCCCCAGGCATCCATTAAATTCTGGCTCACAGCCAGCAGAGACATGAATATCACTGCCAAGGTAAGTGAATCCCTCTGTGACCTCAACATCCTCACCACAAACAGGTACAGACAACATAGCAGTATCCAATATGTCATTGAAAGCCTGGATCTTAGTTTTGACCCAGGAAACCCATAATCCCAACGGTTCTGACTCCTCATTCAGCTCCTCACGGCCCTCCAAAAGGATATCCAGAGTCTCCGCAAAGATGACTCCATCATGTGCAAAACCAAGGTCAGAAATCTTGACATTCTCAAACGATGCACTGCAGCTTGATCTCGTCGACATCCTTCCCAGAATCTAGTCCATACAAGCGCTGAAAAGTGGGGGTCAGTACACACCCCTGACGCTCTCCAGGAAACTGCAAATAAGTTGGAGATGGTTTCACCACATCTCACAGCACTCTCAGTACCAGAGTATAGTTCAGACATCACAATGATCAATTTTGGTGGCATCCCATGAACACCAATAATTCTCCAGAGGGCATCCCGATTCACTGAATCGAATGCTTTGCAGAGATCAACATAGGCTGCTTGCAGCCTCTGCCAAAACTCTTGTCTGTGTGAGGTGAGGACCTGAAGGGCAAGGATACGGTCAATCATTGACATCTTTGGTATAAAGCCTGACTGGTCTGGACGCTGATGCTCAAGCAGATGGTGGTGAACCCTATCAATAATTTTCCGAGCAAAGACCTTGACCAGCACTGAGAGCAGCGTCACCCCTCGGTTAAGTCCTGGCAATCACCCTTCCCTTTCCAGAGAGGGACAACCAGGCTCGTCGCTGGGGGGGGGGGGCATTTGGGTGCAATGCCTCCCATGGCGCATTTGGGTGAAATGCCCCCCATGGCGCATCTGGTGCCACCCCACCCCACCCCACTTGTACGCCACCCATTTATGCCATGTTGCATAACTTTGTGTTTAACGACGATCGCCCACTGCGAACTCCTTGCTGTTCAAGAGTTCACCTGTGTGAACTAAAACCCTTATTCCAGATGTTCAACGTGGTGACTAATAAGGCCTTCTTGGATAAACTGTTCTTTAATAATATCCTTCTTTGAATAACAGTCAAGAGGCAAGTGTGCGCTTGCCAGCGCATCTCCAAAAGCAATTGGCAAGACAATACGGTCCAAGCCCACAAGATAAAAGATAATAACGCAAGCACCAACGCCAGCAGCCAAGACGACAGACAGCCACAAGACCTCGTGTCGAATGTCGATGTTGTGGGTGGTTATATTTATCGTGGATCATTTAGTTTTAAGGAATAGCCAATCAGCATCTTCGATATGGAGGCCCTATTAAGCAGGTTACCTGATTGGTTGTAAGTTAGGTATAAATGTAATATATTCATAATATGATAATATGAATAAGGAAAAGATATACATTTACATAATTAAAGATGAAGTGCACCGCGTGACCTTCACAACCCTCCATTTTACAAACGTAATTTTCTAATTAGAATTAAAAATGTGTGTTTGCAATCGTGCTTATATTTGAAATTATGCAGATAAAACATGTTTTTGGTGCATGCATCATTTAATAAATAAAACCGTCAAATGTCGCGAGTCGCGACATTAGTGGCACGAGTCATGGAGTGCGCTCGCGAGCAGCAGTAGAAAAAGACATGGATATACGAAAATAGCTAAGAAAAGGAAAAAGGTTGCGGTTGTGGGTGTGGTCAGCACCCGCCGTGGTCGGCTGCTTTGTACTTCTGATGTTCAAGTTAAATGTTGTGTTTGGTGCTTTGTGCATAACCTTACCTCTGTGTAATTGACTGCTTTAAATGCGGACCTTGTGGTATCTTCAGGCTAGTCGTATTTGCTGTTGATAGTTTAACGTGATGATCACAGGTCATAGCCTACTGTATCTTATTTGAAAGTGCACTGATTCTGGTGCCAACCTCCCCCCGTTTAGTCATTGTATCTCTGGTATATTAATTTTCTAATGCCAATTCTTGACAACACCTTGTGTAAGTGCACCTGAATTGGTGCCAATTGTCTAATCATTGAATATCTGCATTGTGAATGTGCCAGTTTGTTGCGGCTCTCCAGCATTCGAATGCTCTCCAGCAGCATTCGAATAATTTTAGGCCAAAAACATCGGAACATATTAAATCTAGCATTTGGTTAGTATGCAACGGTTTGATCAATTTGGTTAGTATGCAACGGCAACCTCGGTATAGATGCGTCAATGCTGCATGAATACAATAGCATACGAGTTATCAAAAAATTAAATATTATAATTGTGCCCCCCCCCCCATAACACTGAGCCCTGGCGACGGGCCTGGGGACAACAAAGGCACCTCTTCCAGTCAGTTGCGATGATGCCTGTTCCAGGCAGAGCACAGCACTGCATGCAACAACATGAGCAGAGCATTTCCACCAGCAATGAGAAGTTCAGCATGGATGCCACAGATGCCAGGAGCTTTACCCCATTTCAACCAGTTCACCGCAGCATGTGTTTCCACAAGCAAAGGTGGATCACAGTTGATTGTAGGGTCAGCAATTGGGACAGCAACACCCCTGACATCCAACTCAACAGCTGGTGGATCACCCTGGTACAGCTGCTCAAAGTAACCAGCCCAGCAGGCCTTCACTTCAGACTCCTCCGTCAAGAGCCCACCACCCTCTGCTCTAAATGCAGGGACGGGCTTGGAGGAACGCAATGTGCAAATTCCCCTGTAAAGGCCCAGTCACACCTTGACGTTTTAGCCAGCAATAGCAACGTATCAAAATGTATGTAAAACGCTGGCTTACGTTGAACTTTTGATGTTTTTTTTAAAGATTCGGACGTATTCATAACGAGTTGGTCGGATGCATCACATATTGTTACGGCTGTGGAAATTCGCATTACACCATAAAGGGTCCTCAGGTGAGATATATCGGTAAGTTCATGTGTAGTTTGCCCAAACCCGTTGTTTAGAGCGAATATATGTGATCCATTCGGGCTGCGATTCTTCAGTTAGCCGTTTTTCTTTTGCTGTCGTTACTTTGGTGCAAGAACAACAACGAACATCACCACAACCAACATCTCAACGATCATGCCATTCACTACACGACACCCACAATCACACCATTCACACCACGACGCCACCTTCCACAACTACGCTACCACCATCTTCGCCACTTCAACGAGCACTGTGCAGTCACGATCTCCGCGGGACGGATGAAAGGAGCGGAGAGGCAGCAGCAACAAGGGTGCGAAGGGGCATCTCCCGCCCAAATATCTCCCGCCGGATTTTCCCTCCTGCTTTTCCCACACTTTGGCATGGGGGAGGTGCGATTTGAGCCAGACGTCAAAGGTGAAAAAAGGTGGGGGCCTGATTTTGGGGGAATAATTCCCTGGCCCCGAGCCAAAACTGACTTTCCTCGTCCCCCGCACAGCGCGGGGAGGGGGGGAAACGAGAGGGCACGCCCCTTTTTGGGAAGCTTCCAGAAGGGAGGTGGAGCCAGAAACGGGGCAGGGCAAAGGGCGGAGCCCAACCCTACAAAAGGCGTGGGCATAAAGGTCGACAAAAACGTCGTTCCCTTGTTCCTGTTCCCTTGTCCCTGAAGGGGAATTGTCGAGAGTTGTGGTGATTGCTCCTGGTCGGAGGTTCTGTTCGTTCGTCCCTGTCGGGCGGACGACACGTGCAGGAGCGAGGCACGAGCCTAGTGGACCACGCCGGAGGGACTCGGAGTTATCGTCGCCAAGGGCTAGACGACGCGCTAAGGGAAGTCGCGACTTCCATTTCTTTTGGGTTCTGTGTAAACGTGTGTGTGTGTGTGTGGCGCCAGTCTTGAGAAGTAGAACTGTTATAAGTGTTGCCGTGTGAATTGCATTATTCGGTTGTAGATCTGCGTGTGTCTCTTCGCTTGCTTTTATTGTGTTTCTTGCTTGACTGTAATATACGTGCCTTCAGTGCTGCTGTGTAATAAATGTGCTGGTTCAATTGTTCCCCGTTTCGCTGCGTCCTTTCCTTCGTTTGAAACTCCATCTTGCATCACGTAAGTGATTAATAGTGGGTTGAAAACACCTGGTAACTAATCTGAACAGTCAAGGTCGACGATAACTCCGCTTGGTTATCCCTGTAGCACGGAACGAGCCGCTTAAGCGGTTCGTGTCCGGAGTCGACCTGTGGTGTGGTACAACTCCTCGGTACGCTATCCGCACGGGTACTTAGGTAAATCGACCATCAGACCCTATTTCGCGCGGGTAGAATGCGGACTGAGTTGTGGTGAGGTTAAACCACCACCCGTGACTAGCTCCCAGCGTTGTTCCGAGAGGGTCACAACTGAATTGCACGTCGGTGGGCGAAGCGGCCGCTATTGGTTAAACGCGGTCGTTCGCACGCCGGCGGGGCGTGAATTCGTAACAATATCAGTAACGAACACAGAACGTTTCGTTGTCTTATAGATAACTTGTACCAAAGAATGCTTAGCCTGTTGTTGGCGTTCACAACCTATGCCCAACGATAGTCTAACTTATACATAGCGCGCTGAACATATTGCCGACGATCACGTGGCGTAGCCTATTAAAAGGCTGCCGCACAATGATTCAAATCATAACCGCCAGAGAAATGGAAGTGTTAACATCGCAGTAACACCTTGGTGATCTTGCCAGCGTATGCCGACCTCTGAAAAATGCAACTGAAACGCTGGCGCACGTCAACTACGGTATGGGTAAGTTTGGTATACGTGAATAGAACGCTAAAGTACACTATCATACGTCGTAGTAAGTGGAGTAAGTCTTGAAATTTTAAACGTGTTAAAAATTTTACGATGTACTTGCCGTATGCCTCACACGTTCCGCATGCGATGGGAATAAGTTGTACGCACGATATGCAATCGTTGGCACACGTCGACAAAAGTTACTTGTAAGTTAATCATAAGTCGAAACATGTCGAGGTAATGGTTAGCTTCAGTGTTCCAGACTCCCTGGTTTTTTTTATTTTTATTTTTCTTCGGTATGACAAGATGTTGACACTTCGATTTCTAGTGTGGTTGTGATTTAAATCGTTGAGCGGCAGCCTATTAATTATATTATATTATTGACGTGTTTCGACTTATGAGTAACTTACAAGTAATGTGTGTGGACGTGTGTCAACGATCGTGTAACGTGCCTACAACACGTTACTCGTAGGTTAGAAATAAGTTTCGGGTACGCTAAACATTACCTCGACGCGTTTCGACTTATGAGTAACTTGCAAGTAACGTGTGTCAACGATCGCATAACGTGCCTACAACTTATGGCCAGCATAGCGGAACTTGTGAGTCACGCTGGCATAAGTCGTAAAATTTCAAGCATGCTAAAATTTGAGGACAACCGCAAAGTACGATGAAAGCCAGTGTACTACGACGTATGGCAGTATTTTTCAGCGTGCTCTCAATGCTTCCAAAACTTACCCATAACGTATTTGACGCGTGCCAGCGTTTTAGACAAATTTTTCAAAAATCGGCCGAAGCTGGCTAAAACGTCAAGGTGTGACTGGGCCTTAAGCAGGATGAGAATCACCTGACCACAGGTGATGCTCTAACCCCCTCACAGATTCCTTTCACATAGGCCTCCTTGTTCACCCTCAGCACACGTACAGTTTTACGCCTCAACTCCCTGAACAGCTCAGTTGTGCCATAAGCCTGGCCCTGCGACTCTGGTCAATGGTATTGTTACGGGCCGGGTGTCAGCCGCCAACCGACCGCTCTGAATGGAGCCGCAATTCGAGTCGGCCCGACCGATCACCCGGAATATAGATCGCCGCCCGGATAACTCCGAGCGACGGGTCCTTGTACAAGAACCGAAATACGCCAATCGGCAGATCACGTGGGGTAGGGTCGATTGCCAATCTTCAATTTACCTAAATACCCACGTGATCCAACTACCAGGATATTCCACCCTCGACGGATCTCGTACGGAACAAACCGCCGAGGCGAGCTTGTCCGTGCGCGATTCCGAGCAGCGTAATCGCCGAGAACCGTCGGTCCAAATGTCCCCCTATTACGGCAAACCAACGGCTTTCTAACTCCCAACACACAAAAATGTTCAATCAATGAGGGAATGGATGCAACGAGCAGGTTTACATTCACACAAGGACATTTATTATAATGAAACACGTATGCAATTAAATAAGGCAAAACACGTATGCAATTATACAAGCAACAAAAGAACTACAACCGTCTACTTATTATGTACAGTCATTTACACTTAACAGCAGTTCCTACTTATTAGACGGACCCACGGACACACGTACGCACACACACAAAGAAGTGGTGGCTGAGGCCTTTAATCACGAGCTCCAGCTCGGAGGACAGGTGAGCTGAAATCAGAGCCTAACTCGAACCTTTCCACCTCGTGTGGTCTTCAACTTGTCCAGACCTGGGCTCCAGCGAGAGCGAGCTGGATCCAATCGCCGCGATCCTTCCCGAGCTCCCGCGAATCCTCCCGCGCCTCAACACGTGCCGATGAGACGAGGCGCCGATCCTTCCTGTCTATCGTCGCTTCCCCGAGGATCCAACTCCAAGAAGAGGCCGATGCGTCGCACCAAGCCGGGAAACAAAATGGAGAACGAAAAGCTCCACGAACCAAGAAGAAGAGGAAGAAGAGGAAGAAGAGGAAGAAGCCTCCACTCGCAGCTCGGGCCAAACAACTGGCTCAAGTTCCTTCCAAAACAAAGCAGCAGCCGAAGCAAAAAGCTTCCGAAGGCCTCAATCAAGCCAAGCAAGCCAAGCAGGACCCGATGGCTGAACGACTGCTCTCTCCGAAGCAAAAAAGCTTACTCCTCCCACGGGACTCCCACGGGACTATTTTTGAACAAAGAAAAGATGTCCTCTTTATCCTTTGCACCCCTCCCCCGCACCCCGCGTGCCTCATGCCATCGTGATCCACCCCCCGCTCAACCACGGGTGGGAGGGAGTTGTTGACGTCACCGCAGGGTTCTTCTTCCTCTTCGCAGAAGAGGGGGAGGGACGTCTCCATTGTTCGCTCCCTAACTATTAAATCGATCCGCAGCGCATCTAATCGATTTCAAAACATTTAAACAAACAATGGAAGGTGAGCTATCTAGGGAACTAAACATGCACTTATCGACATAGCTGACTAAGGGAACCTGTATGTTGTGTGCGATTGAATTCCAAATTCGTAACAGTATCTAGTGTCCCTCGAGACACAAAATTCTTCTTCACCCTACGGTGAGTTCCAAGACATCCACCGGCAACATCAAGGAAGGTGGCCTTGAAGGCGCTCCACAATTCTTCAGGATTCCCCAAAGCACCCAGACCCGAAATCCAGACTCGGCCTGTTCGCAAACTCCTCAGCTGCCCTCTCATCCTTGAGCTTACCAACATCCACCCTCGGCTTTGATGGTACTGTTCTCCCAGATTTAAGCTGCAACTTCAGAGTTGCTACCACCATCCTGTGGTCGGTATTGAGGAACTCAGCACTCCGGTCGACCCTACAGTTTTGGATCATCCTCCAGTGACCATCAATGTGCACATGGTCAATCTCCTTTGCACCACCACCAGAGTTGGAATACCAAGTCCAGCGATGAGTTGGTGGGTTCTGAAACCATGAACCAGCCACCCTGATGCTCCATGAATTCTTGCAAAGTCAAGTAACTTAGTGCTATTCTGGTTCACAGTTCCAGACCCATGGAGACTAACACATGTCTCATAACCATTCCTATCAGTTCCAGTCGATGTAATTAAAATCCCCCAAGACAAGAAGAGTATTTTGCCTGGGGTACTGATCAACCACAGACTTGAGCATGGGATAGAATGCATCCTTCACAGTGAGATCACTCACCTCAGAGCATATACAGAGACCAGGAAAACGACACCCAAGAAGCGATGAATCTTGAGGCTCATAAAATGCTCATTGACCGGTGTTACCCCAATTATCGTTGGAGTCAACTTATTGGACAGCTACAGCAACTCCTTGGGTATGGTAACCAGAGCGACCAAACCAATAGTAGGTGGAATCACCCGCTATGATCTCACCATTCTTTCAGTCTCTGAACCTCAGTGCTGCAATACCGATGTTAAATGCTTGAGCTCAGATGATAAGAGACAGGTGATCATCCTCTCTTAGGGATAGGACATTCCAGGCACTCACCCGAAGGGACCACCTCAAGATAACCCAAGGAGACCACCATCTGGTGGACCACACCTCAACACACACCACCACAACCTGACCTGGGAAGGTTACCCCATGGTTTTCCTTCTATCAAAGATTGTGAGTCACAAAGGCTTTGCCCCAATCCCATTATCTGGTGAGCTGCCCCACAGAGGCAGCTCCCATAGAGTGGGTTTACAGATTTTTTTGAGTTTTTGTGTTTTGCGGAGTAAAGTGTTTTATGGTGGCTGGAGCCTGCCAACAACCTCTTTTGAAAAAAAAAGTAACCCAACTGCAGGAGAACATCCGCAGACAGTTGGGCACTAGATATGGATGGCCGCTGGTTCACAAGGAGCTCCTCCACCCTTTGACAGGTTTTGTTTTTAATCTTGCTGGGTGTCCATATCGTACACCCTCCTCACCAGGAAACGTTGTATAAAGTGATATTTTCGAAGTCTAAAAGAGCATAACTGAAAAATGACGAAACGCCCTGAAACTTATCACAATGAAGCCATGTACCAAGTTTCAGTTGAATATGTTAAGGGGAAGAGAAAGAAACAAAGAAAGAAACCGGTGGGGGACAACAAGGAAATGAATGATCAAATGAAATAATGAACTCTCCATTCCCTTAGAATGCTCTTGAGCTTTATGAACTGTACTTGTGCACAGTTCATCAATTCATCACACGATTGGTGTGTTCACCTGTTTTATGATGTCATCTGCACATACATTTACCTTTCAATGCAAACAAATAAATGACGCAACTTTACCCTACATGGCATTACAATCCTCATTTGTTCATTCTTCATGTTACCCAAACGTGAAGAAGTGACAAGAACAAATACATCCACAAGCTTCAGTGGATTAAATGATTATTATTGAATCTTTCATCCTCGTAAAAGGACAAACCCATTCGCCTGAGGAGTTCAGAGTACAAAACAAACTCAGCGGAAAGGTGGAAAAGACTATGCACGTATAGCTGTTAATTGTAAATAAAATAAAACAATATTTGGCTCTGCACCCCCACCCCCACCACATTTTGAATGTGACATCATACACACCATACTAAATGTTTATTTTATCACTCTTGTTCACTTGATTGTCACACCCAAAGTCCACATTTTGCTCAACATTGTCAATACATTACCTTGATTCAGGTATGGGGGGTGCACGAATGTGTGCTTACACACCTATTAAAAAGTAAATAAATAGTCACCACCTCAATTCTTCAACAGAACCTGACGAAGGAAAATCCATTTTTGTACAAAACACCAATCAGCATCCTCAGGCATATCGTTTAACATCCAGGTTCTTACCTTTCAGGTCACGCAATATGGAGGCGTTAATCAAACATAGTACATGCATTAAGGGATAAGAAGTTAGCAAAAAAGCAGTGCTAAAGTTAGCAAAGGAAGTGATGTAGTCTCTGCCGAAGGGACAGAAGCCCATTTGCATGTTATCCAACGGATACAGAATGCTTTAATCCCGGTTGCATTATCGATGCCTTAAAGGTTACATTTGTAGCCTGAGTGTGATCAAGCAAAGAGAAAGCAAATATAATTACAAACACACAAAACACTCTTTTGGAAAGTTTATTCAAGTACCTGGTGAGATGTGGTGGAGCTGAACCAATTCCCTCAACCCTAAGGATTTTCAAAAGAGGTAAGTTCACTGGTTGGATGTTGGTAGGAATGATGGATTCCCCAACTTTGCATATAATTGAGTGTTAGCTTACAAACTTGTAGTCAATAGGACCTGTTTTTTTCACCCTTCATATAGATGGGAGTTATGCATACAGACTTCCAGGCTGAAGGGAGGAGGGTCGGATGAAGAGTGCAGACAGAGGAGGAGCAATCAGCGGCAAAGCATCATTTGAGAATATGGGCACCAGTGCCATCCGAGCAGGTCGCTGAGGCTGGACAGAAGTGTCTCCATTCTCGGGTGAGAAAGACAAGTTACAGAAGCAGCGAGTATAAGAGGCAGCAACATGGGGACCCTGATGGGTACATGAGATTTTAACACGAAACGGGGTTGAGATATTGTGCATCGTCATAAGCAGAGACTGTGAAGAGGGAGGATATTGAGAGAGGAGAGAGACCTTACGACAGAGACTTGCTCGATGAGGCACCACCAGGACTTTGAGTAAGGATTTCATTTAAGAGTGTGGCCTTGAGATTGGCAAGAAGCTTTTGTTGCTTGCCTGAGGATGGACACTTATTGCACACCGTACAGTGACCCTCGAAGTTGAGAAAGCCAATGTTCGATCCCAACTGCATGCTGGAGACAGGATGCGATAAAACGGTGCACGGAAGGCAGATTAAAGGTTTGTGAAATTATCTGGAGTGCAACCAGGATTTTCTTTTTGGGGGGGGGGGGAGTGGGCTGAGGTTCCCTGCTAAGTGAGTAAGCAGCAGAGGTCCATCTATACATTACTCAAACTCTCATCTTGTATGCATGCATGTATGTATGTATGTTCCCAAAATACAGCCAAAACGGTACATGATAGCACAAAAATTTTAGGGCCACCTTACTCACCATTCGCCTGCAGTGTGCAGTTTCAAGTTTCGTTAAAATTGGGCAACGAAAAATTTAAAAATATATATATATTCGATTCAATCAAGTTCTCTTCAGGAGTATTTGATCAATGCAAACAAACCTCAGTGGTATATTTCACTGGAGCTCTCTTTTTTTTCTTGAAATTAGTTTTTTTTCCCCATCAACCGCTGTCACAACAGGAACCCAACGGGTTCACGGGTCGTCTAGTAAACTATTAAAGTGCAACATCAAGGAGAGAATGTCAATGACAGTCTCTACTGAGATGCACTGCCAATCCAATCAGACGAATTTCTCCCATACTTGGGCTAAGGAGGGGGCTTGTGCATCCTGACACACCCCCCCCAAACCCCACTCCTTCCAAGTTATGCCAATGGAAAGTACTCCCAAGTGGAATCAAGAGAAGAGGACATGGTTGTAGAGATGGTAGCACAAGGATTTTGTGAGGCTTCAGGGTAGGGTGCAGTCCATGCTAACTAACCAGTGCGCACACACACACACACACACACACACACACACACACACACACACACACACACACACACACACACACACACACACACACACACACACACACACACACACACACACACACACACACACACACACACACACAGGCAACACCCCGAGGTTACCTCCATCCTCTCTGCAAGGTATCATGGGTTGAAGTACTCGATGACGCTTCCATCACGTTCGTGTAAAGCAATTCATTCTCTCGATCGCAATAAATCTTATCCATCTTGTCCTCGATGACCGTGCAGCTCAAAATCGACAATCGACATCGTCACAAATGGATACAATAACGCAGCACAATGGATGGGTCCTGGACCCAGGATGGGTATGGAGCCCCTTCCAATCATCCCACGGCCATCCAAAGCATCCAGACTGGGTGTGGCTGGTCGTGCTGTCCGGATCAGACGGTGCTGAACTCCTTCACGCACGCCGCACCCGGTCTGGTTTCGTTCCTCGAATAAAGCACGTTTCACTGCACCATAACTACCACAACTAGCACATAATCATAGTCTCTTGTCGTTCAATCCCACCACTTCACGGATATTTCAATCAGTATTTAATGTTGTGCCCCCCATTAGTCAATTGCCACAACCATTCAACCACAATGTGCTCAATCACCACCACCACCGTTCAACCACAGCGCACTCATCAGCACAACAACCACCTTCAACCACAGGTCGATCAACGCGCTGCCATGACCGCCAAAAAAACATTAAAAACGGAATTTTTCTCACCAGACGCGGTCTTGGAAATGGACGCCATGGAGTGTTGCACCGGAATCGGGTATCACCGATGAGGCGAGACTGCAGGTGATGGGAAGATGGCGCCTTTGACGAGGAGAGCGACGCCGACAGAGCGCTGAGGCGATTTCCCGATGAAAAAAAGAAAACCCGTTGCGGAACAAAAAGGGGCACGCGCTTATTAATATTCATGAGGCGCAGCGTCTTCTCATTGGTTCGTCGTCCCCCTAAGATTATATATTATTCATGATCTGCGGAGCGTCTCTCGATGAGTCACAGGAGTCACATTCCTGGAAGAACGACCATTATTCGGAACCCAATGATGCTATTCCGCGGAATCGCCGCCGCACTAAAGCACAACGATGGGGGAGCAGCGCATAAAATGAACAATTGGCGGGACGGGGGTTGAAAGCACGTGACTTCCGGTTCGAACTGACACTTTGAAGGAACCGACCAACGAGATAACAATTGGGGAAGCTAAGTACGTCGTGAAGAATAAGAAGAAGAAGAAGAATAACATGCTGTTTGTAAAAACTATATATTTATATTTGTCATGGGCTAGCGCTGGCAGGACACCCGCCTCGAAGCTGCTACAAACTGCCATCCTGGTGCTCGCAGCCTCAGTGAGGAATCAATGTGTGTGTGTGTGTGTGTGTGTGTGTGTGTGTGTGTGTGTGTGTGTGTGTGTGTGTGTGTGTGTGTGTGTGTGTGTGTGTGTGTGTGTGTGTGTGTGTGTGTGTGTGTGTGTGTGTGTGCTATCCCTGATAGACGTTAAATTGGGCATCCCGTCTGTCATTATTAGTTGGTGGACGTTAAAAAATCCCATGGTGTCCTTCATGAAGATTAGACGAGCTATCGCCGGCACTCTGAACAAATGCCAGCTCCAACCTTCAGGTGAAGGGGGGGGGGCACTGCAGCAGAGGGACAGCTGCGTTTTCAGCAAACAATGCTGTTCACAGCTGTGAAGCATAAAAGAGAAGAAGAGGCTGTTACCTTTTGTTCATTGCGCCCTGTAAATATGTCAATCATAGCACATGGGAAAGGAAATAAATTTAATTATACAAGTAGAAGGGCACTCGGTAGAGCGCATACCTCTGCCACACAATGCCTCTTCCACAACATATCGGGCCCAATACATTTTTGAAACATCTCGCAATATATCGTTTTTGGCCATATCTCTCAATGGTGAAGAATCACTGAAAAAAAAAAAATCAAAATTCTCATATCCAGATCCGGATTCGGATCTTCACCAAAATCGAATCAATTCCTCCTTGTCACACACCCAACCTGTCCACCAAGTTTCATCCAAATCAGTCCTCAACTTTTTGAGGTATCGTTCAATATCGTTTTTAGCCCCATCTCTCAATGGTGAAGAATCAGTTAAAAATTAAATAATTCTTGTATCCAGATCTGGATTGGGATCTTCACCAACATTGAATCAGTTCTTCCTAGTGTCACTCCCAACCTCTCCACCGAGTTTTGTGTGAATCCATCCATATACATTTTGAGATATTGTGCTATATATTGCTTTTGGCCCCATCTCTCAACAGTGAACAATCACTTGAAAAATTCTCAAATCAGGATCCGGATTCGGATCTTCACCAAAATTTAGCATTGCCATCCGTGGCTGATCACTTTACATCCATAAAAAAATTCAAAACGATTGCTTCAAAACTGTAGCCAAAAATCGTGTAACAGACAGACAGACAAACACAACAGACCAACAAACTTGACAAAAAAATTTTTTTCGCCAAGTAACAACAAACAAACAAACAGACAAATAGACAGATAGACAGAAAGCGGTGAAAACAACCTCCTTCACCTTTGGTGGTGGAGGTAATAATGAGTGAAACAACCTTTGCAGAGCATTCACATCTCTGTATGAAACAGGTGTGGTGGATGGTCCAAAAGAAGTACTAAAAGTTGGAGGGAGGGATAAAAGGTCAAGAGAAATACCCTTTCCCCACCACGATGTCTTGCACTAAACTGCTAAAGCAATCCAATATTCTCCTGAGCGTGATGCCAGGCACAAACAGAGCCATTAACCTCACTTGTCACCTCTCAATATAGCCATAAAAAATAGAGGCAATACTCCAATAATGATACTGAATGGGGAAGTCAATGTGGGACTGAGTCAACAAAATGCAACAATGAACCAATGTTATAGCAAACACATTTTTTGGGGGAGGGCAACCCCCCACCCCCTGTAATTCTCCTTCGACCCCAATTCTTAAAATAGCATGAACAAACCTCAGTACATCACGGGTGATGAAGGTTGTGGTGAAGTTTCATTGAAATTATGTGTGTAATTTTGGAGAAGAAAGCAAATACTTTGGGGGGGGCAACCCCCCCCCCCCACCCACACAGACCCCGATATTTTTTAATGCAATGAACAATCTGGGACATCATGACTGATGAAGGTTGTCATGAAGTTTCATTGGAATTGTGTGTCGTTTCTGAGAAGAAAGCAAATGCTTATTTTGCAGGAACCCACCCCCACCGCCCCCTAAACTCCATCCATAGATCCCCCTCAAACCCCGATCTTATTAATGCTATGGACAGACTTTGTTACATCATGGGTGATGACGATTGCGGTCACGTTTCATCGGAATGCATGTGCAGTTTCTGAGAGGAAAGCAAACACCAATTTTGGGGGGAAACCCTCGTAAACTCCTTCAGGGCCCAATTTTTTTCAATACCATGAACAAACTTTGGTACTGTGGTGCAATTTCTCCGAAATTAGCCTAATGGGTTTGAGGGTGATAAAAACAATTGTATAATGTTATTAAATTAAACTTGATATTGAAATAAATGTATTAAATCTGAAATGGAAAATGTACTCAAATATGTTATGATTTTGTGCTTAAACCTGTATCCAGTTTTAATTCTAATTAACATAATCATATCTTTCCTCTGTATTGAAAGATGTAGACCTGTGTAGTAAAGACATAAGCAGGCCAGCCTTTCAAATAAGCTTTAATTCAGTATAAAAGAGTTGCCTATCATTTAAAAGCTATCTTGTTTTCTTACGGATATTTATGAAAGGCACCAACAAGTCGGACAGGGAGTATGATTTCAGTATACTGTAATTGGAATGTGGGTCGAAGAAAATGTCCAGATGTATTCACTAAGCTCTAATTGCTTCAAGATAGTATATTTCCCCAGTCTGCTAGAAGCAGACTGACTTTTAACCTACACACTCTAGAAATCTATCAAATACCCAAAAGTATTTGTTGCAGTTTGATGTCATTCTATCATTCTGTACGTCATTCTGTGCTGGGAGAGAATCTACACATATGGGTTTGAAACATATGCTGCAATTCTACAACCAAATCAAGCTGACGACTGCATGAAGGCTGAAGATGAGCTCCACCTGGGAGTATCAAGACCTGATAAAATGTGGTGCCAGCATTTGGAAATAATAAAATACTATGTCTCACTGAATTCTGTATAAAGGACTTAACTTTATCATGTATTTGAGATCTGGAGCAAGTCTGTGTTCAGATCCTCCATATGCGCATATGTATTTGTCTGTTTATATTTCTTTATGTGTTTGTTAAATAAATGACTGAAATGTGCAGGATGACTTAGAATTTCTTCTACAGTACATACAGGGTGATGAAGGTTGTGGTAAAGGTTCATCTAAGTCAGATGTGTAGTTTCAGAGAAGAAGTTGCAAGTATTTGTGGACGGATGGACGGACGGACGGACGGCCAAAGTGCCATCCCATAAACTCCCTGGAGCTACGTTCCAGGTGAGCGAACAAAAAAAAAATAGGGCAATACCCCAGGGCCCTCTCCTTTGTAGCGGCTGGATAACAAAACCAGGGAACCATTGTTAGGCATTGATGATCCATAAAATATGTAATGGAGAAGAAAGTAAAAACCTTCGGATTGTTTTTTTTTAATGCCATAAACAAGCTTTGGTGCATACACGGTGATGAAGGTTGTGGTGAAGTTTCATCAAAATTGTATGTGTAGTTTCAGAGAAGAAGTTGCAAGTGTTTGTGGACAGACAGACGGACAGACGCACCATCCCATAAGCTCACCAGAACTACGTTTCTCCAGAAGGGCTTGACAGGCGAGGGGAAACTCCATACGTGTTCCCAGGGTATTCATGAATAATAATCGATAGGTCACATGGGAAGGCAGCTATATTGGATTGAAGGAATTTTTTTTTAATTCTCTCTCTTGAACCACTGCATCAATCGACATGAAATTTCAAAACTACGATCGAGTAGTGATCGGGAAAATATGTTTTAAATTTCAACCTCATTGGACGCATGGTCTGGCAGCCAGAATTTAATTTTTTGAATCTGGGTTCTTTTTGATTTTTAAGCGGTGAAACTTTTTCAACATTTGACCATTTCCATCCATCGGTTCATCAAAAATGAAAAAGAAGAACTGAACATGGTGCTTCTATGATAAATGGACCCTTTTGACCATTTAGTCTACCGAGACCCCTTCTTCCTTTGAAGACACTTTGGAATCCAAAGATCCTAAAGACCTTGGAGACCCAGAAGTTCCTGAGGAACAAAATGACCCAAAAGTTCCCAAAGACCCAGAAGACTCCACTATAAATGGATGAGGTGTGTGTGTGTGTGTGTGCGTGTGTGCGTGTGTGCGTGTGTGCGTGTGTGCGTGTGTGCGTGTGTGCGTGTGTGCGTGTGTGTGCGTGTGTGCGTGTGTGTGCGTGTGTGTGTGTGTGTCATGTATTTTGTGGAGTTGTGCCAAACTGAACTGCTTCCTGTCTCGGCTTTGACTATTTCATAATAAAATGCCAAAATGAAGTGCTTCCTTTAGACACAAGTGAGATCTGTTTTTTTTTTTTTTGAATAAGGCTCACTTGACTGTGCCTGGATGGGTTTGATGATAGAGGAGTAGCAGTTAAAATTCGACTCCAATCCAGGTTCCTTCTGATAACCCCAATGCAGGACTGCACCTATTTGGTCTTCCATTTGATTTGAATTGAATATTTCTTTAGATCCTCGTGGAGGATCTCGAAGTCTAACTCACGTTGTTGTTCTTGTGGACTTTTTTGTTTCACAACCTAGTTTTCATCGAAACTTCCTGGAGCTTGGGGTATATATGTAAAAATACCCTGCGCAGACTGTAGCGATCTCAGATTTTGAAAATTCCTCCAAGAAAAATAGTTATGATGTCAAAATATCTCCGCTAATGGAAATCGCCGAAAAAAACTATCTCTGAAACAAGACAAGCTTTTTGAATTCTGTTTGCTGGAATCGAACAGGGCATTAGCAGAGATGAATTACCGCACATATTCGTCATATCACTATGACGTCATTCCTATTTTTTGTTTCACAACCCAGAGTTTTCATCGGATCTTCGTGAAACTTAACATGTATATGCAGAAAGCCCATGCGCAGGCAGTAACCATCTCCGATTTTGGAAAATCTTCCCAGAAAAAAAGTTGACGTCATACTATCGCCGCTAATGGAAATCGCCTATACCATTATCTCTGAAACTCGGCAAGCTTTTTGAATTTTGTTTGCGGGAATCAAGCCGCGCATTAGCACAGATAATTTACCGCAAACCTGATACATCACAATGACGTCATATTCGTTTTTATGACGTCATCATTAAGAGGACGAGGATCTTGGCTCATTCGAGCTTGTTTGTTTCACAGCCGACAGTTTTCATCGAAACTTCCTGAAACTTGGCATATACCGTATATGTAGAAATACCCTGCGCAGACAGTAGTCATCTCCGATTTTGAAAATTCCTCCCAGAAAAAAAGTTATGACGTCAAAATATCTCCGCTAATGGAAGTCGCCTAAAGAATTATCTCCGAAACTAGGCAAGCTTTTTGAATTGTTTGCAGGAATCAAATAGGTTATTAGCAGAGATGAATTACCACACATATGATACATCACTGTGACGTCATATCAATTTTTATGATGTCATTCCTATTTTTTGACATTTTTTGTTTCACAACCCAGAGTTTTCATCTGATCTTCGTGAAACTTGCCGTGTATATGCAGAAAGGCCATGCGCCGGCAGTCACCATCTCCGATTTTGGAAATTCCTCCAAGAAAAAAAGTTGACGTCATAATATCGCCGCTAATGGAAATCGCTGATACCATTATCTCCGAAACTAGGCAAGCTGTTTGAATGTTGTATACGGGAATCAAGCTGGGCATTAGCACAGATAATTTATCGCAAACCTGATATATCAGAATGATGTCATATTCGTTTTTTGACGTCATCATTAAGAGGATGAGGATCTTAGCTCATTTGAGCTTGGTGAATCTAATTTTGAATTCAAATGAATAAAGACGACGTGATGGGTAAGGTGTCCAATCAAAGCAGGGTTGCATCAAAGCGGAACATCTTGGTACCCGGTCATCACTGCCAGAGGTTATAAAGTGTCAGTTGTAGTGTTAAGAGCGTTCATCGAAAACCAGTGAACAGAGGAATTTAAATTTTACCACATGTTACATGATCCTTTGATATACATATATTACTTGGATGAGGCCCACCCCTCAGAACTTGCGGAGTGAATTAAACAAAGCCTAATGCCCAGAGACAATATCACTTCCCCACGTCAATGTATATATACATATATATATATATATATATATATATATATATATATATATATATATATATATATATATATATGTATATCCATACCTACACACAAACGTATATACATACATACATACATATACATATACATATACATATATATATATATATATATATATATATATATATATATATATATATCTTCTTCTTCTTTCGGATGCTCCCGTTAGGGGTCGCCACAGCGGATCATCCTTATAATCCGCATAGTGATTTGGCACATGTTTTACACCGGATGCCCTTCCTGACGCAACCCTGGTCGCCTCTTACGACACAAGGATATGGTACACCTATTTTAACCGGGGTATACACCGGCCCAGTACACTGGTACTCACTTCGCCGACCTCGGAAGGATGACAGGCTGAGTCAACCCCCTGGTGTATTAATTCAGTGGCCCAACGGGCTTGAACTCAGGACCTTTTGGATCCCAAGCCGCTGCCCTAACCACTGTGCCAACACCAGGACATTATATATATATATATATATATATATATATATATATATATATATATATATATATATATATATATATATATATATATATATATATATATATATATATATATATATATATATATATATATATATATATACACATATACGTATACATATAATGCCTGGTGTTGGCTTCTTGGTTAGGGTGATGGGCTTGGGATCCTAGGATCCTGAGTTCAAATCCCACTGGCTGTTGAATTAATACCAAGTGGGGTTAACTCTGCCTATCATCCTTCTGAGGTCAGCAAAATGAGTGCCAGCTTGGTGGTATCCTGTGTTGGAATGGTGACTCATCCAGGATTGTACCCAATAGCCAAGGAGACTGCTTAGGCAGCACCAATGCTCTGCACAGAGTCTGGTCCCAATGGATGGGTGGCCATCTCATGTGTTTCTTCTATGTATCTTCTTTGAATTTTTTTTTCATCTCAATCCAAACAGTTAAACATTGGGAATATTATGATGAACAATTTCATCTTTTGCGAAGAGTTTAACTGGCTTTCTTCTGTGGTGTCCATTGCTTGTGGAGGTCATTAGCATAACAATCCACCTTGTCTCTGAGTGGTATATGAGTGGCAGCAAAACAATGTGTTCCTCAGGAGGTGCTCAGACAAGAGCATTCAGAGAGGTTTGTCATTTTTCCTCTCTGCTCAACAAAGATACTTAAACCAAGAACGAAGTTCAGGTATACTCGATGGTGATGAGTGTTGTGAGAAAATTAAGTTATTCCTTTAAATAAAACATAAACAAATATTTTTAGGATCTCTATTTGACTACTCAATTTGGTTAAAGAAATGATCATCTGGCCCAGCCTCACAGGGTGGTCATGTCAAAAGGAAAGTCTTTGACGAAGTGATGTGTTCCAGTTTGAAAAGGAAAAATATGAGTGAGCGTAAGAGAGCGAATATTGCGACTTTGAGAAATGGGACACATTACTGCGTCCAACCCTTCCTTTTGACACTACTCATCACTGTTTCTTCCAAATCTGTAACTTTATGAAAATTAAGTCATTAATCGAAAAATGAATAAGTAATCGATTAATTGATTAATCAATAAATCAAAAATAGTTTCTAGCTAAATCACTTGTTCACTTTCATGTCCATATATCAGCTTCCTAGCTCAAAAGGTACCTGAGATATTTCCCAGATGAGAAAGAAAATGTATAAGAAATTAATAAATCGATTATAATTAAGTAATTAATTAAGTGATTGATGAATTTAAAAAAAACTTTTTTGCCAAAGCACATCTTTGCTTTTGTCTCCAAATTTCAGATTCCTCGCTCAAAGGATGGCTTAGATATTACCTAGACAATAAAGCAAGAAAGAAAGAATGAAAGAAAAAGAAGAAAGGAAACAAGAAAACAAATGGAGCAAAAACTGAGTACTCCCTTTGGTGCCCGGCGATGACGTCATGCATCGCCTGGATGTGGAATTGGGACGGAGCGGTGTACAACAACTTAATAACATACTGTAGATGGATTTAATCCATCACAAAATGTAGAACACATATAGCATTTTTTTTTTAAACAATAATCGCATCGGTTCACAAATGTGGTAATCCACATGGTGAACTGAACCAAAAGCCAGGAGTGGGGGTGGGTGGGCGGAGGGAGGTGTAGAATGTACCACAAGTTGAATTTAATAACGTAGATTGAGATAATCCATACCAAAATAACAAAATCTAGACCACATTAAGCATTTTATTACTTTAAAAAAACATTTAAAAAAAATATAAAAGCGAGAGGGATGAAATCTCAAAAAAAAAAAAAACCGAACAATGTCGGAATGACGCCAATCTCTCCCCACAGTATGACACCACAATCCTTATGGATTACCATCACATCTTTTGACATTTTACTTTTATTGTGGGATTGTGATGAATGAAGAAGAATAACAATGAAGAATGATACCACATTACAATGCCACAAAATGACCCCACAATCCTCTTGGTTTAGCATCATGATATGTTTTGATGTTGTTGCATCACAATCCCACAACAGTAAAATGGCAAAAGATGTCATGATGGTAATCCATGAGGATTGTGGTGTCATATTGTGGCATTGTAATGTGGTGTAATTCTTACTTTAAAAAAAAATTAATTTTTTTGAGATTTCATCCCTCTGTTTTTAGATTTCTTTTCAATGTTCTTTTTTTTTTCTTGTATATATGTATGTATATATATATATATATATATATATATATATATATATATATATATATATATATATATATATATATCCAACCTAAGAAACACATTCATCACATACCTGCATTCATCAGCGCTAATTGGCAAAAGAAAAACAATTTCGCCAAGTATGGTGGTCTGTAGCATCTGTCTGCATCTGAGAATTTTTAAGTGATTCTTCATTATTGAGAGATAGGGCTGAAAACGCTATATAGCACAATATTTCAAAAGGTTATGGATGGATTCGGATGAAACTTGGTGGACATGTTGGGTGTGTGACAATTACTAAATTCCATTTTGGTGAAGATGCGAATGTGGATACAAGTATTTTTCAAGTGATTTTTCACTCTTGAGAAATGGTCAAAAATACATATGTACAGCATGATATCTCAAAAAGTTGTAGACGAGTTATGATATAACCAGGTGGATGAATTGGTAATGGTGACAAGAACAAGTCAATTCGATTTTGGTTAAGGTCCGGATTCAGATCCGACCGAGTAGTGGGATACAAAATGTAAACTCTTCAGCCGAGCGGAGGTATGTGCTCTCCCGAGTGCCATTCCGTTTCGCCAAGTGTCGGGATACGAGTGATTTCTTTTCATTATTTTTTGTCACTTTGACTTCATTAAACGAGATCGCGATCGAGATGTGGACAAAATAAAATATACAACCTAAAATCCTGTCTGGAAGTCCATTGGAAGAGGTGTATTGGGGGAATGTCTGCTCTGTAAGGCTGGCAGTTTGACTTTCCCATCCAGTTTTTGATTTGTGTTGACCTTCCCTTCCAGGTCTAACTGATAAGTTAAAATAAATATAAATTTGTGTTGAGTTCTATTTTATTTATACATGTTGGGTTCTGACTTCTGATTACAGCACATATTCAGGCAGAGCACAAAATATATTTGGCTGACCTTCCCCACCATCCCCCCCACCAACACCATCCACCCCATTCCCCATCAGGCATTCCCCCATCTTTTCACAAGCCTCAATCCACCATCAACCCCACTAACACATACCCATCATTCCCCCCTCCCCCCGCCTTCCCTCCCTCCCAGAGAAACCAGGCATGGTCAAAGAAGTCTATGCTTCTGGAGTGACGTGTGGTGAGGCACGCAAAGCGAGTCGATCCAAATCTGGTTTAAATAACAAATGATGGTCGATCAAGCAAATTTCGCTGTCTTGTCTTAAATTGATTTCATTGTCGATTATTTTTTAAATGTAACGATTTTTTCATTGAAATATTCTTGTTTATTTCACAGGGTTTCGTTTTTATAAACATCATGAAATATTAAATGAGCCTCATCATCACAACAATAAGAACATATCCTGAGATGAAGACCTGACCTGACTGAGCTTATTGCAGGGTTTATTTTAACGTGCAGTGGACCCCTACTTGTGCAGTTCTAAATCAATTTGTGCAGCACTAAAATTTATAATAACTCCAATGTCGTATAAAGAAACAATAAGTCAATGCATGACCATGATACTGAAAAGCAACAGTACTTTTATCTACTGTTTATATGGCAAGAAATATATTTTTAATTTTACATACACAAATGTATGTTGATTAGTACTTTGTTTTAAATTTTTTGTCAAATACCAAGATGGTTAAAACTCAAAACACTGTGTTTATATGACTATATATATTTTTTTAGTCTTACAGATGCTGAATTCTACTTTGATTTACATTTTGTGTCAAACAGTACATGGTAAAAGATGGCTAAAACAGAGAAACTTTCATAAATACAAGATTTGCAAAGTTGTATCTAGCATATAATCTAAAAACATCTTTTTTTCAATGGCAGTTCAGCTGTATCTGATTCTGCATCAAGACTGTCATCAGCATTTATTTTCTGCGGTTCAGAGAATACACCTTCAATTAATTTTGTTCCTTTGCTTTGGTTACTTCTCTTGTTTGATGTGCCTTTGTGGAAAGCCAGGTGAGAACAGCAGGCCGTGGATCCTACAAGTCAATTGCAGGCATATTGTAATGGACGTATAAATAATAATTCTCTGTCTCTAATGACATTCTTGAGCGGTCTATGCTTTTCAGTGCATTGCTGGAGCTGATAATTCTCTCTACATCTGCTGAATGTGGCTTTGCTGCTAAAATTCTGGCATAAACTCTGGCCAAAGTATCTTAGTGCCCACCTGCAGCTAAAAGCTAGCTAATTATTTTTGACAGGGTTAGGTTAGAGAATTGCCCCGACTCTGTGAAATCGTTGTACTCCATGCCCAAAGCCATAAGATCTAAATCTGGACACATAAGTTTGTGGACTGCCTCTAGGTTTGCATCCTTTTTAAATTTGAGAAAAGAAGCCAAAGTTTCCAAACACTCATTGTCACTGCCAAACCGTTGAGTTAAAAATTATTTTAGTGCTTCTGTGACCTCAACCTTGATTGCCGATAAATTGCGTCTGTCTGTAACAAAAACATAATGACCTCTTCTCTGCCTTGGTTCATCACTAGTTAGCTTAATTTCTTTCAACATATAGAAGGATCTCTCATCACTTTTGACGAGCTGTGACTGTGCTTGAAGACTAGACACCCAACCCCCTAAAAGAGGTGTCTTCTGGAGGCTGCTAATACTCGTCTTCACAAGTGTCACCTCTCGTTGAATGTCGAGCAGTGTGACATTATCAGATTGTATTTTCTTCTGAAATCTTGAAAACACTGCCATCACATCAGCTATAAATACAAGCAATTCTAGGTTTGTTTTGTTTGTCAGGTTAAAATCTATAAAATGTTTAAAAAATAGCCATTACAAATGCTTCTCAGACTCAGATAATCTCAAACACTGGGCCATGGCACCTGCCTCAAAGATTTGTGCAGTTCTAAAATTTCCTTAAAATAAACCCTGGCTTATTGATACTTAACATAGTGCACTGATATATATTACTGCAGGAAGGGAAGGGGAGTCGGAGGGTCAATGGTTGGGTTACGACCCAGGCTCAAGGCACCCTTAATCCGTTCCTGCTTGTTGGGGTTCAATGAAAAGCTGGGCTGGTTGGTCAGAAGATCCACTGTAGTGCCATGGTCCCCAATCAACACTGGATAATTGAAGTCCCCAGCAATGAGTACATCGCTATTGTGGAAGAAATTAAGTTCTTCTCTTTCGGAGTCTGAAACCAATTATGAACAGCACACATCAAATACAAAATAACCACAAACATGCACATGGGGAAAAGGATAAGACAAGCAATAACAAACATGATCCTCGTTCTGCTCAAAATGCACATAGCGATTCTCTTTATACAACTCTGGACAGAAAATGACAGTGAAGGGTGAGACATGAAGTCATGTGAACACCAGTTCAGCCTTGAGGAGAGGGTGATAACAGGGTTCAGACAAAATATGAAGAGGAAATGTGTGAATGGAAACCAAGCCTCTAATACTTTGATCATACCTTCCGTTCACCATTGAGTAACTAGATTCTCAAAACACTACATTCCGTTTTATGCTGTCATATAATTGTCCTTGGACAACAAAGCGTCTGTTGGAATTGCTTTCTGGGAGTTATTTAATTACCATCAGACAATAGGTGCCAGCAGCAAAGTGTCCTTCTCTTGAGCAGCTGAGCAGGATCATTTAAACATTAACATATATGTATATGTCAATGAGATAAAACACATTTCTCTACAACACCATGGACATCAAGACTGTAAAAAGAGATTATACTGACAGTCGATTTGTTTCCAGTCCAAAAGTAACACCTTCATTTATAACGTCAATGGCAAGTTAAACAACTACAAGTTAGCAAATGAATACAATTGAAAACAAGTCTGAAGACGACGGTGGTTCACGAGCGGTATTTGACGATGTAGATTGTTTCAGAAGTCAAGGATGAGACAATGTGATAATGTTTGACCAAGTTATAAAAATGATCAACATGATGTGGTACGAGTGACAGGTTATTAGCTGCAAAATGTCGAAAACCCGGTTTCGTTCAACAACTTTAAAAATTTGACCTTTGCATAACCTTTAAAGGTCACAAAACAATGTTGTGGACATTAAAATAAGGAAACAGGATACGTGCTATAGCTTAATGGAGTTAGTTCGTCGAAGGTCAAAAACCCGGTTCGAGTCCCACAACTTTGAAAATTTGACCTTTGTGAACTTTAAAGGTCAAAGGTCAAGGATTATGACCTTTGGTGCAAAACTTCCTCTGGAACATTCCAGGAACAATACAACGTCATATAGGTTATACGGCATTTTGCACTCCTCGGATTATCCATACTTTTATGAAATCAGCGTAAAAACAAATTGAAGGGGGCGCCACGGGCAAGGTGTTCGAGATAGAGCAAAATGGTTTCAAGACTTAAGGTGGGGAATGACCTCAAGATTATGCATAAAAAAATATTGTCATCCTAGCTCTCAAAGTTTGGGTGGTCGTATGATTTTACGTCAAAATTCGAAATTTTCTAAGTTCGTGACCTTGTGACCTTGAGACGAAAATGAAAAATCAAGCTCTGTGGGGCTATGCACGTGCCATTGGGCTAACCAAATACCGAAACCCCTGCCAGATTCGACAAACCACTCGGAGGAGATGGATTTTTATGTCAAAATTCGCAATTTTCTAAGTTCGTGACCTTGACCTTGGGACAAAAATGAAAAAAAAATCGAGCTCAGTGGGGCTATGCAGGTGCCATTGGGCTAACCAAATACAACAAACCCCCTAGGAGAAGATGCAAATTGAAATTGGCTACCCCCTAAAAACACAATTCGCAATTTTCTAAGTTCGTGACCTTGTGGCCTTGACCTTGGGACAAAAATGAAAAAAAATAAAAATAAAAATAAAAAATTGAGCTCTATGGGGCTATGCAGGTGTCATTGGGCTAACCAAATACCGAAACCCCTGTCAGATTCGACAAACCCCCTAGGAGAAGAAGAAGCAAATTGAAATCTGCAACACCCTAAAAACACGTTTTTTGGGCGTGGCTCCGCCCATAATGGGCGCACCACGCCCATTTTCAGGAAAACACAACTGGATCATGATATAAACCTCCCACCAAAATTTTATCAGGATCGGATCAAAACCCACGGAGCTATGCTTGGGACAGACAGACAGACAGACAGACAGACAGACAGACAGACATACAGATACACAACAATAACGAATATCGTGGTCACTTATTTTTTTCGTGAAAATATATGAATATAATTAATTTTATTTCTTCCACAGTGATCTTGTCAATCACTCATTTTGTATCTCAGCTCATTCAGCAATTCGTTCTCACAGCCGCCTGATGGACTGCGACACGTGCAGCCAATAAGAAGGCTGTCCTTTCTCCGAAGAAAGAGAAACGGAGCATGCGTGGGATGGCAGCGGATGACATCACGTCCTAAGAAATAAAACAACAAGAAGCAATACTGGTGCTGAAACATGCTTCCCTCTAGCACTAAATCTCCATTTCCGTGGTTGTCTTCATTGCCATCTCGTCACTGCTGATCAAGAATCCCAGCTGGGATGCTGGGAGACCCAATGTTTCCCAATATATCAGGGCCAGATTTAGGCATGGGCAAGCTGGGCAGTTGCCCAGAGGACTCCACAACCAGGGGGCCTCCATATATTTCATGAAAAAAAAATTGAAAGGAAAAATGTATTTGTGAGTGCCTGAATGGTCATTGGTAGTGAGTGGAACAGACATAAGATATTCATCTTATCTCATTCTCTATTTTATATAGAAGTTCAGATTCTTTGTTCTTGAAAAATATAACTTATGGATGACTGTAAATATGTCTTGTCACCTTTTTAGTATTCTAAGGTAGGGTGGGCCTCCATTACTGAAGGGTGCCCTGGGGCCACCACATGTCTAAATCCAGCCCTGCAATATGTATTCAAAAACCCCCTGGAGAGCATGCCCTGGCCAACCCAGAAGTAGTGATGGTGATTGGGGGGGGGGGGGGGTGGGATGGTATACCCTGTTTTTGTTTATCCTAAGAAAAACATTTGCATTTCATCCTCTGTTTTGAATTTTGAATTGCATTATTGGATTTGCATACGATACTGTGTTGAAGAGTGGGGTGTGTGAATGTGCATCAGCCTTAGGATGTTGTCGTCGCTCGGACACATCTGACTGCTGATACAACGCGACCGCACATGGGGTACGTATTGGTCTCCTGAGAACATCAATCAGGACCTCCAGAACAAGACAGGACCCCGAGCCTTCCACCCGAGAGCTAGGTCGTAACATCTGTACTTTCAACCCGTTTCCCCCACCATGAGGGTTCGATATCGTGACATCACTCGCGGTGTGTTCGTCATCACCTGGAGCGGGACACTGAGCGGACTGCCTTGGAGGCAGAATTTGGATCGACATTGGACCTCCTTGTTGGCAAGACGAAGCGCTGTTATTAGCCAGTCGAGCCACATGGTCGTGTCTCGCTTGTCATTGGTCGCACCGAGAGTCGAGACCCGTGTGTGGGAGGGGAGATGAGAGGGCAAATGAACGTCTCGCAGAGAACTTGCATTCTTCGTTTTGCCGGCATTTGATCCTCAGCAACTGTTTTCTTTTTTGCCCGGACCGGCTCTTCTTTGTGGACGCTGGACCGCACGCACGCTGCTCCCTTTCGGTCCAAAGTAAATTGAAGCTCCTTCCCAGCAGGCACATGTTGTTGCTACGTCATTTGCCGGCTCTATCCCGACATCAGAATTGGATCAGTGGGAAGTTGTATTTGCAACACCCATGACGTCAGATTTCAATTATGTGACAACGTTGAAATCTGACGTTGTTGCAGCGTCGTGTTCTGAATTGGGTCATTGGGAAGACAGGCAGTGACAGGTCAGTGGGAAGACGCACGCTGCTCCCTGTCAGTCCAAAGTAAATTGAAGCTCCTTCCCAGCAGGCACATGTTGTTGCAACGTCATTTGCTGGTTCTATCCCGACGTCAGAATTGGGTCAGTGGGAAGTTGTATTTGCAACACCCATGACATCAGATTTAAATGATGTGACAACGTTGAAATCTGACATTGTTGCAGCGTCGTGTTCTGGTTGTATCCTGACGTCAGATTAAAACGTTGTCACAACATTGTAGCATGACGTTTTTCAACTTTATCACAACGTTCATAAAATGGAGTTTTTGTTTTTACCCTTTTTGTGCACGCCAAAGAAATGAACATTGCAGTGCATGACACCCTTCAGCTTCCAGCTTGATGGAGCCCTCGACCCATAGGTCTGGGGCCAGCGGAGTACCGCTGTTCCACTGGTGCCATTATCAAAATATTGAAGTTGTATTGCAACATCATTACGTTGCAAAGTAACACATAATGACCACAGCTTGAAAACAACTGCAATTCATAATCATTATCACGTATCACGCAGAGCATGATTGTGGAAAAAGTATACAAGCAGTATTAACAATAATAATACAGTAGACTTTCGTTATAATGGACTTCAGGGGACCGCTCAAAAAAGTCCATTATAAAGAAAGTCCATTATACGGAGGTGCTGTCATTTAATGACCCAAAATAACCAAAAACAAGTGAATTGCTTTCTCTTTCTTACAGAATTGCTTTCTCAAGTTTACTGTCTGCTTTCTCAAATTCAGCAGTTCTGCAAAGGCTTTTGCCTTTTACACGAGAAGAGGACCGTTAAGAGGTATTCCTTTCGCTCGTATCTGCGTATACCATTTCAGTAGCGACTCATCAAGTTCGCCGTGTGCAGCAGTGCGGATCTTTTTTCTTTTTGTTCGTCACATTATTTTTTAAAGCTTCTTCAACTTTATCTTTATTTGAAACTGTTTGTTTTGACAAGGCGTAGTCAAGACATACCTTTGCCTGCTTCTACCTTTTCTATTATCTCCACTTTCGTCAATCGCTTTTCTTTTCCCCATTACTGTATCACGATGCACAGTGTAGGGAATGTAGATATGCTGTGGCCGCACGAGAGAGTCTGGACCCAACCTCTAAGCAGGCCCTTGTATTCCAAATGTACGAGCGATCATCAACCGATCAATAGGTTAGACTGGCTGACATTTGGGAATCCCCAGTTTCTCTTTCGCGCACACGCTGAGGGATTTCCCAGTTTTTCTTTGCGGACAGCTGAGTGCATTCGGCTGTTTAAATGTAAATAATTGCCCGATATGATCCTTTTTGTTGACGAAATCTCGCTCGAAGTCAGTCCATTATAAGGACAGTATTTTTGCTCTCGGGACCTCGGAAAAAGTTCATTATAGAGAAAAATCTATTATAGAGAAGTCCATTATAAGGAGAGTTTTTTTTGTACATAAAGTATATTGAATGATCACGGGATTGGCGAAAAAGTCCATTATAGAGAGATGTCCATTATACAGGGGGTCCATTATAACGAGAGTCTACTGTATGTTTATTCGTACCAAAAAAGCACACTCAAATACAAACGTACAATAAATAAAAGTAGATAGCATTGCAATTGAGAAACGTATACCTAAAATTACCCCCGGTTGGGGGTGACGGTCATCTCTGAAGCTCTGTAGATGTGGATCTCTGATCGGCTTAGAATGGCTTCGATGTCGTCTTGTTATATAACCCCATCAACATTGTATCGATCTCTCAAAAAAAATATAATCGCGGAAAACATAATCGGAATTTCCCATAAATATATAATTGCTTGATTGCGTTGCATATATGGTCTCCCATTCATTTGTTGGTTCTGTCCGTTACTGAAACTTTGTTCTTTTTTGCAGGTAAAGTGACATATTTAAGTATTTTCCACATAAAATGGCGATATAAAAATCACAGGTGAAACCGACTTGACATGCCCTATACTATCCATATTTACAATACAGATATAAGGATATCGGGTCACTTTAAGTACAGTCGAAACTTTGTGGAAGCCGAAACTTCGTGGAAGCTGAAGATTATTACAAACTGAAGTTTGGAGAAATCCGAAGATTATTGGAAATGGAAGCTTGCTTATTCAGTCGAATCTGAAGCTTAAGAATTGGTAAAAGCCGAAGCTTGGTAGGGAGCCGAAGCTCAGTTTCGGTAAGTTGTAAGTTGTGAGACCAAGGTCTCCGGTTTATCGGTTTCAGATCAAACCCTGGCAGAGACCACAAGTTTGAACAAGAAGAGAAGGGAACGGCCAACTCAGACTGTGTTTCAGCCCGGCTGACCAATAGTAACTCAATGGGAGTGTGTTTCAAGCCCACTGAATGGAGAGAGTCAGTAGATCACTGGGAATAAGAATGAAGAAGTGGTAAAGACTGCAGGCGGTAATTTGGGACAAACACCGCAAAGTTTTGTAGTTTAGATCACCGGAGATCTTGAATTTCATGGCAGTTTTCTTAGGTACTGCACAGATTGGCCACATGACAATTTGCCAACTATGAAGTCACGCGACTCGAAAACGAGGACAAATTCGAAAAATAGGACCCGACCAGATTCAGATATTGTACCCTACTATCATAATCCGTTGGAAATTCTGCCGAGATCGGATAATAAATGGTGGAGATAATGTTGAAATTAGCTGATTTTTCAACTTTGGAGTGACCTTGACACTTACCTTCAATCGTGTCTAAAGTCATACCATCGTGCATCACTCATCGACCCCTCCCTACATACCAAGTTTCATCAAGATCGGGCAAAAACTGTTTTGACCGTATCACATCGACGATTTTTCGAACTTTGAAGACGCGCGACTCGATAACCAGGACGAATTTCAAAAAACCACCCTGACCAAATTTAGATATTGTTCCATTTTATCAGAATCCGAAGGAATTTCGAAGATCGAATCACAAATGGCGGAGGAGATAGATTTTGAAAATGGACGATTTTGCAACTTTGGAGTGACCTTGACGTTGACCTTCAATCGGGTGAAAGGTCATACCGTCGTGCATCCCTCGTCGACATCTACCCACATACCATATATTAAGAAAATCGGAAGAAAAAAAATGGGGACGTACGTACATCGAGACTGGTTGTATTAGGTCATCTCTAACGATTTGACCTAAAAATGGGAAGTAAAAAGAAATACCACATGGGTAAAAGTCGTACATACATTTTTGACAAATTAACTTTGTGAAAGCACAGTAATATAAACAATTCAAATTCAGAAAGTTCTGCTCCAGAGAGGAACTGTAGAGCTTCTCTCTCAAATATAATTAATTGATGCACAAAGGCACCTTTAAGTACAACAATATCATCATCATGCAGTGTTAGTAAAACTGCTGATAATTCTATGCTTGCATACATTATGGCCATTAGAAGCATAAAAGGTATTGACCGATAACTTGCATCTATCTATAATTCCAGCAATCTGTGTGTGTGTGTGTGTCTGTCTGTCTGTCTGTAGGCGACCGCCGATCCGATCTGATTGAAACTTGCCAGGAATATTGCCGGGGACCCGCGGATGTGCCTTTGAGGTTTGATAATCGGACAAGCGGTTCCCAAGTTACGGCCATTTATCTGTCGACCAATGACAAGACACGGTGCAATGACATCACGAATGACGTCACAATTAATGTTAATTTATTAATGTATTTATTTTTTGCATGATTGACGTCACAATTCTTCTTCTTCTTCGTTTGGTATGACGTCACAATCGACGCTGGGGACCTGAGTATGTGCCTTTTCAAGGTTTGATATTAATCGGACAAGCAGTTCCCAAGTTACGGCCATTTATCTGTCAACCAATGACAAGACACGGTGCTATGACGTCACAATTAATGTTTATTTATTTATTTTATTTTTTTCTCATAAGGCCACAAAAGAAAAGATCCATTTCTGTTCAGCTAACACCTCGTTGTTGAACTCCAAAAAAATGATTTGTGCAGGACTGGAAAAACACTTGCATAAGTCATTTTCCTGGGAACAACTTCCTTCACCATAATTATATTTCAAGAGATTTTGAACGGGTATTTCAGCAAATACATATAAAAATACAACCCAATGCCCATGAACACATGTTTTCTTTCTGTGGCATAAATGTGTACAAGGTTTCAAGACAAAACACATATGATAAAATCAACACATGCGTATAACAAATTCAGGTACAGAAGCTTCAAAATTACCGCTTCCTTCTTGATTAAGCAGGATCACAATTCTAAAAAAAAAATCACACAAAGAGGTGATATCAAAATGTATTGATCAGCATAAACTATAGATAAACTGGAATCAAGATGTGTTGTATATTACAATTGTAAACAATCTTGATCTCAAATACAAATTGTACCCCAATGCAGCTAGATTGGATATCTGGTTGCTGTTTTTATGACAACACCACAAAATAGTGCATATCCATTGAAAGTATATCAACAGTTAAAGAAACAGCAAGCTATATGAACAGTGGTTACATCTTACCATTGCACGCCGTTCGGCTTTGTCGGATAGCTTTTCATCCAGTTATTCAAACTCATCCAATGTTTTGCACACATCTATCATTTGGAGAGGACTACTATCCTTCTCCCCTTTTCACACTGTCTCTTATTTCAACAAGAAGCTGCAGGACCCTTTTCTGAAATTCTGTTTTACAACACAGAATTTTTTTTAAATGCATCTGTCTTTGTTAAATAAGATTCCATTCTTTTCAAAAGTTTATTTTAGTGGAATAAATTAAAATTAACTAAGTGCATCTAATTGTTAATGTGCCAGTAAGTTTCCCTCATCTATATTGGGTCAAGCTTTTTATATTTTAATAAAATATACTTACTCGCTGTGGTCATTGGAAAACCAGGATATATTCTGTCTGCTACATCAACAGCAGATGCTCACGAGGTGGACGGTGTTGTTGTTTTTATTGATGATCCCAGAGACGTGCATTTATTGGCCGATCTCATTGTATGTGCTGCTGGTGATTTTGTTGCACTTGGTAGTTGCTTGAGGTATTCTGGTGGAGGAGGTACATCATCTGGAGTGTGGAATAATAAAAACATCATTTACCTGTAAAATTTTAGCAATGTGTGTCTTTGTGCAAAAAATATGCAGCCAAATATATTAAAACACACTCACCACACACATCTTCAGTATCTGCAATGAATAAAGATTATGCATATTTATAATAATTTCAATTATTGAGAAATATCAAATAAATTTCCAATCATGAAAAATTGCAACACAGAGGAACTAAAGTGTGTGAGATACAACTCTAAGGAATCATATGCACTTTAAGTCTGGACCACGTCAAACATTTAGATTTAAAAGCACAACAGAAGATTTATATGCAAAATACAACATTGAGAAGTTACCTGAATATATCACAGCCTTCTGCTTGACTTTTTTCTGTCCATGACCTTTCTCTGGAAAGACAGACATTGAACAAACATGCATAAATGGAATTTATTGTTTTCCCCACATAAATACAGTCATGATGAGCTCACAGAGAACAAGATTTAAAATACTTTTCTTGTACAAACCTATGCTGCCATGGCCCGGTGTATTACTGTTAACAGATGCAGTCTTCTTCTGCCCAAGACCTTTTTCTGCAAAGGCAAACATTGAACAAAAATGCATAAATGGTATTTCTTTTTTTTTTTTGCACACAAATACAGTCATCAAAAGCAAGATTCACAATACTTTTCTAGGATATACCTATGCTGTCATGGCCCTGTGTATCACTGTTAACAGCCGCAGTCTTCTTCATTGAACAGGCGGCATAATTGTCATCTGGAAATACAGTAATCCCCTGCTATATCGCAGTTCACCTATCGCGCCCCTGGTTCATCGCGGGTTTTCCCTTGGAACGCAACTAATTTTTTCTGTGGATTCCCCCGGTATATCGCGGTAATAATATATAAAATATAAATTATTTAAGCAATAAAATTATAACGTGTGGCGCTCGACCAGTCACACAACGCACGAGACAAAGTTTCGCTTGTGAACTTCGAATATTTTCTACGTTTTTTTCTCCAAGCCCTACGATGCCGCCCAAACGCCCTGTACCTTCTAAGGCTTCTGGAAAGGAACCAAAGCGCCAGAGGAAGGTCCTGATGCTCCAGGAGAAGGTGCTTGATATGCTTCAGGAAGGAAAAAGGTTTTCCGCAGTTGGACGCCATTACGGTTTGAATGAATCGACCATACGCTACATCAAGAAGGACCAAGCCAACATCAGAAGCCTATGAAACCCAATCGTGTTTATACACCACCCAGCGTTTAATATTCGCAATAGAGAAATCAAACCCAATCGTGTTTATACACCACCCAGCGTTTAATATTCATCGATATAAATCAAACCCAATTATGTTTACATACCACCCAGCGTTTAATAATCACTCGATATAAATCAAACCCAATCGTGTTTATACACCACCCAGCGTTAAATCAAACTCAATCGTGTTTATACACCACCCAGCGTTAAATATTCACTCGATATAAATCAAACCCAATCGTGTTTATACACCACCCAGCGTTAAATAATCACTCAATATAAATCAAACCCAATCGTGTTAATACACCGCACAGCGTTTAACATTCGCAATATAGAAATCAAACCCAATCGTGTTTATACACCACGTTTATTAAAAAAAAAATAGGCATTTTTAGGGGAGGAGTCCATTCATCGCGGATTTTCACTTCTCGCGGGGGGGGGGGGGTTGGAACGTAACCCCCGCGATAAACGGGGGATGACTGCATATAAAACATATGACCATATTGTGGTGAATTAACGTAAATTGAGGGACATGACGCGGGATCACATGTTGTGCGTCTCGCGTATAAGGGGAGGTCTCTGCGGCACGAGTGATTGTCCCCGGGGCATTGCTATTGACATCGGCTGTCCACTTGATGCTCGTTAACTGAAGGTTCTCATTGACTGGTGAGAATGGAGATTATATCGAACTCCGTGCTTACGCGGATTGTCTGCAATGGTTAACTGCACATGTATACGTTACTGCTTATGTACTCCTAGCTGAACCTGTATTCCCCGGTGTGCCCACAGAAGCGGCTCCAATCAAATGGAATAAAGCCGAAACTCTGAAGGTTCATCTCTCGCTCTCATTTCAATTTATTCCATTTGATTTTCTCGGCTCTCTCAACCAAAGATGGACAAGATCTACAAACCAGAGAGGTTCAACGCAGACCCGAACGCGACTGACGCAGAAATGAAATGGTCACATTGGTTCTGTTCCTTCTCACACTATCTGACCATCATCGCGGAGGGAGCTGACAAATTTGCCGCTCTCGTGAATCATGTCTCGCCCGGCGTGTACAGGCTCTTCTCGGGGTGCGACACTTACGAAGCAGCGATCGAGGTGCTGCAAGCGCCCACGTGAAGCCCAAGAACGAGGTATACATACGACATCTTCTCAACACACGCAAGCAAGCAGCCGGGGAGACAATCGATCAGTTCCTGCAAGCTCTGAACCAGCTGGGAAAAGACGGCAGCTTCCGGGCGGTAAGCGCCGAGGAACACCGAAAGGAAGCGACCCGGGAGGCATTCATCCAAGGACTCAGATCAGCCCACATACGGCAACGCTTACTAGAGAAAGCGCAACCCACTCTTGACAAGGTAGTCGATCAGGCTCGAGCGATGGATACGGCTCAGCAGCAATCTGAGTCATTTGGGACACCGATGCTGCTCATGAACGCTGCTACGATGGGAACCCAAGGAACCCCACTGGCACAGACACAGCCAGACATAGGGGATGGAGAAACACCCGAGGAGCCGGATACTCAGACCTCGTCAAACTCCTCAGCAACTGCTCCGGTTGGTAAATGCTTCTTTTGTGGGTACAAAAGGCATCCTCGTCAAAAATGTCCCGCCAGAGATGCCACATGCATGAATTGCGACAAGAAAGGGCATTATGCCAGGGTATGTAAATCTACTCTAAGGAGAAATAAACCCACTTCTGCGGCTCTCACTCGCAAAATAAATTGACTGCAGCCTCCCGGGGAATCTATCCAAGGCTATCATCAACGTACTAATTAACGGGCATATGGCTTGAGGCACTGATTGATACCGGTAGCTCTGAAAGTTTCGTCAACAGCTCGCTAGTGAAGGGCAGGAAATGGGTAATCCACCCGACTGACAATACGGTATGCATGGCCGCCACCTCACTACAATCCCGCGTACGAGGGTACTGCAATGTTGAATTGGACGTAAAAGGGTACACGCATCGGGATGTAAAGGTGCTGGTGCTTCGGATTTGTGCGCAGACGTACCCTGGGTCATAATGTCCTCAAGCAGCACACGAGCGTCGAAATACCCTTTGGAGGAAGCAAGCCTCGTCTAATTTTAAATGCGTTGACCACCGCGGAGGTGACGTCCCCCCAGCTGTTCGCTAACTTGTCGCCGGTCTGCAAACCGATAGCGATCAAATCGCGGCGATATACCACTGCTGACATGAATTTCATCACTTCGAAACCAAGCGATTACTGGAGGAGGGAATTATAGAACCGAGCGATTCGCCATGGCGCGCACAGGTGTTAGTAACCAGCAGTCAGAACCATAAGAAACGGATGGTTGTCGATTATTCCCAACCAGTCAATCGCTTCACCCAACTCGCCGCCTTCTACCCCCTGCCGCGCATAGATGAGATGGTCGAACGCGTGGCCAATTATAAGGTATTCAGTACCATCGACTTGCGAAGCGCCTATCATCAAATTCCCATCCGAGAGGAAGACAAACCTTACACTGCATTCCAGGCAGGGCGGCGCCTCTACCAGTTCAGAAGGATACCATTCGGTGTCACGAATGGAGTAGCTTGCTTCCAACGGGTTATGGACGACATCATCTCAGATGAAAACCTCGAAGACACTTTTGTTTACGTGGATAATGTCACAGTGTGCGGTAGGGATCAGAGGGAACATGATAGGAATCTGGACAGATTCTTGAGCATTGCTAGAAAATATAATCTGACTCTCAACTACGAGAAATGCGTATTCTCGGCAAGGTCAATTGACCTTCTCGGCTACACACATAGCCGACGGCACAATTAAGCCTGATCCTGAGCGATTGCGCCCGCCTCCGTGAGCTTCCACCACCTCAGGACTTGCAAACAATGCGCCGGGTGATCGGGATGTTCGCTTACTATGCAAGATGGATTTCGCAATACTCCGAGAAAATACATCCCCTAGTGCATTGCAAAAACTTTCCACCAGATGCCGCTGTCGTAAGAGCTTTCCACAATCTCAAGGATGATATCAGTAAGTCCGTGTTTTATCGATCGACAGCTCGGTGCCCTTCGTGGTGGAGACCGACGCTTCAAATCACGCCATAGCTGCTACACTTAATCAGTCTGGGCGGCCGGTCGCGTTCTTCTCGAGAACTCTCTCTAGAAGCGAGCAGAGACACTCAGCGATAGAGAAGGAAGCGTACGCCATTGTTGAAGCGCTGCGGAAATGGAGACATTATTTACTGGGAAACCACTTCACGCTCGTTACGGACCAACGATCCGTGGCATTCATGTTTGATGGGAAAAATAACGGGAAAATTAAGAATGAAAAAATTATGAGATGGCGGATAGACCTAGCTTGCTACAGATACGACATTGTTTACCGGCCCGGGAAAGAAAACCCTGCTGCAGATACCTTCTCTCGGGTCTACAGTTCGGCAACAATCAGTCAGGCTTTGCAAGACCTCCATGTGTCTCTGTGCCACCCAGGGGTAACCAGGATGGCACATTTCGTACGCAGACAAAATCTTCCCTATTCTGTTGAAGATATTAAACAAATGAATGCTTCATGCCCTGTTTGTGCTGAATTAAAACCCAGATTCTATGGCGCGGCATCTGGCAGACTGATCAAGGCTACTTCCCCCTTCGAGAGACTAAACATCGACTTCAAAGGGCCCCTACCGACCGAAACAGACAACAGATACATATTCACCGTTGTTGATGAATATTCAAGGTTCCTCGCGTTTCCGTGCTCGGATATGACCTCGGGCACTGTCGTAAAATGTCTCTCTCTGACCTCTTCGCTATCTTTAGCAAACCTTCCTACATACATTCACACACAGGGCCGTGTTTCATGTCGGCCGGGCTAAAACAATTCCTATTAGAGCACGGCATAGCAACTAGTCGAACGACGGGTTACAACCCACAGGGAAACGGGGCAGGTGGAAGGGTATAAGGGGGTTATTTGGAAAGGGGTAACTGTGGGGTTGAAATGGAGAGGAGTGGGCCCCGAGCGATGGGAGTGTTACTCTTCCCGACGCTCTGAATTCCATACGCTCTTTGCTCTGCACGTCCACAAATGCCACTCCTCACGAACGTATGTTTACTCACCAACGACGTTATGTTGACGGTCAAACGGTGCCCAACTGGCTGACCCACCCCGGTACAGTGTTCATGAAACGCCCGGTACGACAAAGCAAGTATGAACCGCTGGTGGAGGGGGTCAAACTCATTGACACTAATCCAGAGTATGCTCATGTCAGGCTCCCGGATGGCAGGGAGACCACTGTGTCGGTTCGCCATCTGGCTCCCTCAGGTACTCCTCCCGCCGGTACACCACCTTCTGGCACCTCCTCCTTCTGACATTTCCCCCCAGGAACTCCGCCAGGCGACGGGGCTGCCGCGTTCCACCCGAGAGCGATCGAGGAGTCATCCCCGGCACAAGTCGAGGCTCACCAAGAGGATCGGGAGTCTCCCTCAAGTGAAACTGCCGTTTACTCCCGGAGAGGTCGACGAATAAGGCCCCCTCGACGACTCAATCTGTAAAGGGGATTATCGGCATTCTCGCTGCTCATGCTCCTATATGCCCATTATATCATATATCGATGCTCATTTCCATGCTCCTACAACTCAAAATAATCACTGCTTGGCATGTATGCTTCTGTAGATCTATTAGTCCGCGTTGCTTGAAATGTATACTCCTACAGTGCTAAAGCAATCATGGTGTGTAAGATGGGCCCCTAGTTACATTTTAAAGGTGGGGAGAATGTGGTGAATTTACGTGAATTGAGGGACATGACGCGGGATCACATGTTGTGCGTCTCGCGTATAAGGGGAGGTCTCTGCGGCACGAGTGATTGTCCCCGGGGCATTGCTATTGACATCGGCTGTCCACTTGATGCTCGTTAACTGAAGGTGCTCATTGACTGGTGAGAATGGAGATTATATCGAACTCCGTGCTTACGCGGATTGTCTGCAATGGTTAACTGCACATGTATACGTTACTGCTTATGTACTCCTAGCTGAACCTGTATTCCCCGGTGTGCCCACAGAAGCGGCTCCAATCAAATGGAATAAAGCCTAAACTCTGAAGGTTCATCTCTCGCTCTCATTTCACATATGTTACACAATGACAGAAGACTGTTCAAAGTGAAAGTGATGAATCTAATTTAGGAAGCGGCTGGTAATGTGAATGTTTCAGGCGTAGCTTCATATACAAATTCAAGACTTCTTTTATTTCTTGGCTTTCTTTTTTCGAGGCCTTGATCTTCCATGTCCTCGTCCGTGGTAGTAATCACACAACTAAGACATTCTTCTTTGTTGTCTATGAAACAAGTAATGCACAAAATATATTATAAAGATTATCACTGGTAACTCTTGGTGAAATAATAACCCAGAAATACGGCAAGATTTCTTAACACAAAACCGGAATTTCATTGTAGCTGATATGTTCATCTTGTTCTCCAATTTGACATTTTGTAGCAAATGAAAAATGATAAACATACTAGTAAATGTAAAAAAAAAAAAATATCAATGAAATGGATTCCCACATTTTGTTTCAAATGGATGGACAGAAAAATATTAAATGTTAAAACAATGGGTTATTAGATTTAAAGCCATACATATGAAAAGAAACTATGTTTCTTCATGAACTTTAAAAAAAAATTGATATAACTTCTTTCAAAAACTTGGTTAATAAAGCAATCATATGGTCGGTACCTGAGCAAACTTTAATCCGCTTCAGCGGGAAGCTGTACCAGGTTTTTCCTGGCGGTCTTCTTTCATCAATCAGCCCTTTCGCATTAGCTGATAGAGGCCAAAATATGCTGCTGTCATTAACCCAATTAGATGGTAGAACTTCCTCCATCTCAATGTCGTCCTCCTCCCAAATTGCATGCACCCATGCCATCTACAAGTAATATACAGTAAATTGCATAAATTTGATAATTTACGATTATAATGTTCTGGGCATCTGGCAGTTTGGGAATAATTGCCAGGTACATATGCACCATATCTACAGTGCATCATAAATGCCAAAGGCAATATTATTACACAAATTGTAAGGATAACTTGAAATGACATTGTAAAAATAGCAACACTGATATAATATGAATGAACAACCTCATGTGTGGATGAAACAATAATAGCATTTAATAGACGACCAGCAAAGTAATACAGGTATTATTATGGTACATCTAGGTTTCATGCGAGTCATTCCACCAACTATGCAACTTGAAAACAGCTTGTGTTCTTTCTCCAATTCCATTTTAATGATTGTAATGTTGGTCAAAAAAGTTTGTATTTAGTAATAAGTGAACATGGAATGGTAACAGATTACTTATTAACATGCATGTAAAAGTATACAATATTAATAAGACTTAAGGTAATAGCAACCTGGACAGTACTTTACCCTGACAAGTTTCATGCTGCTCTTTCTGGGCCATGCAATAATGGCATCGATACAAAGCCCCCTTTGTGCGGCAGACAAACACTTTTCCTCTCAAATTCCTCCCTGCTGACCAGCCGCCGATCAGCTCTTCTCAGGTTGGGCACAAATACTACGTTAAGTAATTTTGAGGAGCAAGGGGTGTCGAAGAAGTCTCTAGTCTGTGCTATGTTTACAATGTCTGCTTCGTATGTGTCCTTGTCTGTTTTCTGACGAACAATGCAAGATGAATAATTTTTTAAGAGAAAGCAGCGATTCTTTTGAGTACTGCTAACTTTAAATGTGTCTTTTCTGTATCCAATACTGTGTCTGAATCTTTGTATCTCTTGTTGACGTTTTACAATCTGAGCAATAGGATTCTTTGATTTGCGGATAGGCTTTTTCAACAGCTGCAGATTATTCTCAAAAGGAAATGAAGAAATATCATTTAATGAACACCCAAAATGTTCTGCATCATCAGCTACATGAATCAAATTGTGAACATTGTACACATTGAATGTGTTGCCATGTATATTTTTTGCTATTGTTCACAAAGTATTTCAAAAGTTGACGAGCATAGTTGATGTTGTCATCACGTTGATCAAAATTTGCATCCTATATAATTGATATGGCAACACTTAGTGACATAAAATGGTTGTACACCTTACGACTAAGAACAGCTTTCAGAACAACAGGGCATATACACAACAGAAATTGGCAAAACTCTGTTGCCTTCCAGCGATCAAGTTCATCCAGCCCTCTTGGTTGTTGTGAAAACTCACTTGGCATCTTCCCTTGAAGAGCAATCAATCCCGTTAATATCAACAAGATTTGCACAGCTGATAGCTTCAAACACTTTGGCCCTTGTTTAAAAAATGCAACATTCTTTTTGTTACACCAAGACAAACCAAGTGTAAATAGTCCAAAGGGAAACCTGTAATACAGGAAACACCACAATCGATCAGCGGAGAAATGGAAAGTTGATGATTATCTTCATCATGTTCAGATTACTGTAAAGTGGAGAATGCTTCATCTGTGAGACACAAGATTTCTCCCTCCACATCATACCCTACCCTGCCTTCCCAGGTACCTTTTACTGTGCATCGTTCACAGGCATAATAACCTTCACAGACCTTTGGTGCACTTTAAAAAAAGCTCTCGCTGGAGCATCACAAATAAAAGAATGTAGTTTCAAAGACACATTCCTGTCTTCATATGTCACACCATGATCTTCCAAAATGTTCCACTCATCAATGAAATCGTTCAAAAAGTCTGACAGAATTTGGTTTGGTTTTTCTGTAAAATATGGCTATCATAACAGGATCCATATTACCAAAGCTTGCAAGGATTGGCCAAAGTGAATCTGTTGACGATTTGAAAATGGGCACACCATCAACATTTATTTTTATGGCAATAGAGATTGCACCAATTATTGGACTTCTTCTTAGAGCATTCTGAACAGTCTCATCGATGCCAAAATACAAGTATTGGCCACCACATTTCGCTTCAGTAATGACAGTTCTTGGAGTCTTTAATAAAGTCCTTGAATCCTGAGGTAAATCGTGCCCTTTATCTCGAAGCAATGACAGCAATTCATTTACGCAGCTTCTTGTCAGTTTATTTCTCGTGGCCCATTCTGCCAATTTTGAAAGGAAATTGCTCTCCTCTTCTGAATCATCTGCTGTAAACTCGCTCTCACTTGACGAATTACTTGAGTAAACTTCTGCTTCATTTTCATAATTGGGATCACAGAGTTCATTATTTTCATAATTGTCATCAGCTGAACAACTATTATCAGTATTGTCCACATGTAGGCCTGTATTGGCAATGACAACTTCAGCATCATCATCGCCACGTTCATTTTCAGCATCATCATCGCCACGTTCACTTTCAGCATTGCCACGTTCACTTTCTGCATAATCATCGCCACGTTCATTTTCAGCATCCTCACTGCTATGGCATGAGTTGCAGTCCTTATTTTTCTCCACTTCTGCCAGCGAGACATGTTAACAGAAACCTATGGAATTCAAAAAGGAGGCTTTGCTAATACATGTAGCCGAGTACAGGTTCATTCTCTGCACAGTAAATGAATACAGGTCATTTTGGTCTTTTGCCATTCCGGTCCCTCGTCATAATGGTCACATGGGACCCTAATTATAGACCATTTCGGACTCGCGTGGAATACTATTGATTTTGGACCCTGTTAAAATGAGTTCGGTCCTTTGCAGAATTAATACATTGTGCTCAATGTGCTTGATACTGGAATGGGAAAGGGTATTAATGTTCAAAAGAGTTTGTGATTTATGTTTCAGTCTGAAGGCGAGTAAACTTAACTACTTGAAGGCACTAATTATTACAGGTTGATCCAGGAAAATATATATAAGAAAAGCAAGTTATTTATTTATTTATTTTGGCATATAAGATTCACATATTTCACATGGAAATTTTTACCTGTCGTGTATTATTTGCAATTAACCTTGTTTTTATACATGTGGTACTTAAATTAATTTTGTATTATATTTTCAGTTCTGTAATATATGCCTTTTAACTTGTTTTTAATCTCTAATTATTTGTGATTCTTAATAAAGCCAAAACAATCATTCAATGTCTCCACTTCTGTCTTTGGATGTTGAGATCACAAGTACATGTCCACAACAAAGGAAATTTAATCGCAGCAAACAATTAGTCCATACACAGTTCGCTTATAAATACAAACTGACAAACGCAATCAAGTTAGGGGCCGAAGTGGTAATTGCATAGGGTCCGAAATGGTCATTTTCATTTGGACTGTAATGGTCATATAAGGACCAAAATGGCGAGGGACCGAAACGTTCATACACCCAGTAAATGACTGTCTTTTACTGTTTACAAAGGCACTTAAGATCTATGTTCTGGACACAAGTGACTGAAACAAAGAGGTGTTTTTGTAAAAGTTGAACTGAGGGGGGGGGCACAATGTGTGGTGGGCAAAGCCGGCAGAGGCAAAATACCACTGACTGGGGGTTCTCGCCCAGAAAATTTTGAAAAATAAATTCAATTTGGTCCACTCTGAGGTGTATTTTTGGGAAAAAAATTGAAGGTTCAGAGATCCCCAGGGCCCATACTTTTTCATATGGGCCGGGCCCCCCCCTCCAATGCACACCTGCATGAAATACAAGCATATTGGCCCTGTAGTAGTGTATATGACATACAAGGCTATCATGCCTGTATTTCAGTTGCTTGTGACTACAAGGCCTAATCGCCGAATAGTACGACTAGCCCCATATCTAAAATACATGAGCTCTAATGAGCTTTGTCAAGTGACTCTACAAATACAGTAATAACATCACAAATTACATACTTAACAAGGCCAGGATTCAGAAGCATTCGGTCCGACGAATTACCGCATTGTACTGCAATGTAACAAATCTATCTATAATTCCAGCAATCTGTGTGTGTGTGTCTGTCTGTTTGTCTGTGACCGCCGTTTCTCGACGACCGCCAGTCCGATCTCATTGAAACTTGCCAGGAATATTGCCGGGGACCCGCGGATGTGCTTTTCAAGGTTTGATATTAATCGGATGAGCGGTTCCCAAGTTACGGCCATTTATCTGTCGACCAATGACAGATCACGGTGCTATGACATCACAATTAATGTTTATTTATTTATTATTTCTTATGCACGATTGAAACTTGCCAGGAATATTGCTGGGGACCCGTGGATGTGCCTTTTCGAGGTTTGAGAGAGAGAGAGAGGCTGCACATACTGGCCCGTACTAGTGTAACAAATTTAAAGTTCCACTGCCCTGAAAAAGCATCAATTAATATCATTATTCTTTATAATATAAAGTTATTTTAATGTCTTTTGATAACCATTTTACCAAAGGAAACCAATTGTGCACCGAAAAACTTGAACAATTCCCCTCTAGTGACAAACTACCACAATGAAGGCTTCATCTTTTCAAACGGCAGTTTGTCGGTGCCAAAGGGTTAATATTTTTTTGACAAAACTTCACATTTTCCGGCGAACAATAACTGACAATTGTTTTCCTTTTGCCTTTGGTTAGGCCTAACTCGTTAAAAGAGGACATAAAAAAAATAAAATATATCATTTAAAATAATATTAATTGAGGCTTTTTTAAGGGCAGTGGAACTTTAAATTTGTTGCATTGCGGAACAATTCGGTAATTCGTCGGACCCGAACGGCCGAAGCATTATCCACACCAGAAATATATTTTAAAAGGTTCTGAACCAATTAAACTTGTCCAAAGTATTTTTTACAGAGTTCCCTTTATTTACCACAGACCGGTGTTGTTTTTTTCACCAGACCCGCGGAAAAATGAATTGATTAAATTATTTACCGTCGATTTCTCCACACGATCAGGGCCAAATCAGGGCCATATCAGGGCCAGACCAGGGCCAGACCAGGGCCATATCAGGGCCATATCAGGGCCGTATCAGGGCCAGACCAGGGCCATATCAGGGCCAGACCAGGGCCATATCAGGGCCAGACCAGGGCTAGATCAGGGCCAGACCAGGGCTAGATCAGGGCCAGACCAGGGCTAGATCAGGGCCAGACCAGGGCCGTACCAGGGCCATATCAGTGCCAGACCAGGGCTAGATCAGGGCCATATCAGGGCCAGACCAGGGCCACATCAGCGACGACTAAACGTGATAAACGAACGATGAAATCAGTGTTAGAGGATTCGATCGTCAGATGCCGTTTCCGAGTCCAACACTCGAACCACCATCGAGTGCCCCGAAGGGCCCGGGACAGTTTCCATTGAATGTAACGATATATAGATCCCAGCACACCAGTAACAGGAACACATCATGGATTCTGTGATCTTAAAAACGTCCAGAGAGAAAAGCTAAAACGCACAAAATCGATTTATCATATTATACTTACCAAAAATGATCACGGCGGAAGATAATTTTAACTAAAAAAAGCGAAAGTCTTCTACAGATGAAAGCGGATTGTCTTTGCCACACTCAGAAACAGCTGAAAGTTCACAGGTTTAACCGAACTTTACAAATGGCGGCTCGTGACGCGAAAATGGGAATTAGCCAATCAGATCTTTCCTCCGGTGAAAGGTGGACATAATCACGCGGCACGAGGTGGAAAAGCGGTCACCATGGCAACACACGAGGCAGAAAAACGAGCAGATTGAGATAATCGCGCTGCGTGCTGCGGCTGTACCGCGTCGTGATCTGGTGGTACAACCAAGCGGCCGATTCCGACGTCGTGTACGGGCTGGCTGGGCTGGCTGGGCTGGCTGGGCTGGCTGGGCTGGGCTGGCTGGTTTACGTGTTGGTAAGTGTTTATTAATTATAATCGTCTCTCTTCGTCCTTCCACATCTGTTCGTCAGGTCTCGTGTCCGTGTGTTTTTATTTATTATTTAGTTAATCCATATTGATGGGTTGTGTGTGTGTGATGCGTGACGTGCAAGACAGGCAACCCTTGGTCTTCAGGAGCCGGTTTCGAACCTCACTTCTCAAAGGACAATTCATAATTTCTGTGCACAGCGCGCTGAGCTTGATTGTTGTATTTAAAAAGGTTTTTGTTGATTTTCATGCACCGAGGAAATTAACACGATGGCGGATCAACAAAATAAAATGGCGGGAAGGGAACCCAGGGAGGAACACGAGGTCCCGGTGAGATTATACGGGGAGGGGATTAGTGTGGTATTTCCCCCACCCACGTGTCCCGCAGAGTAGCCCTTCCCCCACTGCTTCAGGAAGCATGGAGCAAACCCTGGGATGCTGGGATACCCGACGTTTCCCAATGTGTATTCAAAGACCCTGCGGGGAGCACGCCCTGGCCAACCCAGACGTGGTGATGTGGGGGGGATGTTTTTGGATGTAGAATGAACAGGGGGATTTGAAGGGGATGATGTGAAGTGGGGGTTGGAAGGTGCACGGACGAAGAGAGGGGTTTGAGATGGAGGAACGAACGTGTGGATTCGGGTGAGGGAAGCTTCCCAAGGGAATTACAGGGTTTGAACGGCAGAAAGAGCGGGATCGTGAACACTGAGGAGTTCGTGAGTTACATTTTGGAAGTTAAAGAGCGAGGGACCAGCGATGGATAAGTAGATGGAGTTAAAGAAGGGTTGATGGAGGGATTGAAAGATGGATTGGCAGACTAAGGATGGAGCGATTGAAAGATGGATTGGTGGACGAAGGATGGAGGGATTGAAAGATGGATTGGTGGACGAAGGACGGAGGAATTGAAAGATGGATTGATAGACTAAGGACGGAGGGATTGAAAGATGGATTGGCAGACTAAGGATGGAGCGATTGAAAGATGGATTGGTAGACAAAGGATGGAGGGATTGAAAGATGGATTGGTAGACGAAGGACGGAAAGATGCATTGGTATACGAAGGACTGAGCGATTGAAAGATGGATTTGTATACGAAGGACTGAGCGATTGAAAGATGGATTGGTAGACAAAGGATGGAGGGATTGAAAGATGGATTGGTAGACAAAGGATGGAGGGATTGAAAGATGGATTGGTAGACGAAGGACGGAAAGATGCATTGGTATACGAAGGACTGAGCGATTGAAAGATGGATTTGTATACGAAGGACTGAGCGATTGAAAGATGGATTGGTAGACAAAGGATGGAGGGATTGAAAGATGGATTGGTAGACAAAGGATGGAGGGATTGAAAGATGGATTGGTAGACAAAGGATGGAGGGATTGAAAGATGGATTGGTAGACGAAGGACGGAAAGATGGATTGGTATACGAAGGACTGAGCGATTGAAAGATGGATTGGTATACGAAGAACTGAGCGATTGAAAGATGGATTGATAGACTAAGGACGGAGCGATTGAAAGATGGATTGGTAGACAAAGGATGGAGGGATTGAAAGATGGATTGATGGACGAAAATATGAAAGTTGGAGATTTGAGAGTGTGGTGCGGGTACGTGATTCGGGGAATGAAACGCGCTCAACTCAATGCCATTTCCCTCCCCGTCCCTCTAAACAATGGGCGGGAACTGTAAGTCTATTCGACATTCAAATTTGAAGACGTATCTTATGATGGGAACGAGCACGAGTTCATAGTTCATGCCGGTATCGCTTCCATACCGGTATCGCTGTCGTGGATCACCGACTCGGCACAGGGTTTCGAAAGCACTCCCGATTCATGTGAATAACCAATTGGCAATT
>NC_140974.1:54475994-54508494 GCF_056783735.1 Eptatretus burgeri
CCACAACTTCCAAGTGAAAAGCAAATTTCAGGATATTGATTAAAAATACAAAATAAAAACCAATGTCACCCGCAGGGTGAGCCGTATCTTGCCAAAAGGTGACCACGTGTGACTTCTTTAAGCTCACACTGAGGTGAACAGAGCTGCTATCCACCAGGAGCGACTCCTTGAGGAATATCTGCCTACGAGAGATTCCGATGAGAATCTTTCTACAGAGTAACCATGAAAAATATGCTTTTTCCTCATAACGTCACCAAATGACGTCATAATGTCTCAAGCTTGACATGTCTAGAAAGCACTCATCGAGGTGTTCAATTTGAGGTACTACACGATATGGTTCCTAAAACTTGAAAATTTGACCTTGGGGTCAAATATGTTTGACCTCAGGCGCTAACCATGAAGGTCAAGGCCAATCGCCACCAAAAATTAATCAGCTGAGCGCCAGACCATGAACTATATTCCCATGAAGTTTGAAGACTATCCGATCAAAATTACTCAAAATAAGGGTTTCGTCGACTCCCCTGATTTGCGACAGTGACCTTGACCTTCAAAATTTTATGCACTGAAAGGGATCTCTATAGGCCTCTGATATGCGAAGTTACAAAAATTTCCAATAACTGTGCTCTGCAGAGTGATTTATACGTGATTACAAACCAAAAAAATAAAAATAAAAAATAAAAAAAAACATATGAAGGTCAATGCCAATCGCCACCAAAAATTAATCAGCTGAGCGCCAGACCATGAACTATATTCCCATGAAGTTTGAAGACGATCCGATCAAAATTACTCAAAAAAATAAGGGTTTCGTCGACTCCCCTGATTTGCGACAGAGTCCTTGACCTTTGACCTTGACCTTCAAAATTTTGTGCACTGAAAGGGACCTCTATAGGCCTCTGATATGCGGTTTCAAAAATTTCCAATGATAACTGTGCTCTGCAGATTTTTTTATACGTGATTACAGACAAAAAAAAAAAACCTACAAGCTGACTAACATATCTTGCAAAAACTTCGTTTTGGCAAGATAACTAGAATGTCTTGGTTGGATAAGTGTACAATTGCCTTATAGCAATTGTAAATTCGCTCAAATGTAATCAATCACCTTATCATATACAAAGTTCATTGGCTTCCACCTATGTTAAATTGTCGTGGTTATGATTATTTCAGAATAAAATCGGCTGTTCCTGTCGGTTTCCTCTGCTGAGTAGTGCATTTCACAGCAAAGACTCAACCATGAGCACCAAGGAGCTTTCAAAAGACTTCTGGGATAAAGTTGTGGAAACACGCAGATCAGGGGATGGCTATAAAAATATTGTAAAGGCCTTGAATATCCCTTGGAGCTCAGTCAAGACAATCATTAAGAAGTCTAAGATGTATGGTACCACCAAGACCCTGCCTATATCTGGCCATCCCTCCAACCTGGATGACCAAGCAAGGATGAGACTGATCAGAGAGGCCACCAAGAGGCCAATGGCAACTTTGAAAAAGCTACAGGCCTTCATGCCAAACACTGGTCGTTGTGTGCATGTGACAACAATATCCTAAGCACTTCACAAGTCTGGTCTGTATGGCAGGGTAGCAAGAAGGAAGCCATTACTCAAAAATGCCCACCTTGAGTCCCGTTTGAGGTGTGCAAAGAAACCACTGGAGATTCTGAAGCCATGTGGCAAAATGTTTTGTGGTCTGATGAAACCATGATGGAACTTTTTGGCCTAAATGCAAAATGTTACGTTTGGCACAAACCCAACATAGCACATCACCCAAAGAGCACCATCCCTACTGTGCAGCATGATGGTGGCAGCATAATGTTATGGGGATGTTTCTCATCAACAGGGATTGGGGCACTTGTCAGGATAGAAAGAAAACTGGATGGAGCAAAATAAAGAAAAATCCAAGAGAAAAACCTGCTGCTCTTGGCAAGAAAGCTGAACTTGGGACAGAAGTTCACCTATCAGTGTGACAACAACCCAAAGCACACAGCCAAAGCTGCACTGCAGTGGCTAAGGAACAAAAAGATCAATGTACTTTGGCCCAATCAGAGCTCAGACTGAAATCCAATCGAAAATCTGTGACCTGACTTGAACATTGCTGTCCATCCACACTTCCCACTCAGCGAAACTGAGCTTGAACAGTTTTATACGGAGGGTTGAGCAAATATTGCACAATCAAGGAGTGTTAAGTTGGAAGAGACCTCTCTCAACAGACACAGCTGTAATTGCTGTCAAAGGTGCATCCACTAAGTATTACCTCGGGGGGGGGGGGGGGGTGGACACTTATCCAACCAAGATATCCTAGTTTTGTGTTTTTAATTAATTTTCTGAAATTTGTGGAATTTGTTTTTCACTTGGAAGTTTTGGGTTACAATGTGTAAATGTGGAAAAAGTCTTGTTTAATGAAGTTTAATTCCAGGCCCTAAGGCAACAAAAGGTAAAAATTTAGAAAGGGTGGGGGGTTGAATTCCTCATGGAATTGTCTGCTTTGTTTTGCGTTTGTACTTTTATATTCCTGCTTTTCGTTGGTGTCTAGACTGCAGACCTTTATTAGCCCCCATTGGACTGAGTCCGAAACGGGGGCTTATGGATTTGCTCTCTCCGTGTTCATGTGTGTGCACCCCCCACCATATCTCAGACATGTATGGACCGATTTTATTCGTACTTGGCCCAAAGATAACACCTGATGGTATAAATGTGCACGTCATTTTGTCTTTTTTTTTCTCACATCAGATCCAAGATGGCTGTCTGGTGGTCATTTTAGTTGTAAAAAAAAACAAAAAAAAACAAAAAAAAACCCTCGTGTCAAACACGTCCTCAACCATTTCTCGGCCATGCATTTACCCATTCGATTCAAAATTGGCACACAGATCATGAATGATGGCTTACATGAACTCATTTTTTTTTCTGAGATCAAATCTAATACGGCCGATTTTCCAAATCCAAATCCAATACGGTGGCCATTTTGTTACTTCAATGTGTCGCCAACCATTTCTGAGGCATGCATGGTCCGATTTTGTTCAAACTTGGCACAAGCACAGTACATGATGGCATACACGTGCCCCTCACTTTATTTTGTGATATGATCAACGATGGTAGACTGGCGGCCATTTTGATGCGACATAAATATGGGCTAGCCCCATAACTCCAGACAGAAAAATTACTAAAACGGGGGCTATGATATTTTATCTTTTTTTTTTTACTTGTAAGTGAATCCTAGATATCTGTAGTATGTGTGTCAGTTTAGGGTTGATTTGTTGTTGTCGGTGCTGATATTGCTGCGAAAGCCTAGGTTGTGAAAATTTGTTCGAGGTTTGATTCCCTGAGACTTCTGCACACATGGGGATAATAGCTTCATGGAAGGACTCTTCAAAGAAAGCAATCGGTGGTGGAGTCATTTGCTTGGCCGTTCATTTAACGTGCTTGCATCACCGCTTTGTGATCCGGCCATCACCAGAATAGCCAGCTCCTCCTTGGCCACGTGGAGTTGAGGTCCAATCACGGCTTGGCATAGCGATAGCCTTATGGTTGGTAATCAAGTGTGACATTGGTGTCAGGAGTGAGATTTTTTTTAACACACGCACGTGACAAAACACGACGGTTGGATGAGACCAACACAGCCACTGAGCTTGGGAGAAGTACTGTCAATTCCCAGGGTACTTTGGGTACCAGCGACGTCACAGCAATGGCGACGCTTTCTCACCGCAAAAGCGGCCCTCAGTCACAATTTGGGTTGAGAGTGCGATAGATCGGTTTCAAAAATTCTTCTTTATAGGATTAAGTTGGGGTTGAGAGGTTAAAAGGTTGAAAGGAAATATGGATGGTCAGGATGAATGTGACTTGCAGTTTGATTTGAGGACAGCATAATGTGATGACTTGTGTCAACTGCAAGAAATGCAAACCGAGAGGGCATCGATTCCAAGTACCATGTCAGAACAGTTGTGGAATTGAACCACAATTTGGTGGTTTGATCATAATACTCCAGAAACGTATGGGCGATTATGTATAAAATGCATGCTCAATATGATTCTTGGAATGCTGATCTTAGGGATAACCTAAAGGCTGACTTTTATGCTAAATTATATTCTTGGCATTCTAAATATGATGTTAAACTTGATTCTCAGAATAATAAAATAGATGCAACCTTGCAGAAGGCTTAAGTATGAAAATACATTGGGGAAATTTGGAATTGTGTAAATTACAAAAAGTTTGTGCGAATTGGGGAATGAGTTGAAACACGAAATTAGGGAGTGGGTTACTGATCAGAATGTTGATTGTGCGAAGTTAAACGAGAAAAATCGGGTGAGGATGTGCAGGAAGTGGACACTGATTGGAATCGTGCAATTGCAGATGTCAAAAATAACATAGAAGGAAAAATGGGAGTTGAGAAGCAGCGAGCTGACAGGTGAAGTAAACGCAAAGATGATGAATGCAAGCCCAAACTTGGATAACCAGAGGGAAACAATAGAAAACAAAATTGATAATTGTTGGAAAAGTTAGAGGTACAGAAGAGAGACGTGGCAGAAGTTCATGTTTAAATCTGAACCTGGTGAGAACCTTGATGTCCAGAGCATTCGTTGGTGGATGCTAACGACCCATCACTGGCTCCATGGCCAAATCCAAATTCCTGCCCAAACTAGTCGAACATCAGGCCTGGCCAGCTGGTTCTTGAAAGACTCGGGACAAGCTTGCACTGGCCGCCCCCACAAGAAAGGTGGGATAATGTGGCCATAAAAGAAGAAGAGCTAAAAAGGAAAGTGGTGAGATTGAACGGTTAACTAGAGGGGGAGCACTCGGTAGAGTGCAAAACCTCCACCGCCAATACCGTTGGGTCACTTAAGTGAACCTGATATCCTATTCATTGTAGGTCAAAACGGATCAGACTCTACTGAACCACGATTGAATAAACCAAACTCGATCGACGCACATGTAGAAATTCCCAAAAAATAAAATCGAAATTTTTTTGAAAAAAAAAGGTGCAAATTTTTTTTTTCTCCAACAAATTTGTTTTTGGGGATTGGAAATCACTTAAAACATGTAGAAATGCAAAAACAAAAATTCAATTTTTTTTCAAAATGGCCACCATAGCGGCCATATTGGACTTTGGACCAAGTCTGAAATCTCATGGCATGATCCTTGGACCATAGCTAATCCCCCCACCAAGTTTCATCGAAATCCGTCGAGGAGTTTTTCCGTAATACTGTTCACAAACAAACAAACAGACAAACAAACGGGTGAAAACAGTAACCTCCGTCCATCTTCGATGGCGGAGGTTAAAAAGGGAAACCACAGGAGAGAAAAAAAATGTTCAAAGAGAATGAAATAGAGTGATTGAGGAAAAGAGAAGGAATAAAAAGGGACGTGAAGCAGGTGGAGGCAGAAGCCCCAATATTTGGAAGATTATGATAATAGCTAAACCAAGTGCTTGGGTTAGTGATGAAGAACTTCACTAAAGAATGCGATTTGAATGTGCTATGTCAACATATATGAAGTGCATTTGTGAAGAGCTAGGACACAGAGAGAGAGAGAGAGAGAGAGAGAGAGAGAGAGAGAGAGAGAGAGAGATATAGAGAGAGAGAGATATAGAGAGAGAGAGAGATATAGAGAGAGAGATATAGAGAGAGAGAGATATAGAGAGAGAGAGATATAGAGAGAGAGAGATATAGAGAGAGAGAGATATAGAGAGAGATATAGAGAGAGAGATAGATAGAGAGAGAGATAGAGATAGAGAGAGAGAGAGATAGAGAGAGAGAGAGATATTGAGAGAGAGAGATATAGAGAGATATAGAGATATAGAGAGAGATATAGAGATATAGAGAGAGATATAGAGATATAGAGAGAGATATAGAGAGAGAGAGATATAGAGATATAGAGAGAGAGAGATATAGAGATATAGAGAGAGAGAGATATAGAGATATAGAGAGAGAGAGATATAGAGATATAGAGAGAGAGAGATATAGAGATATAGAGAGAGAGAGATATAGAGATATAAAGAGAGAGAGATATAGAGATATAGAGAGAGAGAGATATAGAGAGAGAGAGATAGAGAGATATAGAGAGAGAGAGAGAGATAGAGAGATATAGAGAGAGAGAGATATAGAGATATAGAGAGAGAGAGATATAGAGAGAGAGAGATATAGAGATATAGAGAGAGAGAGATATAGAGAGAGAGAGATATAGAGAGAGAGAGATATAGAGATATAGAGATATAGAGAGAGAGAGATATAGAGATATAGAGAGATATAGAGATATAGAGATATAGAGATATAGAGATATAGAGATATAGAGATATAGAGATATAGAGATATAGAGATATAGAGATATAGAGATATAGAGATATAGAGATATAGAGATATAGAGATATAGAGATATAGAGATATAGAGATATAGAGATATAGAGATATAGAGATATAGAGATATAGAGATATAGAGATATAGAGATATAGAGATATAGAGATATAGAGATATAGAGATATAGAGATATAGAGATATAGAGATATAGAGATAGATAGAGATATACAGATATAGAGATATAGAGAGAGATATAGAGATATAGAGAGAGATATAGAGATATAGAGATATAGAGATATAGAGATATAGAGATATAGAGATATAGAGATATAGAGATATAGAGATATAGAGATATAGAGATATAGAGATATAGAGATATAGAGATATAGAGATATAGAGATATAGAGATATAGAGATATAGAGATATAGAGATATAGAGATATAGAGATATAGAGATATAGAGATATAGAGATATAGAGATATAGAGATATAGAGATATAGAGATATAGAGATATAGAGATATAGAGATATAGAGATATAGAGATATAGAGATATAGAGATATAGAGATATAGAGATATAGAGATATAGAGATATAGAGATATAGAGATATAGAGATATAGAGATATAGAGATATAGAGATATAGAGATATAGAGATATAGAGATATAGAGATATAGAGATATAGAGATATAGAGATATAGAGATATAGAGATATAGAGATATAGAGATATAGAGATATAGAGATATAGAGATATAGAGATATAGAGATATAGAGATATAGAGATATAGAGATATAGAGATATAGAGATATAGAGATATAGAGATATAGAGATATAGAGATATAGAGATATAGAGATATAGAGATATAGAGATATAGAGATATAGAGATATAGAGATATAGAGATATAGAGATATAGAGATATAGAGATATAGAGATATAGAGATATAGAGATATAGAGATATAGAGATATAGAGATATAGAGATATAGAGATATAGAGATATAGAGATATAGAGATATAGAGATATAGAGATATAGAGATATAGAGATATAGAGATATAGAGATATAGAGATATAGAGATATAGAGATATAGAGATATAGAGATATAGAGATATAGAGATATAGAGATATAGAGATATAGAGATATAGAGATATAGAGATATAGAGATATAGAGATATAGAGATATAGAGATATAGAGATATAGAGATATAGAGATATAGAGATATAGAGATATAGAGATATAGAGATATAGAGATATAGAGATATAGAGATATAGAGATATAGAGATATAGAGATATAGAGATATAGAGATATAGAGATATAGAGATATAGAGATATAGAGATATAGAGATATAGAGATATAGAGATATAGAGATATAGAGATATAGAGATATATATATATATAGATTGAAGGCCAATGTATGTCGAGGGAGACCTGGAGAAACAATGGAGGTGTGGGGGAAGGATGCATGGGGTGGGCAGGATGGATACAGAAGGAAATTCTTTGAAATGAAGAAATGGAAATTTGAAAAGGATAGGTTTTCAGGGTGGGGGTTTGGCGGTGCTGAAGCTGTGGGTGAAGGTCTTGTAGGTCGATAGGCATTCAGATGTGCCAAGGAAATACTTTGAATGACGGAGGATGCCAAGTTGAGGAAAGCATTAGGTGATGAGAGTGACTGGCCTTGACAGTGGCCAACTTTAAAATGTGGTTTGCCCAAGATCATGGCTGATGGTGAGACCCAGGAGTTTGAATGACAAACACAATTAGAATTTGATACCCAAGAATTTCCTCAAGAGGATTGTTAAGAAAGTAGATGGGGGAGGGGTTGCCAGATGGTACTTTCAGAGAGAGATAGTGAGAGTGTGAGATTTGTCAGGATTGAAAGACATATTCCAAGTGTTTGACCAGTTTGTGAATTTTTTTTCAAGGTCTGCAGAGAGGGTGGATGTTGAGGGATGCTACACAGGGTGGACTCGTCAGCAAATAGATGAGGAGGATCTTCCAGAGAGTCCGAGAGATCATTTAATAAAGATCAGGAATAGGACTGGGCCCAAAAACACTGCAATGGGGCAGTCCAACCTGGACAGGGAGAAGCGATTTAAGGGTTCCTTTGAGTGACACACGATGATGAGAGTACAGGAAGTCAGTGAGCCATGTGTGGAGTTGGCCTTGGATGCGATTGGCAGAGTTTTTGGAGAGTAAAGCAAGATGCCAGACTGCATCAACAGAACGAGATATGTCCAGAGAAATGGCACTGATGTCATGTCTGACAATGAGGGCCTTCATACATTGTTAGGTGAGCAGAAGCAGCATGTCCAAGGTGGAGTGACCTGCTCTGAATCCAAATTGTTGATCTGAGATAAGGTTGGACAAAAGGAATGATTTCATATCAAATGTGATGATTGATTCCATGACCTTGCTGATGTTTGGAAGTAAGCTGATTGTCTGAAGTTAAGGGGATCAGTTTTTACACCTTTATATATAACGAGACGACCCGTGAACCCGTTTGGTTCTCGTTGTGACAGCGGTTGATAAAAAAAAATCATTTCAAAAAAAAAAAGGAAAAAAGATAGCTCCAGCAAACTATACCGTTGAGGTTGTTTGCATTGATCAAATTCTCCCAAAGAGTACTTGACTGAATCGGGAATTGATTTTTTAATAATTTTTTCTTTGCCCGATTTGAACGAAACTTGATACTGCACACCGCAGGCGAATGGTAAGTAAGGTGGCACAAAACATTTTGCACTATCATGTACCATTTTGGCTGTATTTCGGGAACATCCATACGTACATACATACATACAAGATGAGAGTTTTAGTAACATATAGATGCAGTGATGTTGGCGGATTTCAAAGCAGATGGAAAATGACCATAGGGTCACGACCATAGGTCAGCGCAAATTATCGGGTGAAAATGGCAGAGAGAGGATGTGCTGGAGCAGCAGAGCAGGTTTTTAGGACACATAATCTGATGCCATCCAATCCAGTAGTAGAGTCATGAGTGGAGTTGGTTGTGATGCCATTTGAAGAGAAGGAAGGGATGGAAGGGGAGCATACTCCAGAGACAGACTTAACATGGTGCCATCAGATTTTAGAGGAGGGAGACAAGTTTGAAAGTTCATGTTTGAGGTATGACATGTATTCTGGCTCTCCCAAGAGTGGGACTTTTTGGAAAGCATTGAGATCGCCTTTGGTTGAATTTGCCTTCCCGGAAGAGAAGGGAAGTTGACTCTGAGTTGTCTCTGAGTTGACGTCAGGCGCAGTAGATATGGGAGACCAGTCATGAAGAGAGATGGCTGTTTGCAGTCCCTGCATATCTGTTTGAGTGAAATGCCAGACTCACCAGTGTTGAAGCAGCTCTCTGAGAATATCCAGAGAGATGTTGACTCACACAAGCACATGATCAGATTAACCAATTGGAGAGAGAAAGAGCAGGAGACATTTGCAGGGAAGTTAGTCTTCACCAAGTCTGGAAGGGAGGATTTCCCACCATTGGGAGAAATCTGGGTTGGAAAGTTCACAGATTGAGTCGACCCATGGAGTCACAGTAGTCCTTTGCTGAAGTACCATGGTGGGGGAGAGAGGTACCAACACCCAGCGAATTGGCACAGTGACAATTGAAATCACCACATATGAGGAATAGAGAGCAGGATGAGTGGTTGAAAGTTTGTCCACGTCATTTGAGAGGGAGATATAGATGGAGTTATCATTGTTTGGAGGATGGTGCAACACACAGACAAACATGAGGCGGCAGCCAAAGATACTCCTGGGGGTTGGGAGGTGTAAGATCAGTACAAGCTGGCCAGTGAGAAATTGAGTTATTGATGTAACGAGCATCCCCACAGCCAGCTGAGGTGCTGGCCTATCAAATTGGAGGAGACAGTCGCAAGGGAGAATGGCTTTGATATCAATGTGATGTAAAAAAAGGTTGAAATCAGATTCATGCAGATACCTTAGTTAAGTTGAAATGTGTTTAATGTTTTCTCTTTTTCAGGTGGTACATGATAGTGGTTGTATTGGAAGTAATTTGCCTTCATCAGTTTACAGATAAAACACACACTGCTCAGTGGACAAAGTGAAAGAAGATTCTGTTCCCTCATGCTCAATAAAGCTGTTCCCAACCATTTAGTGCTGACTGCAAGATTGAATCGAGTCATGGACGCTCAAAATGTCTTCATGGGGATCGGGGTAGTGTCAAGTCAGGCAACACTGTCTGATATTTTAAAGGGGAAAAAGAGCGATTTTTGGCCAAATGCTTCTCCTTCTACTATAAATGGGTCAGGTGTGTGTGTGTGTGTGTGTGTGTGTGTGTGTGTGTGTGTGTGTGTGTGTGTGTGTGTGTGTGTGTGTGTGTGTGTGTGTTCGTTCTACTGGAGATGGAGCAGCAGACTCGGCTCGACCGATCACCTGGAATTTAGATCGTACCTTTTCGGAAAAGTACGGGTCCCTTTCGGACCGTGAAGCTTTAATATTTCTGCCACGTGGTACAGGGTTATTTGCCAATTTTCAAAATACCTAGATTTCCACGTGGCGATTTACCAAGTCTCCACACCTTCGGCGGCACCCATACAGAATGAGCCGCTTAACGTACTTGAACCGCGTGCGACCCGAGCGGTTTATCGCCGAGATCCGTCGGTCCAAATGTCCCATTACAGCGGCAACAGCCTGGCTAATTTCCCAACACGTAGCACGCGAAGCGAATGGAGGAAAGGACACGAACGAGCGGATACATTTCACAAATGGGGGGTTTATTTAACAATAGGCAGGGAGGGGAACACAAAAGAGCAGAGTTATCCGAATACTAATAAGCATGTATGTACAAGCAAAAAGCACTTAACCATTTATTACTTGGCAGACTGGTGCCACAAACACACACACACCCAAAGAAATGGACCAAATTGGTCTTTATTGAGGCCTCCAGCTCGGATGGAAAAGACAAGCTGAAGACCAGATTCTGCCTCAGACATGTCCACCTCGTGTGGTCTTCGAGCTGTTCGGACCGGGCACCATCAGCGAGCTGAATCCAACCACTGCGAGCCGCGATCAGCTTCCCGAGCTCCGGCGGATCCTCTCACGCTCCAGAACACGTGCTGGTGAGATGAGGCGCCGATCCTTCACAATCTGCTGAGTCGATTTCCCCCAAAGAACCACCAACCACCTTCCGAACAACCATCAACCAAGGAAAGAACCAAGGAGAGCAAGGAACAGCCAACCAAGAAGTGCAAAAGAACCCACTTCTGTCTCTCCGTTCACTTCTTATCCCTCTCGGGTGCGGCTCGCTTCCGGCGTGACTCATCCCCCATCGGTGGGGGCTGTCGCATCCCATTTCTTGGAGTCCCCAAGCGAGCCGATTCATGTCCATATTAGGGAATGGAATTCAGTTCACTCAGTCTTGGGTGGGGGCTGTCGCACCCCATTTCTTGGAGCGCCCAAGCGAGCCGACTCGTGTCCATATTAGGGAATGGAATTCAGTTCGCGAATGCATTCTGAACACACCCGCATTTCAGCGAGCGCGCGGAGAATGCCTGGAGCAGAGGGTTTTCGTTGGTGGTGTTATTGTTGGTGGTGTTATTGTTGGTGGTGTTGTCATCGTTGGTGTTGTTAAATAAAAGAAAACCCTGACTATCAAAATAACTACACAGCGCATTTACATTTAACGACCCATTAGACTAGGGAAAGGGGAGCTATCTATCCACATTCACTTATCGAAATAACTGAGCTATAGGACCTGAATGTTGTGTGCTCATGGCTTCCAGATTCGCAACAATATGTTGTTTTCGCCCGATCTCTCAACAGTGAAGAATCAATTTTAAAAAATATCAGATCCAGATCCGGATCTGGATCTTCACCAAAATCGAATCAATTCTTCCTTTTCACACACCCAACATTTCCACCAAGTTTCGTCCGAATCCGTCAACAACTTTTTTGAGATATCATGCTACATATCGTTTTTGGCCCTTTCTCCCAATGTTGAAGAATCACTAACAAAAAGTCTAGTAGTCGGATCCGAATCCGGATCTTCACCAAAATATAACCAGTCTGTCCTTTTCACACACCGAACCCGTCCACAAAATTTCATCCAGATCCGTCCACAACTTTTTGGGATATCCTGTACACAAGTGGTTCTTAACCTTTTTACCATCACGCCCCCTCTCGGAGTTGGTCATTGCCTCCACGTCCCCCACCCTCACATCTTCAACCAAATGATTAAAAAATCCCTCCTGAATTAAAAGGAAAAACAGAAAAATGTGTGTTTTTAGTCTTTTTTATTGAACAAAGCATTCTGTTTTAGCAACACTCATACACAAAGCATATTTAATGAGATACTTGACATTGCATCTTAGCTACCAGATCTTGAATGTGTGGTCGAATGCCAGAGAGAGCACAACGCAAGTCCCCTTCAACGTTCAGCTTGTTTCTGTACTTGGTCTTGACAGCAACGAGCGTGGAAAATGTAGCTTTCACAAAGATACGTTGATCCAAACATTGTCAGAATTCGAAGAGCTTGATGTGAGATCAAATGGTAAACAGGAAGGTACGTGACCCACGACGTCTCCAGATCCAGTTTTTTGAAGTCTTCTTCAGCCGAGGAGTTGAACTTTAACTCAAGAAACTCCTCTTGCACTTCGTCTGAAATATCAGTAGAGAGCTGTCATGTCAACTTCACATTGAAATGTCAACTCAGAAGGGATGGTCACAACAACCGATCATGTGAAACCATCCCCACATCATTCTGTGAATACTGGTTGTCCCGCGAAAAGACACTAACTCTGAAGATAGGACTACACATGGCACACGTCCTCCTGTCCCACAGTGACTTGACTTGAGTCAGGTGCGAATCTGGCTCCTGAAGGCCAAGTCTTGCTTGGATGCCACCCATCATGCAGCCCCTGGCAGTGCTTGGCAGTAAAACACATAGCCCGATGTCTTGTCACGAGAGATGGTCATGGTTAGTGCTGAATGTGATTGATCACATGCATACCAGAGCGGTGTGGCGAGCGACCTGATTCCAGGTGTAGGATACTCCAATTCCGGTTATCATGATTAAATAAACTCCCTGCCCCTCGAAGATAAGCAATTATGCCAAAAAGCGTTATGTTGAAGTGGGACACACAGACTAATGAAGTATGGATTTATTAAATAAAAAGCACAAGGACTTGAGACGTGATTGAACAGATCCAGCGGGGTGAAGGGAGACCATGATCTCTACGAATAAATGTCAACGTGACTCCTCCATGACTCCAAAACCATGAAACCTTGCGGCCTAAAACTGTGCATTTAAACTCTCCTTTTGAAATAATGGTAAAACCAGAAACACAGGCAGTCTTTGGTCAGCATGCATTCAGCTAACTCAGCCCGGGGTCTTAATCGGCTGTTTTGTCTGCTCAGCTCAAAAATGCCTTGCCGTGGATTCTTGGAACAGGTCAGCTTCTGTACGATAAAGTTTTATCCCTATGAATTGCTGCATACATCGATGATCGCTCATTTTAATACCTTCCAAACCACTGGATACATCGCAATGCTTATAAACGCTTGGAGATGCCAGTGTTTGTGCATTTTAGTTTCTGCATATGCAATAAGCTCAAGAATCTTTTAAGCTGAGCCAAATTTCAAAATTTAAACTGTCGTTGACATTAACAGCAGTTCCGATTGCTAAACAAGTGTAAATTTGTCCAATTCGCACATTTGACGCTACAAGCATCTCCGGGCGGTGTTTAATAGAACCAATCGCTGATTGCCAAACCAGCCGTACCTTATCACCCATTTTGTTGGAGTACTTAAGCCACTTAGCGAGTGCTCTACAAGCTGCTTGGATGTTCGTTTGGAAGCCGTGGCAATGCATGGCAAAAGTACCTGCACTGTCACTGCACAACACAATCAAAAATACCTCAATCAATGCGCAAAGTTCAGGCCCCACCTGCCTGTGTTGCACCCCGGAGTGTCTTGTGCCAAGCCTGCCGTTTCTGTTCAACCGGTTGGTTCGCCGTGGTGAGACAATAAATGGCGGTGTAAATGACTTTTCTTTTCATAGCAGTTATTTTTGAAAATGAAATTACAAATTGACATTCAAGAAAATGTTAGGTGATAATGTAAATTAAGTAAATTTGTTAACGTGTATTCCATTGTCCAAGTTAAATCTGACAAAAGTTTAAAAAGTAACCTTCACTTCAGAGTGGCCATGCTGAACACAGCCCGGAGGCACACCCCGTAGTGGAGTACTTTAGAGGTTATTAGGGGAGATTTGTTTCCAAAACCCAAGTTAATTGCAGATGCTGAAGGTAATGTAATGACAGATGAAAGAACAGCAGGTGGAAACTTATTCCTCCCTTGCACCTCGTGTTCACTCTGAAGTTGGAGTATTGAGTGTTCATGAACTGTGGAACTTACTGTGAATCCACTTCCGATCGATCCATCCATCCCTTCCTTCCTTACCACCACCCACCCTCCCCCTTTTCCCCCAATATCTTCATTTGTCCTTGCTCCCTCACCTCCCCTTCCTCTTTCAGCTTTCATGAAGTGATAAACAATAGTTGGTTGTGATACGTTCCCACAGGTAGTTGTGTTGTGGTTTGGACGTGGTTATGTTGTGCTGTGGTGTGTTTTGAGCCTGCAGTGTCAGGGAGTTTGTGGGTTTTGTGGATGGGCACTTTTTGGCAGTTGGGGCTGCTGCTGGGTTTGATTCCACGCTTTCAATTTTGGGATTTGGCTCAGGTCGATAGTTTCTGGGGATTTTTTTATTTTGGTTGTGTAACGTGCTAAAATTAAATAAAGGCACAAACTCTCCAGGTATTTATAAGTATTGCAGCTAGGCTGCGATGAGCTCTAGAGTTTCTTGGCCTGAGCCAGGTTTTGGGGATTGGAATGCGGGGTTAAGCTTGGCGTCGGGTTGTTAGTGTGTCCGGTTCGCATGTTCTTTGGCACTCTGGGCGGTGTGTGACCTCCCTCGAAGAGATCCCGTTCAAGAGTGGGGTAAACAGGGTAGCAGTCACAGTTCACATCACATGCATCAAGGGAAATCCATGTTATTATCTCTCCAAAAATGGTACGTGCTGTTTGAAAGTGACAGGTGGTTTTGCTATCCCGTTTGAACGTGCTGTTTTAATGTGCCCCATTTCCTTCATTCCTGCAAAAATTCTAGCAGACAGGACTATTCTCTCTCCCCACCACTTCCCTTCCAGTGTCACCACCAAACTCAAGTCCAGAACACACACTTCCCCTCCCAACTTCCTACTCCTTGCTCCCCAATCCTCTTCGCTCTTACCCCCCTTCCATTTCGGTGAAGGTGAAGCGTCACTTCCCCCCACCCAGCCCCTCCTCCTCTCTCCTTCACCCCTCTGTCTTCGTTCACCCACCCCCTTCCCTACGTTTTTCTGTCCCCCCCCCCCAGTATTCCCATCAGTGAAGTGATGGGTGGTATTTTCTGGGACCTAATAAATGCCCTCTGCTTCTCTTTAACAGCATTCCTTATCTCACTACTTGACCACCCTGGCCTCTTTCAGCTTCTCATTTTACACCTCATTGGAATATACGTACTCTGCACTCTACATATTTGCTCCATGAAGTTTTCCCATTTCTCTCAGGCTGATTGTCCTACTGTTAGCCTCTCCCATTCCACATCACCCAGCTCTCTCCTCATACCCCTAAGGTTTGTCTTCCTGAGATCCAATAACGTTACTCTGTAATTCTGAACTTGAACCCTTAACAGAATTCTTGCACACACAATGTTAACGTCACTTGATCCTAAATGCTCTCCGACATCCACCACATTATGAAAGTCACTCCACTCGCCTAAGTGGGCTTATCTACAAACTGGTGAAAAAAGCAATATGGGACTAAATCTCAGAAATCCTTATCTGCTCTGCCCTTTCCCCATTCAGGTCAGGTATGGGAGCATGCGCCAGAGCAGAACGTCACTGCATCCACTTTCGGCTAGTACTCCAGGGCCTCAGTTTGGCCATCCCCATCTTCTTGAGATGCTGATCAACCTGCTGCAACCACGATGCATGGGATCAGCCCATTGGCCTCCACCACTCATGAGGCTCTCTCGCTGAGAGAATTTGTTGAGTAGGATCAGCGTCAGGAAAACGAGCCACACGTCCATAAAGCCACAGCTGACGCTCACAGACTATGCAGGTAACAAATCTCATTAGAGTCTCTCTCAGCAACCGCTCATTGGACACAAAGTCTGACTAGCGATAGCCAAGGATTCTCCAAAGAGACCTGGTACCAAAGCAATTAAGTCTCTGTCTCAGATCCCTGGTCAGAATCCAAGTGTCACATCCACAGAGCAAGACTGGAAGCACCAAGGACCTGAAGACTCGGACTTTCATGCTCCTGCACAGGTATCGACAATGCCACACTCCATGATCCAGTGAATCCATGACTCCCCAGGCCCGACCCAGATGTCTGTTGATCTCTGGCTCACAGGCAGCAGAGACATGATTATCACTGCCAAAGTAAGTGAATCTCTCTGTGACCTCAACATCCTTATCACAAACAGGTACAGACAAGATAGCAGTATCCAAGATGTCAATGAAAGCCGAGATCATAGTTTTGACCCAGGAAACCCATAATCCCAGTGGCTCAGACTCCTCAATCAGCACCTCAAGCAGCACCCCCAAAAGGATATCCAGAGTCTCCACAAAGATGACTGCATCATCTGCGAAATCGAAGTCAGAGATCTTGACATTCCAAAACGATGCACTGCAGCTTCATCTCTCTGACATCCTCGCCAGTATCCAGGTCATACAAGCGCTGAAAAGTCTGTGGGCCAGTACACACCCCTGATGAACTCCAGTAACAACTGGAAATAAGTCTGAGATGGTACCACCACATCTCACAGCACTCAGTATCAGATTCATCAGTTTTCGTGGCACCCCACGATTCCTGGACTTCCCCATTCTATCTCTGGCAAGTTAAACTCCCCCATAATCAATGCTCTTCTCTGACCACATGTCCTTCTGAATTCTTCGAATGTTGAGATTAAATAATTACTAGTCATATTACCAAGATGTATGGGTTCTAATGGGTCTAACATGGTCTATCTCAAAAGGGTGTAATGATGTCGTATATTTATCAAGTACTGTTCTGTATGGACAAAGCAACAAGTAGACAAAAGTGATACCCTCTCTGCTGGCAAGGATAAAAACGTATTCCTCACAAAAAAAGGATGATGCAATCATGGAAGATATTTGATCTTTATTTTTATTTTTTTTTAACAATGTTTCAAACAGAATCAAGATCAACTCGAAATAAAAATATATCAAAGCAAATAATCTAGTTAATTGCACATAAAACTGAAGCCACTCAAAAATACAAAAAAAATAATCACCTGCACAAAATATCATATCCCACAACAGCCCTTGCATGCAACAATGACTCCAGAAAGATATCAGGGGGCTTCTCAACTGAAAGTTTTGCTTCTTTAAATGTGGAGAAATGAACAAAACCCTTTAAATAGATTACTTGTATGGATTGTCATGGTGATACATTTTTTGTGTACATATACCAGATGGCTGCGAAAAACCTTCGAACACAAGGAACACTTGTACGACTTCTCCACCATGTGAATTACTTTGTGTGTATTTAAGGATGATGAATGGCTAAAAACCTGAACACACAGAGGAGTTTTATGGCTTCTCCATTGGTTGTTATCTCCATTTGCGGGTTTCAGGAGGTGGGAGGAAGTTCTCCCAGGACTCAAAATCTACACCTCCTTTTTCAGTAAAGGATTGTGATTCATGAAACCCAACTATGAAACTTCGTTCTCATAGCGTCGTTCCAAGGACTCACTTCAAAATCTTCACTGAATGTCGGACAGCCTCTACTTGCAGCTCGTTTGGAGTTATATTCCCAGAATGATTTTTAAATTCTCAGTAAGGGTTTTCTTTATTATTCTGTGGCTCTGACAATCACTGGTATAATATCACCTTTCTTCAATTTCCAAGTCCTCTTAACCTCATTTTTCAGATCCTGGAATTTCGTAATTTTCCTGATTTCTTCAGCATGTATTCCAACATCAAGGGAACTGAAAACTCGATCAACAATGCTGACTTTTTCTTTTTGTGTTTGAGCACTGTCTGGACGCAATGCTTTGTTCGCAATGTCCACACTTTATGGTATCATCTTGTCATGCGCGAGTACTATAGGTTCATCTTTAAGGATCGGATTTGCTTTGTGCTTCCATGATTGTTCTGGAACTGGAATGTTGAAATGTTTACATATGTGATAGTGGATTACTCTGGATGAATTGCTGTTGCGATGTGAGAGTATTTTTGCATCCAGAAAGAAGTTGACTTGTACTTGTATTCAGTGTTGATCTCCAATTTTGGCCATTTTATAATCGTGCAGCAATATTGGAAAAGCGGCACCGCAAGTTGATTTATAGCTTTGGTTTTTGTTCTTTGGGAAGAGGGATGACTTCAGAATTCGTACATTTCTGCGTCGGTACTCTTTGCTCATTATGTACGTATTTTTATTTTTGTGTTGTACCTGGTGGCCTTATTCGATTCTGAGCTACTTGTAGTAGGATGGGTCAATACTTTCAGGATATTACTTCATACTTGTAAAATGATTCTTCTTTTTATTTTTCTCCCCCATGTGAATTAGTTTGTGTGTATCTAAACCCGATCGCCGACGAAAAACCTTAGAACACACAGAACACTTGTATGGCTTCTCCCCCGTATGAATTAGTTTGTGTTTGTTCAAGGTTGATGAATGACGAAAAATATTAGAACACACAGAACATTTGTACGGCTTCTCCCCCGTGTGAATTAGTTTGTGTGTATCTAAAGCCGATTACTGACGAAAAACCTTAGAACACACAGAACACTTGTATGGCTTCTCCCCCATGTGAATTAGTTTGTGTGTATTTAAACCTGATGAATGACGAAAAACCTTAGAACACACAGAACACTTGTACAGCTTCTCCCCCGTGTGAATGAGTTTGTGTGTATTTAAACCTGATAACTGACGAAAAACCTTAGAACACACAGAACACTTGTACAGCTTCTCCCCCATGTGAATTAGTTTGTGTGTATTTAAACCTGATAACTGACGAAAAGCCTTAGAACACACAGAACACTTGAATGGCTTCTCCCCCATGTGAATTAGTTTGTGTTTGTTCAAGGTTGATGAATGACGAAAAACCTTAGAACACACAGAACACTTGTACGGCTTCTCCCGTTGGTTATTATCTCCATTTGTGGATGTCACCAAGTGCAACGGGGTCCTCCCCTGACTTGAAGTGTCCATCTCCATTTGATAATTTTCACTCAATTCTGACTAACATGCAAAATCCTTCCAATGCTTGGACACAGTCTTCCCCTTGTGATTTTGTTTTGATCTCAATGTTGATTGTGCAAAAGGCTTAGGACACAATGAGTGTGCATTCGACTTCTTCCCGGTTTGTCCTTTATGATGTTGAACTAAAGCTGGAGAAGCAAAAGTAAAACAGCAGAGATCAGACAAATTGTGTATTAAAAATAAAGTACGAAAAATGAAAAATTTTTAACGAGTGAGCATTCAAATCCCACGACCTTCATAACCCATGACAACGATTCATCACTTGAAAGTGAATAACTTTTGAAAAAATATCATTAAGTATGTGGGGGGGGGGTTAGATATCACCAGAGCTGATACAAATGTATAGAGTAGCGTGGTCCATTTGTGAGTAGTGAGCCATCTTGATGTAGAAGGAGGGAAACGTTAGCTAAAGAATTGTCCTGTTTGAATGTGCACCATACAGGGGGTGATGTGGTCATAGTTAGTCAGGGATTATGGATAAGGAAGTTTTGTGTATAACCTCGATGTCAACCTCTGCTGGGGGAGGGGGGGTGCCGGGAGATTCGGCGCGAATGAGGATTGACAGAGTTTGGAAGGCCTCAAGAGCGAAGGGAAGAAATGGTCATGGCCTCCCCAGGGGGCAGAGCATTTCCCAGGTAGAGAGAGAGCCTGATCGTGGAGTTGGAGGTCTGAGGAATTACATGGCTGAGTTTTTGGTGTGTGCGAGACTGAGAAAAAAAAAAGAGCTAACGAGGTCATCCTGCCTGCGTTCTGCCTGCGCCTCTCTTCGCCCTGGACCCATTTCGCCTGCTCAGGTGCTTAGTCTCCTCATTGTCCTGCTCATCGTCTGCTGCCACCAGAGCTCAGTCACCTAGTTTTTGTTCCCTCGTCCCGTCAGTGACTGTGTGTGTGGCACCATCGGGGTTATTCACATTGTACCTAATAACCGCCATTGTCTCCTCACAATCCAGTCATCCCTGTTTTTTATTGTTTGTCGTTCTGGAAATAAACCCGTTGGTTTTAAAAGCTGGAAAGTTTTTGTGTGTCTCATGACCCACACGTGTGTTGTCCACCATAATATTGTTGTGGTTACCAAATTCGCAAACCACCATTCAGGTCCCTTAGGTGAGATATCTCCGTAAGTATATGTGTAGTTAGGCCCAAACCCGGTTTGGATATCCGGTTCCGGTTTTGAGCGGCAAGAGGTCTCCTTCGGGGCTCCCTGCTGACATTCTCAAAGTTAAGTTCCGGTTGTTATTTGTCCCGTTTTAACTGTTTAATTTTCTCACCTACATGTTAATGTGTGTTCCTAGTTCGGTTTTGTTTCAAAAATCGTGCTATTTTGTGAGTATTTATGTCGACGTTCTCACCTGGTGTTTGAGGCCTAGTCCTACGCTTGAGGCCTACCGGTTCCACTTGGTGTTCGATCGTTTTTTTTTTTTTTGTTTGTTTGTTTTTTCTCCCCATTACCTTCAATTTCTATCCTCCCCATTACCTTCAATTTTCATCCTCCCCATTACCTTCAATTTTCATCCTCCCCACTTTCCAAACATCCCCCATTCTCCCAACTAATCTCTTTCTTATCTCAAAAAAAAAAAAAAAAAAAAAAAAAAAAAACCAAAAAAAACAACAACAACCTTCTCCCGATTCTGCTACTTCTTCTTCCTCTTAACTTCCTCCTCGTCTTCCTCGATTTCTTTTTTTTTTTTTTTTTTTTTTTTACACTTCCATGACCTAATCTGTTGAACTCTCTCATACATTAATATTAACAACAAAAACGATCTTATAATGCTTCATCTTCCTCTCTCACACATGTGGTACTCTTTACTGTTTCACAATGCACTACTCTTCTGCTATTTTAACAGACTGCTCTCATTTCGACCTCTCCTTCATTCCTTGCCGAAAAAATCCAACTATTACAGCGCTTCTTCTCTCCATGCTCTGAATTCGCCTTCATTGCATCCATCAAGAATTGTGTTAAATCGCATCTCTGACCTAAAACTTTTAAAAACCACAGTTTGCCATGGATGCTCGCTTTCCATCAACCATTCTTTTTTCCAACTTCAGTGCCAACTCACCCCCTCACCCCTCACTCTCACTCTCAAAGCAACCATCCCACTCTTCTCCCTCCAAGCCTCCCTCTCACCTCTCTCAAAAATTCCCCCTCACCTTTCTCCCACCTTTCATCCCCCTCACTCTTCCTTCTCTAAGTTGCCCCCCTCTCATCCACCAACCTGCCTCCCTCCACTGCCCTCTCACCTCCATCTCTTCACTCCACCTCCTCAAATCCTCAACTGCCATCTTCCTTGTCTCTTGTCCCCCCTCTCTCACAGCACCACAGAGCCTTTTCTCCTCCTCATTCGGCCCCCTCCCCTCGCTATTCTGCAATACCCCACACTCCTTCAGCAACCCTCCTTACCTCCCCCCCTCGTCCCTCGTCCGACCCTCCCCCGCCCCCTCCACCTCCTGCACCAAAAGCCTCCTCCCCTACCTCTTCATTAAAAGTGTGGACCTCAAATATCCGGGGCCTTTGCTCAAACCTTTCAGATCTTTCCATGCAGGTTGCCACTGACAAACCAGACATTATCTGCCTAACAGAAACTTTCCTCTCCCAAGACGTGTCTGACTCCCAAGTATCTCTCCCTGGTTACTCCCTCTTACGGTATGACAGACCTGAGCCTCGTCCTGGTGGAGGTGTTGCTCTCTTCATCAAAGACTCTATTCCTCACTCTCCCTGCACTGCTCTCACTCCCCCACACCCCCAGGAATACCTCTGGCTTCGGCTTCCCCTCCACTCCCACCTCATGTTTATATGTGTACTGTACCGTCCACCGAACAGTGATGACTCCATCTACACCTCACTCTCCGAAAACATGGACCATCTTCTATCTTCTCATCCAAACTCTCTCTTCCTCTTATGTGGCGACTTCAATTGTCATCACGCCAGTTGGCTAGGTGTGGGTACCTCTCTCACCTGCCATGGGACATCAGCAAAAGCTTTCTGTGACTCATTGGGACTGACTCAATCGGTCAACTTCCCGACCCGGATCTCAACCAATGGTACTCCATCTCTTCTGGATCTGATTTTGACAAATTTCCCTGACAATATCTGCTGCTCTTCCTTCGCTCCAATTGGTTCTTCTGACCACGTCCTTATTAAAGTGGACATCTCTCTGGCTGTTATCAGAGAACCACCTCACCGCCGTCGAGTCTGGCATTTCACTCAAGCCGACTGGCAGGGTCTCCGAGCAGCCATCAAACTTACAGACTGGTCTCCTATCACTACTTTCTCAAACATCAACTCATCCTGGGAATTCTTTCAAAGAAACTTGCTCTCCCTCATGCACAGATTTATCCCCTCTCGTGTTCAGTTGTCTTACCCTTCCTCCCGCCCTTGGTTTACTGAAGCTTGTGGCGAGGCAGTTGTCCTGAAACAACTTGCCTTTGCCTCATGGAAAGCAAACCCAACTGAGGGCAATCTCAGTTCTTTCCACAAAGCTCGGAACAAGTGTGTAGCTACCCTCAGGAGAGCCAGAAAACAACATCTTTCTCATCTCAAGTCTGAACTCTCAAACCTCTCTCCCTCCTCAAAATCCTGGTGGCGTTTAATCAAATCTGTTTCTGGTGTATGTTCCCCTCCATCCCCTCCCTTACCTCAAATGGCCGCACTGCTGATTCCACACGTGATAAAGCTGAATGTCTAAACTCGGTGTTTGCAGCTAAATCTTGTGTCCCAAACCCATCACTATCTCTACCCACTTTACCCAGTCGCACCCAACTGTCCCTGGACTCTGTATCCTTTTCTCCTGACAAGGTGGAGAGCTTGCTTTCAAACCTCGAGTCAGATTCTGCAACCGGTCCAGACGGCATCAGCCCACGTGTCCTCAAAGCCTGCTCTTCTGCTCTTGCTCACCCTCTCTCTGTTCTATTCACCCTCTCATTTGCCCAAGGTCATCTGCCATCTGCTTGGAAATCTGCTAACATCACTGCCCTGCATAAAAAGGTGCAAAAACAGATCCCTGTAACTATAGACCAATCAGCCTTCTCCCAATCATCAGCAAGGTTATGGAATCCATCATCGCTTCAGACATGAAATCCTTCCTCTTCTCCAATGGCTTGATTTCCAATCATCAATTTGGTTTCAGACCAGGTCACTCTACCCTGGATATGCTGCTTCTGCTCTCCCATCAATGGATGGAGGTCCTCAATGCCAGACAGGAAATCCGAGCCGTATCCCTGGACATATCACGTGCTTTTGACACAGTCTGGCACCCTGCCCTACTCACCAAACTCTCTGCCCATGGTATTCAAGGCCATCTCCACTCATGGCTCGCAGACTTCCTCTCCTGTCGCAGTCAACGTGTGGCCCTAAATGGAGTTCTTTCATCCCCTCTTCCTGTGCAGGCTGGAGTTCCTCAAGGTAGCGTTCTGGGCCCTGTTCTTTTCTGGTTTTCATCAATGATCTCTCGGACTCTCTGGAAAATCCTCTATTTCTCTTTGCCGATGACTCAACCCTCTGCCGTACCATCTGTCATCCCTCAGACCGGCAAGCAGCAGCTTCTTCGCTCACTGCAGATCTGGATAAAATCACAAACTGGTCCAACACGTGGAACATGTCTTTCAATCCAGACAAATCTCACACTCTCACTATGTCTCTTCGAAAGGACCGTTTACAAAACCCCCCCATCCACTTTCTCAACAATCCTCTGGAAGAAGTCTTTTCTTTCAAGCTTCTGGGTCTCACTATCTGCCACGACCTTTCCTGGGAAAGTCACATTTCCAACCTTGCCTCAAAAGCCAGTCGCCGACTGGGAATCCTCCGTCGTGCAAAGTCCTTCCTCGGCCCTCTTGAGCTCCTGACCACTTACAAAGCTTTTGTCCGTAGCCTGATGGAGTACTGCTCTCCCCTCCGGGCTGGTGCTCCTGCCTCCCACCTTTCTCGACTTCACGCTGTCGAAACCAGGGCTTTTAAGATCATTGGCATCTCCCGCAATGAAGCTGAGTCTTTGGGCCTCTCACTCAATCACCGCAGGTTGGTCGGTGGTCTTTCTGTCTTCTACCGACTCCTCTCCAGCCTTGCCCCCGCTGCTCTCTCTGCGATTTGTCCCAACCACATTTCCACAGGGCGCTCAAGGTCCGCCAACAACCCCCTTCTGGTAAAACTACCAAAATCACGAATCACTGCTCATCTTCACTCTTTCATTCCTCTTCTTTCCCTCCTTTGGAATACACTTCCTCACTCTATTCTTTCCCATTCTTCTCTTCAGGCTTTCAAAACAGCTGTTCACCACCACCTCTTATCTTCCCCCATCCAAATCCTCGATCTTTTCTACCCCCGATAATCCACCCAAGCCCACTTCCTTCAATTCTCCTGCTTTTCTTCCTGAAAGTCCCTTTAATGTCCATCTTCCCCTCGCCATGTTCCCCGTCCCATCCCCATCCCTCTCCCTTCCACAGTTCACCTGTGTCTGTTCCCCAATGTTTTGTCCCTTCCACTCCCGCCCCTCTTGTCTCATGCCTCCTTGCTGTGTTAGTTGTGTGTTAGCTCTCATACGAGCCTCGACCAAGGTATACAAAAAAAAAAAAAAAAAAATAAAAAACCGTTGTCTAGTGGGAATACATGTCATTCATGCGTGCTGCGACTCTTCAGGATAGCCGTTTTTCTTTTACTATCTTTATTTTGGACCAACCGCCATTGTTACCACCACCAACCACAACATCAACCACCCACCGCGGCGCCGCTTCACGTCACACCTCGCAACCGTCGCATCGCCACCGTTCTTGCGCCGCTTGTGGGTACCGGTGTTGGACTCGTGCAGGGCGCGCGCCGAACAGCGTGTACAAAACCACGGATTTTCCACTTCAAAAACGGATCAAAAACGACACACGCCCACTTTTGTTCCGTCCAATCGGTGAGCGAGGGGCGATTTGGCCCCGCCTCCAGGGCGTTGGAGGGCGATCGCTATATGCAAATTTAAGGATCAAAATGCATTCACGCCCACTTTTTCTCGGGCCAATGGGGAGCGAGGTGAAAGGTCGGAGGCAGAGGGTCAAAGATGAGAGAGCGAAGCCACGGGGCTTATATAAGCGACCGCGTTCGTCAAAAATAAAGAGTTAAGACTTCGCAGTCGGTGGAGTTGGGAAGAAGAAGCAAGGAGTTGGTCGTCGTCGTGTGCGTTGGAGTCGGAGCGAAGGGGACGAAGCTGTGGAGAGGCGGCGAGGGCAGACGAGGGGGTGCTCGCGTCGTGCCGCGAGCTGCACACCAGGGAGGCCGACGGCGCGACCTGGTCGAGGTGGAGACGCTCGTCGCGGGACTCGAGGCAGAGTAGAAATCCTCCCTTCCCCGAACATCAGCAACCCCCTCCTGTTTCCCCCCGCGCTGAGATAGTGCGACCAAGGGGGCTCCTTTCCCACCCCCTACCAGACACTGTCCGCGAGGCCCGCGGAGTTGAGGCACCATCGCCGCTCCGCGTCTCATCACCAGACGGGTAGGCCCGACCCGGTCTCGGCCTCAGGCCCGCCTCATCTTTGAGGGTGTTCTTTTCCTTGGTTTTGGGTATGTGTTGTCGGCGCCGTCTGTGAAGTAAAATTGTATAAGTGTTGCCGTGTGCTCGCGTAATCGGTATTAGATCTGCATTGTCGCATTTGCTTTTTGTGTAAAATTGCATTGTGTTGCTTTTTGTCGTCTTCTTTTCTATGTGCTTTTGGTGGAATTGTATATGTGCGCTTTCCGTTCATCGCGAATAAATGTGCTTTGTGTTGAACTGTTTCCCGCTTCGCTTCGTCATTTCATTCATTGAATCCTCATCTTGCTTCACGTAAAGGGTTGGTAGTGGGCTGAATACGCCCGATAATTAATCGAACCGTCGAGGTCGACGAATAACACCGCTCGGTTATCCCGATAGTACGGAACGGGTCGCTTAAGTGGCCCGTGTCCGAAGTCGACCTGCGGCGAGGTGCGATCGCCCGGTCTACCCTCCGTGTGGGTACTTAGGTAGGTCGAATTTGGCGAGCAACCCTATCCCACGCGGGGGCTGATTGGCTCGATCGCGGTGAGACCGAAAGGTCCACCCGTGACTGGTTACCGGCGTTAGTCCGAGAGGGTCACGACTGGATTGTCCGTCCGGTGGGCGACGTGCCGCGATTCGAGTTACGTGGCCGTCAGCACGCCGGCGGGCGCGAATCCGTAACAATATGGAACGTCGTTTGAGGGAGTAAAATACCATTTCGGCTCATCCTTCCATTGTCGGTGTTGACTGACCTGGACATGACAATACATCCCCTTTACCAAACCTAAAGACCCTGTCACACCTTGACGTTTTAGCCAGCGTATGCTGATGCATGAAAAATTGTTTTAAAAACGCTTGCACACGTCTTGTCCTCCAGAGTGTCAGGTAAGAGGTTTTTGTGGACAAGTGAGTGATTTGTAATGACATCAGCAAATAACATTTGACATATTTTAAAAATATGGAGTGATCATGCCAATTAAAATCTCAAAGGTCATACTTTTTGATGCTTTTGACTCTACATAAAGCTCCGAAATAACTTTACCAATAAAAGCCTTCAAGGATCAATGTTGCAGATCTTTCATGTGCAGTTCAAGGCTGCGGGCTGTCATCATCGGCTGTAGTAGGGTTCGCCGATATATCGATACACCGGTATTGGAATTTTGAATCCTAGTGCATGCCCGTAGATGCGTGGCCGTATGTGCAAGCCCCCCCCCCCCCACCCCCGCAAAAAAACTCAAACCGAGTGCCAGAAAAAACAACCACACAAGCCGTTCCTTCGCTTTCACGTGCCCGTACGTGCATGGCTGTACATGCAAAAAAAAAATATATATATATATACATACAGTAGACTAGGCGTAAGTTGGCAGCATGTAACTCGTCACTTCGCCTAAGTCGGCAGCGTCAAAAAGTCCCGAATTTATCTCATGTTAAGTCCCTATGAATAAAGGGTCATCCCTCTGTAAGTAGTCATCTCTAAGTCGTCACTTCGTCTAAGTCGTCAGATTTTGTCCATTCCCACGTAATGGAAACTCAAGTAAATTACCACTCCTAACTCGTCACACGGAACTGCTGCCTCGTGAGAAGCCCGATTTCATGGAATCGTGATGCTCGCTCATTGGTTTACACCGCCAGTGATAGGCTATTTATAACTGCGTACACACGTTGATCGCACTGCAGGCAGGACAATGGCGACTAAGCGCAAGCTTACAACTAAAACCTACCAAGAAAAATACGACATTATCCAGTTTTGCGAGGCAAACCCACTGATGAAGAAAACAGCCATAGCTGAGAAGTTGGACATCAAACGGCAGACATTGAACGATATCTTGAAGAACAAGGGCAAGATATTTGGACAAGTGGAGAAGATCACGAGGCCGGTGTGAAACGTGTGAAATGTGTGTCCTTTGAAGATGTCGATGACGCGCTCATCATCTGGTTTTGGCAAATGTCGGCTCAGCCAAATATTCGGGTGGACGGTGAAATGTTGCTGCTGAAGGCACGTAAATTCGCTGCGGACCTCGGGCATGATGATGCCGAGACCTTGCCGATGCACCTGATAGACAGATTCAAAGTGAGGTGGGGAATCGGCAAGGTCAAGAGGTGCGGCGAATCAGGCAGCGTGGATTCGGCAGTGGTGCACGACTGGAAGGATGGCAAATTGAAAGACATCTTGGAAAGGTATCAGCATCGGGACGTGTACAATTCCTATGAGACTGGGCTTTTCTGGCAGATGCTGCCAGAAAAGTCTCTGGGGTTCGTTGGTCAATACCATCATGGTGATAAGCAGGCAAAGTTGTTGTCTTGCAGTTGTTCATTATCTTTACTTTTGATAAACTGATTCATGAATTCCATCTTTGCTTGATCACTTTCCAACTCACCAATGAACCCCCACCTATGCCCCGAGGATTGTGTTTTCCTTTTGTTGGATTGTACTTTTTTCTCGGTCCCAATGGTGATGACTTACGCCTAGTCTACTGTATATACTTTAAAACCGCTTGCCAGAAACAACCACAGGCCGTTCCTTCGCTTTCGCATGGCCGTACGTGCATGGCCGTACATATAAAAAAAAACTTTCAAACAACCACACAAGCCATTCCTTCGCTCTCATAAATGACGACTGGATTGGGGCATTGTGTTTATCTATAAATGCAGATAAGAAAGAGAAATTATTAGAATACAGTAAGTCATCACTATCCAAAAGTAGTGCGTGCCCGTACGGAATGTTCACATCATTCCACGAATTATCTCTTGCATTGAAGTAACAACTGCTGTGATACTTACAAACAGAGTTAATTAAAATCAAGTTTACCTCCCTGTCTTTGCTTGCCATGACATTCGCTGCCATTTACCATTGGCACTCCTACCCCACGGTAACTAAGGCACCGATCGATCCCCATCGTAACCAGCACGGCACGTGACGTCATAGTCGGCTGGCTGTGCACTGGCCTACGCAGCAACGTGTCCTGTGATTGGTAACTAAATGGCGCATCGGCCACGCCTACGCAGCACGTGTCCTGCCATTGGTTGGTAAATAAATGGCCATAACTTGGGAATCACTTGTCCGATTAATATCAAATCTTGAAAAGGCACATCCTCAGGTCCCCAGCAATATAGCTGGCAAGTTTCAATTAGATCGGACCAGTGGTTGTCGGGAAACAGCGGTCACACACACACAGAGATTGCTGGAATTATAGATAGATGAAATGAGGTCAATGAGATGACAAATGAAGGGGTTGAATGCAGACTGCAGAGCAATGAGAAAGGAAACCCGTGAATCGTTTGTACCACCAAATTGAGATGTATTTCGTTGGCAAGCATGCTGAGTGGAGCTGAATTCCTTTACACTTCCAAAGGCCACAGCGTTTTGACAATTGGAAACAAAAAAAAAAGTTGTGCACTTTTTTTGATAAATTATTTTTGGAACAATTTTTCTTCAATAAATAAATAATAACTAGAACTGCCACTTTATAACTGCTGGCAGTGATGACCGGGTACCCAGTCCGTCCGCCTTTTGATACAACATGGGACTTTCTGCAGATGACAGTCACAAAGTTTCGCTTTGATCGGGAAAGTGGTTCCAGAGAAAACATTATTTAAGAGTGATACAAACACAGGCCTGCTTCGAAACGGCGCGGAACAGACGAGTTACGAACCGGGCAGCACAAAGCATTCAATTTCGTTATTACTGGCTTCCAGATTCAAATAAATAAATAATTCTGGCTCCCAAACCGTGTGACCGATCAGGTTGAAATTTTAAACTTTTGTTTAGCATATCACCTGAATTATAAATGTCAAGTTTTGCATATATAGAAGCAGCGGTTCCAGAGTAAATATTAATTAATATTTATCCTTCAATCCAAGATGGCGGCCAAACCATGTGACTTGTGATGTCATAATTTGCACCACGTGTGCAAACACGATGGTGGATGATAACTGCAAATTTTCGCTTCTCCAGGTTAAGCAGTTCCAGAGAAAACATTATTTAATATTTTTCTTAAAACCAACATGGCTGCCAAACCCTGGGCCTGATCCCGTTGAAATTTCAAACGCTCATTCCGCATGAGCGTTCCACCATAAACTTGATGTTTCACATTTATTGATGCAGTATTTCCAGAGTAAACATTAATTAATATTTTTCCTTCAATCCAATATGGCTGCCAAACGTTGCGTCGTACCTCAAAAAGGGATGAGAACTTTTTATTCGTCATGGAGAGGCGGTCATAGTGGTGGAGTTTCGCCTGGATCTGTTCAGCCGTTTCAGAGAAAAAGACGTTTGAAGATATTGTTTTTCAATCCAAGATGGCTGACGAACCATGTGACCTATGACATCAGAAATATATATTCTGCTTCCAACTGGGTATTGGAACACGTTTGTGAAGTTTCGTGTTAATCGGTAAAAGTGCGTTTTTCTATCCAAGATGGCCGCCAAACCATGTGACGTGTGACATCATAATTTTTACCACTCGTGCACACACGATGGTAGATGATAATTGCAAACTTTCGATTCGTTAGGTTAAGCGGTTCCAGAGAAAACATTATTTAATATTTTTCTTAAATCCAAGATGGCGGCCAAACCGTGTGACTTATCAATTCCAAATTAACAAACTTATATCGCATACATGTCCCGAATATACTTCTGAAATCTGCCCTTCATCCGACCAGCGCTTCTGGAGAAGAAGATGTTTGAAAGTTTTTGGGTTTTTTCAAGATGGCCGCCAAACCATGTGACCGATCAAGAAGAAATTAACAAACTTGAGAAAGGACCTCATGGGGAATATATGTGTGAAGTTTCGTCTTCATCTGTCTTGCCCTTCTGGAGAAGAAGATTTTTAAAATTTATTCATTTTCAATCCAAGATGGCTGCCGAACCTTGTGACCTATGATATCATAAATTTAAATTCTGCTTTCCATCATAGACCCAAACAAGTGTGTGAAGTTTCGTGTAAATCGGATAAGGTCTATTTTTCTATCCAAGATGGCCGCCAAACCATGTGACTTCTGAGGTAAAAAATTTTTACCATGTATGCAGACTTGAGGGAGGAAGGCACTTGCAAATTTTCGCTTCGATGGCTTATGAAATACCAGAGAAAACATTATTTAATATTTTTCTTAAATCCAACATGGCGGCCAAACCATGTGACCTATCACTTCGAAATTAACAAACTTGCATCGCATGCATGTCACGAATATAGATCTGAAATCTCGCCTTCATTGGACCAGCGCTTCTGGAGAAGAAGATGTTTGAAGGTTTTAGGGTTTTTTCAAGATGGCCGCCAAACCATGTGACCTACCAACAAGAAATTAACAAACTTGAAAAAGGACCTCAGGGCGAATATACCTGTAAAGTTTCGCCTCAATCTGCACAGCCGTTCTGGAGAAGAAGACTTTTTTTAAAAATATTTTCAAAACAAGATGGCGGCCGAATTACGTCACCGATGACGTCAAAAAAATTTTTTTTCTACGATGAATTTTGGTGTAGATGACGCTCAAGAAATTTCAAATTTTTCCCATGTGGCGTTCTACTTGACGAATTTTCACCGGGATACCTCTTCACCGATGACGTCACGAAAAATCACACGTGTTCCCGAGAGGGAGCTTGTTAAAATGTATGAAGCGAAAAAATTTTTACCCTGGAAGATTTCAGAGATACAGAGGTCCAAAGTTTATCGTTTTTTTCAAGATGGCGCCCGCACCACGTGACCAATGACGTCATAATTATAACGTGATTGTGCTATCAAAAAAGATACATACTACGGTGAAAATTTCGTGTCGATCGGACTTTGCGTTCCTGAGAAAATGATTTTTAAAGTGAAAACAGGCCGCAAAATGCCGGCGAAAAAATAATAATAATAACTAGAACTGCCACTTTATAACTGCTGGCAGTGATGACCGGGTACCCAGTCCGCGTCCGCCTTTGATACAACATGGGACTTTCTGCAGATGACAGTCGCAAAGTTTCGCATTCATCGGGAAAGTGGTTCCAGAAAAAAACATGATTGAAGAGTGATACAAACAGAGGCCTGCTTCGATATGGCGTGGGACTGAAGACCGACGAACGGGGCAGCACAAAGCGTTCAATTTCCTTATTACTGGCGAACAGATTCAAATAATTAAATAATTCTGGCTGCCAAACCGTGTGACCGATCAGGTTGAAATTTTAAACTTTTGTTTCGCATGTCACCTGAATTATAAATGTGAAGTTTCGCATATATAGAGGCAGCGGTTCCAGAGTAAACATTAATTAATATTTATCCTTCAATCCAAGATGGCGGCCAAACCATGTGACTTCTGATGTCATAATTTGCACCACGTATGCAAACACGATGGTGGATGATAACTGCAAATTTTCGCTTCTCCAGGTTAAGCAGTTCCAGAGAAAACATTATTTAATATTTTTCTTAAAACCAACATGGCTGCCAAACCCTGG
>NC_140974.1:54508994-54733994 GCF_056783735.1 Eptatretus burgeri
CCTCGGGTCACGCGTCTTTAATCGCGATACCAACGTACTCCTTGTACCTTACCAGTTGGGGAGATAGAACCTCTCGTTATAGACTGGTTTTGTCAGTGACCGAGCGGAGTCTACCAGTCTGTAACCATTTTGGTTTTATATGCCAATCGAACGGATCGTTCGACACGACACGCATTAATCCATTGTAGGTCAAAACGAATCAGACTCTACTGAACCACGATTGAATAAACTAAACTAGATCGACGCGCATGTAGAAATGCCAAAAAAATATATATATATATCGAAATTTTTTTGGAAAAAAAAAAAAAAGGTGCAAAATTTGTTTGTTTTTTTTCTCTAACAATTTTGTTTTTTGGGGGGTTGGAAATCTCTTAAAACATGTAGAAATGCAAAAAAAATTCAAATATTTTTCAAATAAAATCGAAATTTTTTTGAAAAAAGTTGCAAATTTTTTTTTTGGGGGGTTGGAAATCACTTAAAACATGTAGAAATACAAAAACAAAAATTCAAATATTTTTTCAAAATCGCCGCCATATCGGCCATATTGGACTTTGGACCAAGTCCAAAATTTAATGGCATGATCCTTGGACCATACCTAATCCCCCCCACCAAGTTTCGTCGAAATCCGTCCAGGAGTTTTTCCGTAATACTGTTCACAAACAAACAAATAACCCAATGTCACCCGCAGGGTGACCTGTATCTTGCCAAAAGGTGACCACGTGTGACTTCTTTAAGGTCACACTGAGGTGAACAGAGCTGCTATCCACCAGGAGCGACTCCTTGAGGAATATCTGCCTACGAGAGATTCCGATGAGAATCGTTCTACAGAGTTACCATGAAAAATATGCGTTTGCCTCATAACGTCACCAAATGACGTCATAATGTCTCAAGCTTGACATATCTAGAAAGCACTCATCGAGGTGTTCAATTTGAGGTACTACACGATATGGTTCCTAAAACTTGAAAATTTGACCTTGGGGTCAAATATGTTTGACCTTCAGCGCTAACCATGAAGGTCAAGGCCAATCGCCACCAAAATTTAATCAGCTGAGCGCCAGACCATGAACTATATTCCCATGAAGTTTTAAGACGATCCGATCAAAATTACTCAAAAAATAAGGGTTTCATCGACTCCCCTGATTTGCAACAAAGTGACCTTGACCTTTGACCTTCAAAATTTTATGCGCTGAAAGGGACCTCTATAGGCCTCTGATATGCGAAGTTACAAAAATTTCCAATGATAACTGTGCTCTGCAGAAATTTTTATACGTGATTACAGACAAACAAAAACAAAAAAACAAAACAAAAAACATATCTTGCAAAAACTTCGTTTTGGCAAGATAACAAACAGACAAACAAACAGGAGTGAAAACAGTAACCTACGTCCATCTTCGATGGAGGAGGTTAACAACAACCGACGTAACACGTAGCATACATATTTCCATAATGCTAACAGGGATTCTCCACAATAAATTTAGTATGGACCCAGTGGGCCATTGATTGAGCGATGGGGGGGTGGGTGGGTTTCTTTTCTTTTTCTTTATTCAAAACACCAGAAAATAAAAAAGACAAGCCCTCAAAGCCCAGTTTGCGAAGGATCCATCTAGTGTTTGGAGTGTGTCAGGACAAGAGGGCCCAGCTCTAAGGGAAGATTGCCATGGAAACCGCAGCCGAGGATTGTATAAATGAAAGCCAAGGAGGGAGTATGAACGGACAGACATTTGATCAAACCAGACTACAAAATCCTTCATTTTACGTTCATTGTTCACAATATGTATATCAGTTTCATGTGTTTATAATCAGAGGACACCTGTTTTGCAACAAGATGATCGAGGTTGCCATTCCCTTCATGCCAGTGACGAAATATCAGTGAAGTACCCCAAGTACTCCATTGCAGGTTTTCATTTAAAATGCTCATGTATGGTCAAGTAAAGGGATAGGGGGAAGGGTGGGGGTGGAGGGAGAAGTGAGCAGCTCTGCACAATGGCGAGAAGCACCAGGGACGCAACGCTGGCTTTGAGCCACACACTGCGGCGGCGAGACCAGGGCGTGGTCTGGGGTCCTCAGTCATCAGAACACCTGCAAAGGTGCGTGTTCATGCATTTCAAAAACTAATGCGGCATATCAAAATCCTCGCAATCAAAACTGAACCCTCGAGATCTGGATTGGACCGTTTAGCCCTTCCATGTGATCCGATGGCTCATGACGCTCAGGATCCACGTTCAAATCCCACAGCTCGTTTCCCAATGACCTTGTAATTCACATCAAAGTATACTTCTCTTCCACGAGCCTTCAATCACCATTAAAACATTTGAAACAAGGGCCAGGCAGGAGTTAAATCCGTTTATTTCCAGCATTCCAAACCACACACATACTTTGCTTACATACAGTACTGATCAGAACTGGTCAAATCATTGGTAAGAACAGGTTAACGAAACTCTCACCTGCACATTGTGCACACTTGCTTTGTCAGTATCTACCTACTCGAGCATGGCACACAGGGTTCGGGCGGGACAAGGCTCAATTAAAAAGAAAAACAAACATGAAAACCGCATCATCACAGAGCACCAACAATAAAATAAATCGCCTGCCAAGTCATTCTGAAAAGATCTTGTCCAAACTGGCTAAAAAACAAAACATTAGATATTTGTTAAAAGCAATGATTACATGCTATGACAAGCTCAAACGTGTGCAATTGGGGGGGGGGGGCAACGACGAGGAAACCAAACAAATGGTAATGTTAACAAAAAAAAAAGAAAACCCAACATTGTGCGTGTCGATAACTCGAGCAATTGTCCGTCTGTCTGTCCCATCCGTGCATCCCAAACAAGTGAAATGGGCATGACACCACTCCAGGGATGTAGAGAGAGAAAGAGAGAAAGCAGAGATAATTCTTCTTCAAAGTAAATGACTCGATTGGAGTGGGGAGCGTGATCAATGAAGATGATGGAATCGATATACATACCGGCTTTTAAGTCTCAGAACAAATAGGATTGCGGAAAGCGTTTCTGGAATGACGAGTGCCCACATCTGAAGGGAATATTCCAGAGGTCGAACTCATGGCGTGTAACTGGAAGTGTGCACATATATGGAATGTAAACAAATCCCATTTAAACTCAAACACCATCACCATGCTACTCACTGGACCTTAGCCACTCACCACCTCGAAAAGAAAAAGCCAACGGTAATCATTGCATCGGCATCCGAGCCAGGCCATAAACATTCCACATTAAATAAACTCTCCTCCCCCTCTCTGAGGAAACAATCATCAACTGACCTACCAGTAAGCACAAGTACCAAAAACACCCTGAGCATATCATCTGCTTCCATCACAAATACAAAAGCATCCTTTCCCTGCAGTCAAAGAACGAGGGTAAAAAGAGGATCCCATCAACGGGGGTGGGGGACAACAAGGTAGAGCGCCATTTTCTGTGCAAAAGCACAACTTCCATCGCAAATCTACAACCGTGGCAAATCCTCTTCATCTCATGCAATCTCCAACGTACGACTAACATTAGACCCGTGTGCTTAAAAAAAAATCCCAATCACCTTCTCTTTTGCGAAAGCCTCCCCTATATTACCAACTTGTTTCTGTAAAACTACCCTAGTCAAGGAAAATAAAATAAATGAACATATCGCCACGCTGGGGTTAAAAAAAAGAAAAGAAAACAAAAAGTATGATGCAACATCGACGAATGGGAGGGAGGCATGACCGAGAGACAAAAAAAACCCCCAAATTATAAAATACGGCAGTGGGAAGGTGTTGAGTAAAGACAAACGATTGCTTGTAAACTTGGGAAGTAGCGACTCGAGTACAAAGTGGTAATAGGAGAGAGAGGGACAGATAATCGGGTGCTGACTCTATTGTAGTGGAAGACGTGCATTAAGTAATGTGCTTTGAAATATCGCAGGAAGGTTTCCTCCCGTTACGTCCTTTTATCCACACCTTTCCCACGGTCGTCTATATCCGACAACCCACACATTATCCACACTGTCTAACAGGTAGAGTTCAAAGAACCCTGTGTGTGAGTTAAGGCAAAATAAAGAAACGTCAGTTCTGGTAATTGTAAAACAATCGCACAGCCGCCGAGTCCGAGAAAGGGCCACCCTGCAACAACAATTTTAACGGGGATATTGTGGGGAGAGGGTGTCGGGCATCACGCTCAGCCCGGGCAAGTTTCGGATTTGCAAAGCTTGCAGTACACGACGAAGCACACACCAAATGGGCAGCACGTGGTCTCACTCGCTGTGCCAGGTGTAGATACACGAGTTGGATTCCTAAGAGTTGTCAAGCCAGAGATGACAAACCCAAGAGAAATTGAAATTCTCACAAGTCAGCATGCTTTAGCTAAAGATTTATTATAATGGTGACGAGTTAATGCTTCAAATTCATTCCCATCACTCCTCCCACCCCTTCCCCCAAAACTAATAATAAATAACAAAGGGATGGAGATTAAAAATTATCAAGTTATTGTGTGCTTTTCAATTCCGAGTTGCTCATGCAAGTTGAAGAGCCATGCTGCTTGTACTTTGCTCAAAATCTCAAGCAAGACAATCGAGGCTGGACCATCACAGACAAGATGAGGTCACGCTGAGAGCTGCATGTCATAAATAAGAGGTGCTGACGAGTATTATGGTTATAAGACAAACTTCTTCATTGGTTTTTCATCGATTATGAAATAAGTTGGGGGAGCAGTGGGTGCTACGAATTCGGCACAGAAGAAAATGGAGGGAAGGACCGACACAAACCTTAACAGCTGAAAGCAAGAAATCTGAGAGGTGGAAATACGAAGTCAGAGACAGCGTGGTGTGAGACGATTAGGAGTGAGAAAGAAGCTTCAGATGAGGATGATATTGTGGGAGGATGATGAATAGCCAGGGACGGGGATGGACGGACACAAATGACACACACAGCTACAGTAGTTCTGGCAGATGCTGGTACAACGAGTCGAGAAGCCTCTGACTTGCTTCCCGACTCTTGTATCCGACGATGTCGAAGAGCTTTTCAAGTCGCTCTTCAGGCTGGACACACATCTCAAGGATGCGCCCCTCATCGGGTCCCAGCAAGGAAAGGAGATCATCGAACACAGGTCGTAGGTCAGCAGGCTCAGCCAGCACTTGTCGCACGATTGTGTCCCTTTTTTCTGTGAATGCAGATGAACCAGGTGAAGAACAAGGTGAGGGTGGACATGAGAGCAAAAGAGAAATAAAGAAAGCCAGTTGGACAACTCGTAATACAACTACATGGAATTGCACTCTACCGAGGACACGTGACCTCGGGTATTTGACGACAAATCAAATTGCGATTTTTGTGAGGCTCAACCCAGTGTCGTACCCTTAAAGTTTTATCAAACATGGAATATTTTATTCAGGAGGATGAAACATGAGCAAATTCATTCCTGTCAATGAGTTGGGGAAAGAGGGATGTTGGGACTGTGATCACAGAGCAGAAGAAAAACGAAAATGTACAATTTAAATAACAAGTTAACTTCAGATGCCGAAGTTCAATCAGAAGGGGACGTGGAATTTCAGAAGAATTAAATGGTTAATTTAAAAAATAATAAAAATAAAAATTGCACCCGTGTCCAAAGCAAGAGGGTCAGTTTGGCATTTTTAATATGAAATAGGAAAACCCTAGAAACGAACAAAACCCATTAGAATTACCCTTCAGAGCATTTTCGAATCACCAACCCACTCTAGATTAATACTTTAGAACTCCCTAGAATTAAACACCATGGGTTAGAAAGGTTATTCCTCATTTTTGACGGACGGACGGACATACCAAATATTGAAGCTGGCACACCGCTTAAAAAAAAAATTCAGAGAAAGGGGATGTGTGGTATCAAAAGGGGTCAAAATTCTGCCACGTCTGTTTATGTAATATGTAGATGGAACCTGATATAGCACAAAATTGAAGCATAAAGGTACTTCTGTGAAAGTTCAATGGCACCACTCGTTCCCTCACCTTTAGGAATGAATGAGCTGTTACGAACAGAGCCAGATGAGGAGCCAGAGGATGTAGAATCACTGCGTAGAAGAGGCAGAGACTCATCGTGGAAAGTTCCACTATGGTTGGGCCGCAATCCGCCTCCTTCTGCAGGACGGTCTGCAACGCCAACATGGCCTCGGGCCGGCGTAAAAGAAGGGAGAGGTCCAAGTTCATCGTGCTCCAGCTGACAGAGGAGAAAGTATGCAGGGACGAGATGAGAAACAAATGGCTAAACTCACAAGTTATGTGAAGAGGGTCAAATCATTAGCTTGGTTATCACATCCACTTGGAGTCAACTTACACTCAGCCCATGCAGTTCAGGCAAAACTCACCTCTAATAACGAGCCAATGAAGATTACAACTTGGAGGAAAAAAAAAACTTACAACAATGGCCATTCATCGTTAGAGTACATACCAAGGGGATGTTACACAAGCTTGCCTCCTACATTCCCACCACACACCAAGGAGTAGGCTGTTTCCATCCACCACGAAGAAATTTACTTTTATTTATATTTACTCCTGCAGTCCACCATTCGATGCCGCTTGGCATGAAAACACCATAGCCAGAATATTTTTCAGTTCAAACAATGTTTAGGAATTGCACAACCCGTTTGAAGTTTTGCCCTTTGGAGCGGATCGGTGCCATTCAAACGTTGAGATAAAGTTTCGCCATTTACCTATTATCAGTTTTCCAAGAAGAAGAGCTATTTATGACTGATAACACATTAAAATCTTGGAATTCAATTTAGTCTCTTTTTGGTGCCAACAGTTTGATCACATAAGTACATTCTGGTTGACCAAATTGTCAACACAGGCAAAGACCTTCCACTCCACAAATTCTAACAAAATAGCAAAAGTAAGATCGTCCTCTCACTTGTCACAAGTATTCACTGCCTTTACTGTCATTCAATATGCAGTGGGTTATTGTGCTATTTTCTTCTTTACCAATATATATATATATATATATATATATATATATATATATATATATATATATATATATATATATATATATATATATATATATATATATATATATATATATATATATATATATATAATCATTTGTTTTTTTTTAAGATGAAACTGACAATAGCGACGAGTAAAGTGTGACGCGCACAGCAAGTGCAATCTGGCTTCTTGGAGGGACGGAAGAGACCTTCAAGGCTTCCAAGCTTCCATGTCATGGAGAAGTCCTGAGAGTGCTCTTCCATTAGCACGATCGTGAACAAATGAGCCGGAAGGACAGCATTATAGTCAGGTCAATATACAGTTTAACCCCCAAAAAATTGTGACAAAAGGTTTCTCAACTGATTCTGGTAGGTTTTAGTGTACTTTATAACATACTAAAAGTTTACCAAAGTACGACTCCCCGGAAAAGTGTTTTTTTTCAAGATGGCTGCCAAAACCTTTAAATGATCATAACTCTGTAACTATAAACTCAAATTTGATGATCTTGGTGTCTATCCCTAGGTTTTTGGGGGCAAAGAACACATTAAGATCATTAAAAATGATGTTGGCCTATTATGTAACAAAAATCCAACCTTTGTCCATAGAATAAGTTTCAGAGCGTTCAGTTTTGAGTGTCATCCTCCTCCTCAGTATCGACCTCTTGAGTGTTGTTTGGATTGTCACAGTTTTCAGTTTGGCAACGGCCACATGCAGCAGTGCAGGGGAGTCCATAGCGTCTGCAGCTGCATCGAGAGGAACTGCACCCCCTTGAACAGTTGCGATGGATAATTTTCAAGAGTTCGTGAGGCGCAGCATTGTTTTGGGTCATAATTGGAATTAACTGATCATTTTCCTGTTTCCATCCCCATTCAGTTGGGTTCATTTCATTTGCCATCCCCATCCATACCATAATTTGAAAGTACACACGTTGGCTATGGAATCTTGTTGCAGGTGATGTTGGTGGAAGCCGTTCAGGAGTGACAAATGCTTGAGCAGTTGCCACTTTCTTGGTGAAAATGATATGGTGCAGTGATGATAGCGTATCATTAGACTTGCCACCAAAGAGATCAACCATCAGGTCTTTTCCAAGATCTGATATGTCCTCTTGAGATTTGTTTTGAAGGATGAATGCATGAGCACAGGACTTCATGACAGGATCAGATTTCACTAATTTTCGGAAGGCTGACTTTTTTCCGATGCCAAAAATCCTTGAAGTTGAATCACAGCCTGTTGTAGGCATGTACAAAGAGCAACTCATTGCACACATCGTCTCCTAAAGTGTCATTCAACAGGTTAATGTTATACACTTTGTGTTCTTTTGACTGCATGTTTGCGTCAGAACGGAAGTAGATGATCTCATTGTCTGTTCTAGAGTAATGAAGGAGCAAGATCAGCAAATCTGTATCCTCACCGACCAACGTTGTGGTGCAATGACGGGATCGTTCAACAGTTGCCTTAACGGTATCAACGTCGGCATCCCCTGGTGACTGAATGACATGGCATCCCCTTTTAGTTAGTGCTGTGCTGATGAGAGCAATCATGTCTGCCTTGTTTTTGTCACGAGACAAAAAGTCCTCCTTTTTGCCTGAAAACTCTGTTTCTGCAGTGAAACTAACAATAGGGTGCAGGTTTTGTCCTCGTCTCTGATGTGTGTTGTCTTTTATGGAGGGACCTTTACCATAGCCATCGAACACCACTGTCGCTTGTCCGTAATGTCTCACAGTGAAGTCTGCATAAGACTCAGCTATTGCATTATATGAGTCGCCTTTCTTTCACGGTAAACGATGGAGCAAAGAGCCACCATCGAGCACGTAACAATCTGTTTTAGGAATAGAGTTCATCACAGCCTCACTTGATAAGTCCGCAGCATGGTCTCAAATTGCCTGAGCAAGCTGAGGTTTGTCTGCTTTTCGAAGAATGTTCCTGACCTCAAAGAGAGCTGGAGGGTAGGGGCTGAGTTCATACGTCAAAACATCTTCAAGGGAAAGATATCCTGACCTTGACACCACAAGGAAATGCTGGAACAGAAGGGCAGGATCAATGGTACGATCAGGAGCAATCTTCACAGCAGAGATATTCCCAAGGGTTTGGGCTCTGTCTTTCCGCTTGAATTTGTAAGTAAATGCCGACTTTCCGATTACATCTTCAATGATCTTGTTCCCAACCGATTCAAAGGCATGTACATTCACATCTGGCCCAGCCACAATCCCATTGACAATGTTTCTCAGAGTAGAATCAGATGTGAAGGGTGAGCAGGCTGCAAGCTTTATCCGAATTTTCTCGAGATCAGATGCATCTCTTTTGATGCGTGCCTCAGTTGAGTCTTTGTGTTGCGGAGTTGTAGTATAGGTCAGGTCTGTGAAATCCTGCATTGCACTGTTGTACTCGGATGTTACAGGTGCAGATAAGGTCCAAAGGTTTCGCATGTCCTCGGTCATCCCACTGCCGCGAGTTAGACCACCAGTGCTCTTTAGAGACCTCATCAACGTTTGTTCAATGACAAGATCACTACTAAGCCCTGCCCAGCACTGATTGCTCCGACGAACAATGTGAAAACCATCAAGAAACTTTCGATAAACGTCTGGGTGCTTTTCCTCCAGGTTTCTCATTTGCTGCAGGTAGTAATGAGCAGATTGCAGGTAATTGAAGTGCCCAGCTGCAGCAAAGACAGTTAGGCAATTGGACACTGCCTGCAAATGCATCAACCAAGACCGAGTACGATCCGCCTTGATCAACATTCTTGCCATGCCAACCATACGCTGATAATTATGCCACAACTAGCTGGTCTTTGAGGTCTGAGCAAGTTCAGATTTCTTCTTCTCCGTTACCGTCTCGAGTTGGATCAAAACCTCAGAACAAGCAGCATCTCCTGGCGTCGTCTCTCCGCTAAGAAGGGAGGAGTACAATTCCTCGGCTTGATCCAGCAGTGTCTGAATCTCAGGATTGGCTTTGGCCATTTCCGTTATAAGCTGGCTATGGAGGCAGTCAACAAGAAGATGGCCCCTCAATCCCCAAAACATTGGTACAAAAGGTTTCTCAACTGATGGCAGCACTGGAAATATGGAAAGCCACAGCAGCAAAAAATCGTAACTTACGCTATGTGATTTAAAAATGGTTACAATGTGTTCATTTTGATGCCATATTGGATTTTGATGTTACATAGTAGGCCAACATCATTTTTTATGATCTCAATGTGTTCTTTGCCCCCAAAATCCTAGGAATAGACACCAAGATCATCAAATTTGAGTTGATAGTTTCAGAGTTATGATCATTAAAAGGTTTCGGCAGCCATCTTGAAAAAAACACTTTTCCGGGGGTCATACTTTGGTAAACTTTTAGTATGTTATAAAGTGCACTAAAACCTACCAGAATCGGTTGAGAAACCTTTTGTAGCAATTTTTTGGGGGTTGAGGGGGTATTTTCCATATATTGACCTGACTATTACCAAGACCACCGAGTCAGACACGAAAGGGTTTCATGACTGTCACAAAATCGACGCTGTGGTTTTTCAACATTCTCGACCTGCCCGAGGAGTTCTTGAAGCATGACCCCAGTGAATGGGAAAACCACAAAAAGTGAACCGCAGGAGTCAGGAGGTTGCCTGGTCAGGAAAGGTGGTCAACGACCGTACAAGGCGAGGCGTTGCACTTATCCAAAAGTTCAATGCTTCCATAACATGAAACGAGGAACAAAAGTAGTTCCTTCTGTTCATTGAGGACCACCTGAATGCGTTCTCAGCATCGACGCAGGCTGGAGCCATCAAGTGAACCAGGCCACAGTAAATGCATGGCATGCATGATACTCCCCGACAAACCCAATACCCCACTGTAGTCTATGTTGTGGTGGGTGGGCTGGTGGGGGGTAGGGAGGGAGTGACCTGGATGCCACCTATAATCTATATTATCGATCGTTAAATAGTGGACAGGATAATTCTAAATGAACGTAAATTGTTATCGGCATTTTGATTTCTCTTTGCCCAAGAATATTGTCAAAGTCTCCAAATATAGCATTCTCAGTCTCGAACCCTGTAAATCGTCTCAATATCACAAAAGTTCGACAACAAATGTGCTCATATTTGATAGCAAATTTACATGTCATATGGATGTATAGCATATATCAAAAATAGCACCGCAAAGCGGGCGTAACCCTCAGCCCCTTGACACAAACCAATTTCAAGATGGTGGCCATACTGAAAATCGCAGCACACCCATTTTCGAAAGGAACTCAACTCAACTTCCTCTACACCCAAGAAACAAGTTCCTCTACTCAACCCCAACACACCCTGCAAAAATGGATTTAATCGGACAAGGCGTTCTCCTCGAAATTGACAGAAAACAATTTCAAGATGGCTGCCGTGGCGGCCACATTGAAAATCGCAGCATGCCCATTTTGGAAAGGAACCTTCCTCTACTCAACCCCATTATACCTCGCCAGAATAAAATCAATGTGTGAAGCCGTTCTCAAGTTATTTTCCGGAAACCAAGTTCAAGATGGCTGCTCTAGCCGCCATATTGGATACCGGATTGCGCTGCATATCAAAAGGAACCTTTATCTAAACACCACCATTATATGACACAAAAATGAAATCAATAAGTCAAGCCGTTCTCAAGTTATTGTCAGGGAAACCAAATTCAAGATGGCTGCCCTAGCCGCCATATTGGATATCGGATTGTGCTTTATATCGAAAGGAACCTTCCTCTAACCACCCCCATTATACCGCCATGAAAATAAAATCAATCTGTCAAGCCGTTCTCAAGTTATTGTCCGGAAACCAAATTCAAGATGGCTGCCCTAGCCGCCATATTGGATATCGCATCGCACTGAATATCGAAAGGAACCTTCCTCTACTCAACCCCAACACACCCTGCAAAAATGGATTTAATCGGACAAGGCGTTCTCCTCAAAATCGACGTAAACCAATTTCAAGATGGCTGCCATGGAGGCCACATTGAAAATCGCAGCGCGCCCATTTTCGAAAGGAACCTTTCTCTATTCAACCCCAACATACCCTGCAAAAATGGATTTTATTGGACAAGCGTTCTCCTCGAAATTGACGGAAACCAAAAGTTGACAGACGCCCGGACAACGCCAGTGACGACAATACCCCTTAGCCCAATTCGGGCTGAGGGGTAAAAATCGCAGCACGCCCATTTTCGAAAGGAACCTTCTTCTACTCAACCCCAACACACCCTGCAAAAATGGATTTAATCGGACAAGTTGTCCTCCTCGAAATCGACGGAAACCAATTTCAAGATGGCTGCCATGGAGGCCACATTGAAAATCGCAGCGCGCCCATTTTTGAAAGGAACCTTCCTCTACTCAACCCCAACATACCCTGCAAAAATGCATTTAATCGGACAAGGCGTTATCCTCGAAATTGACGGAAACCAAAAGTTGACAGACGCCCGGACAACGCCTGTGACGACAACGCCCCTTAGCCCAATTGGGCTGAGTGGTAAAAAGTGGTTTAAATCCAGTAAGTGATCTTTGCCAATGACAATGATGTATAACAAGGTGGTATTCCATGCATCCCGGCATTTGCTAACAATTAAAATACCAACATGTGTGAAAGGAAATGCCATTTCTGTTGTAAAGATATTTTATTTATGATACACGTCTTGAACATTTTACGAGTCATCTCAAAATATGGTTTCGTATAATTACCTGGACAATAGACATACCTACAAGGACATGTAAGGAAAAAGGATATATCAGCTCGTATGGAGGACATACACGGAAAACCTTGATTGTGTTGTGCAGGTTCTAAATATTATTTGATTTTTAAAATTACTGTAACATCTGTGAAGCTAATGGAACTGAACGGTGGATTGGAGGTTGTTTTTTTTTTTTTCCAATATTTATTTATTATGAACACCATACCAAGAAGAACCCTCAACAAAGGTATGCTCGATTCCAAAAAAAACAAGTGCTTTAGGCACTACAAATCCCGCCAATTTAAGGCATAAAGTTATTTTGGGGATCAAATTTAAATTTGATACATCCTTAACCTGAATGTTGATTATAAGGAATAGAATAAGGCATATTTTAGTCTTAGTTTGAAGTCAATTAAACCATTTTAGACGAAGTTATGACCATAAAATGATTTTGACCTTTCAAGGCCACGTAAGGTCAAAGGTCATGGTGTCAAATGAAAGTCAATAAAGGACTTGATATATGTCTTCCATAGTAAACACGCATATTCCTAACCTTTTTTGATTCATAATGGAAAATTTGTAATTTTGACCGATGACCATGACCCCCAAAACTTCGGACCCTACCGATCTTCACAAATATGCATTTTCACTATAGGAATGGGTAGGATTATAAGTGACAAATAGAATAAGGTTCACTATTAGCCATCTTCCGTTTTTTGATGGTCACCCTTCAAATTTTCATTCCATACAGAAGACTAATTGGCTTTGAAAACAAAGAACTAGAATGGCACTCGGTAGAGTGGGTACCTCCGCCAGACTGAACAATTTACTTTTTGTATGCCACTGGATGGGCCAGATCTGCACCCGGAACGGAACCAAAATCCGATTGGCTTGTTCCTGTCACCGACCCAACTCATCCACCAAGTTTTGTCATAATCCATCAATAACATTTTTAACTAGAGGGGGAGCACTCGGTAGAGTGCAAAACCTCCGCCGCCAATACTGCTGGGTCACTTAAGTGAACCTGATATCCTATTCATTGTAGGTCAAAACGGATCAGACTCTACTGAACCACGATTGAATAAACTAAACTAGATCGACATGCATGTAGAAATGCCCAAAAAAAAAAAAAAAAATCGAAATTTTTTTGAAAAAAAAGGTGCAAATTTTTTTTTTTTTCTCTAACAAATTTGTTTTGGGGGGGTTGGAAATCACTTAAAACATGTAGAAATGCAAAAATAAAAATTCAAATATTTAACCTCTGCCATCGAAGATGGACGGAGGTTACTGTTTTCATCCCTGTCTGTTTGTTTGTGAACAGTATTACGGAAAAACTCTTGGACGGATTTTGACGAAACTTGGTGGGGGGGTTAGGTATGGTCCAAGGATTATGCCATTAGATTTTGGACTTGGTTCAAAGTCCAATATTATGGCCGCTATGTCGGCCATTTTGAAAAAAATATTTGAATTTTTGTTTTTGCATTTCTACATGTTTTGAGTGATTTCCAAGCAAAAAAAAAAAATAATTTTGTTGGAGAAAAAAAAAAAATTTGCAACTTTTTTTCAAAAATAATTCGATTTTATTTGAAAAATATTTGAATTGTTTTTTTTTGCATTTCTACATGTTTTAAGTGATTTCCAACCCCCCCCCCCCAAAAAAATAATTTGTTAGAGAAAAAAAACAAACATTTTGCACCTTTTTTTTCAAAAAATTTTCGATTTTTTTTTTTTGGCATTTCTACATGCGCATTGATTGGTCTGGAAGTCGACCCTACCCTATGTGCGAGTGTGGCAGGAAGCCTTAACATCCATTTAAAATAGAGTAAAGATGCTTGATCCCAGAATGCTTCTTTGGACACCAACCTGCAATATAAACGAATCACAGGTCTGCATGAACAACCTTTAAAAAACAAAGTTATATCACCTTGCCAACAACTTTGTCTATGGGGGTGTGCTGCAGTCTGGTGGAGAGCAATCGGTAACAAAGACTATGACATCTGATGGGCAGAAAATGAATAAATTGGTCTACCTGCTACAAGACTTTCAAGACCATAATTCACACATCCAGGAAGCTTCTCTGGAATGACCACAAAGAAAAATCCACAATTTTCTTGTGGTCATCCTCCAAAACAGCTTGTTGGATTATTCCATGACCTCTCTTGGACTTGCTCTATTTCAGAGCATGCTTCTCGTGTGAGATGACAATTGGGTATTCTTCATAATGCGAGATAAGTTATCTGTACAAACCACTTATACAAGGCTTTTCACCACAGTACAATGGAGAAATGTCTGATCACTGGCTGTGGAACCCAGGCAGCTCACATAGGACTTTAGTTGCTGTTAAAGTTTCGAAACAAAACTTCAGTTCCTTAAAAAAAAAATTTAAAAAAAAAGAGGAAGCTGAAGCATCGAGTCGACCTCTCTTCACCACAAAGGTGGTGGTCTTTCAGTATTTGACCAGCTTCATTTATTTTGCCCCGATTGCTCTCTCAGCAATCCTCCACGCTCCAACCCCAGAAGGTACATACACTTATTCACCAAGAAAGCCTCCGATGGTACAACACCTAAGGTCCAAGCGAGAATGAGCAGTCAATCGCTCCCCTTTTCCAGCTTCTGGAAACGCATCCCCCCCACCCCCCCCCCCCCAACACATTCTGACCTTCAGAGACAACCTACCATCATTGATAGTCAAAGTTGACCTTTTATGTTCTCCAAAGTCCTGCCCTATTGCTGCTCATGCAGTCATCATCATCCTTTTCTTAGTTTATGGCCCAATTGGATTGTCCTTTGTGAAGCACCTCCACAATCCTCGACCAAGGTCGCGAAATGTTTTTTTATTTTTTTAAACACTCGCCAGAGAGGATATTGCACACGGGTCCATTTGTCTGTGTCTGTGCACACAACATGCTAACCTAGGCCACAAACGCCACCTGGTGGTAGCTCGTATTACACGTTATCTTTTTTTTCAATTGAGTACTTCTATAAAGTATGTACAATTAGAATGCAAGCATGTCTATAAACTACATACTATAAAACATAAAAGTCCTGGCAAGGGTCTGCAATCTCCGATTGCTATTTCCAGTTATATTTTTTTATTCTTCTGTAATCCGTCAATCTATCACCAACTTGCTACCACTTCCTGAAATTAGGGGGTAAGAGGTTTAGGGGTAGAGGGGATGCCAACAAAACATTGTTAAAACATATAATGGCATTGTAATTCATAAGATTATAATGAATAAGCAGCACAGTATCCAGCAACTCAAAAGATACTGGGTTAAAGTGTCGTCTCACAAACACCTAATTTGAAGGCAAATGTAAAATGGTCGGAAAAACAACCAAACCGGTTTTCTTAAATAATTCGGGAACTCAAATATACACGTTATAAGGGTATTGGAAAGAAGCCAATTATGAGCCAGGATTAGAATGTCCTGAAGCATATTTACCCCAGCTGTGTCATCCATGATTGCACGAATAGACTCAACAAGACCAGGCCAGTCGCAGCGGCGCAAACCGCCAATCAGTTTGGCCAAACTGGCTTCCGGGTCGACTGCAGACCAGGAGAGGAGGGCTGCATAAGCTAGCTCCTGGTACGACGAATGCCGGGCCTCGTCCACAGCCGGAGGAATTCCAGGAGCAGACAAGGAATTGTACAGCTCTCGCCAACGGCTGCCCACTTGTGCAGCGACCATGTGCAGGATGTCCACACCTGTGGGGAAAGAGGCAAAATGGCATGTGAAAAAAAAAAAAAATCAATCAATCAGGTCATACTGATTTTAGAAAAATTATTTCAATAGTGAACCAAACTCAAGAACCGCAGCAGAAACTTACTCTGACCACGATGACCAATGACCCATTTGCGTGACGTGTCCCAAGCTGGTGCACCAGGAAGCGAGGGTGGTGGTGCCCGAGTCTGAGTGCGTGGCTGGGCAGCACGCTGTCGAATGACATCCGGACGCTCGGGAGGCGGGCGGTGATATGTGCGAGTGCTGCGTTGTACACTGCAGGCAACGAGCAGCACGAGAACAGTGAGAATAAGTAATACCGTCATCCAGGCCAGGTGTTCATTCAGATCAAAGCTCCACGTTGATGAAGCTGGTGATGGTGGAAGAAACACCTCAGAGGTGTGTTGCCCAGATTCTGGCTTTACCATACCGGCCGCTGACTGGGGACGGCTACGGAGTGTGAATACGTCTCGACTCGGTTGAGTAGGTTTCAAGCGGAAAGAAACTTTGTAATCACTTGGAAGGTGCTCAGAATTCACTTGTGGGCCTTTGATCTCTGAGAGAGGTCCTGATCCACTGAAAGAATCTCCAGAAGGGGTGGGATTTTGGAGTGAAAGAGACGTCTTTCCGAAGAGGGGTCCACCCGTTCGCGTCACTGGTTCTTGAGTGGTTGTTTCGAGCTCGGTGCCGGCCGGCACAGACGGCATCACAACAGTCTCCTGTGAGGCTTCGATCGATTCCAGGAAAGTGGTAAATTTTGATGCACCATGGGATGCTGAGGCCTGGTTCCATTCGTCACCGGATTGCCCGTCCTCAATCGAGGATTCATTCTGATGTCCCTGTAGCATCGGAAATCCTTCATATTCACGTAAGTGCATCCCATCATCTATGGGAAAATAAATTTACAACCAGTCAGTCAAACACTTCTGGACCTTTTGTGAAGCCACTTGTCCAGGACACATCTAAAAATATTTATTCAAAAACATCTACCAATTATTCACAAAAAACAACATATGACCGCAAAATAGAGCAATTCCTGGCGAAGGATCATCGTGTCCCAAGTAAACATCAAAACACAATTTTACAACACCTATGCATCTCATTCACAAAACTAGAGTTTATAGCACACACAAACCAGTGCAGCCTTGAGAAAAAATGGCATGAGAAGGGTTCACCGAAGAAAACCCAATACGGCTTGCCAACTTCAGGGCCAAAGCACTGCCAAACTGAATGTTTCATAAATGGCAACAAGCCGATTCGGGTTTCAGTGTTCAACATGAATAATTCAATAAAAATGTTGTAGTTCCTTGGTCATAAGCAGAAAGTTCCTTCCCCCTACTTTGTGCTAAGCATGTGGAGTAATGAGGTTGAGAGGGGGGGGCGTGAGAGGGGGGGGCGCGAGAGAGGGGGCGTGAGAGAGGGGGCGTGAGAGAGGATATTTTTTACATGCAATATAGGTTTCCACGTGCCCTCTCACCTTTGTGAATCAAACCTTCTTCGATTTCCCCGGAAGGTCTTGAGAATGGGACGTCACCGCAGATGGTATCGTTCGTTGCATTTCCCACGCGAAGCACAGCCAGGCCCAGTCGGTGACAATGTGTGCGGTGCTGGCAGCGTTTCGTGCTGGAGAACTCGCTGGAGTACGTGCCGTGGCGACAGCGATGACAGCTGTATTCAAGTGAAAAAGTCGAATAACAATCTTTTCACAAACTTGGGCGATCAATCATTTCCATTTCTCGTTTGGTTCTCAAAAACAATTTATGCGACTTTCCAAGAGCCACGCCATTCCTCAATGGAAAATGATAAAAAGGTGGAAACAGTCCTTGATATTAAAGGACAGGAATCAGTAGGAAAGGATTTTGGAGGTGGGGTAAAGTTAAGGGATAGAGATTAGTGAGTGGGAAAAGGGGGGTGGGGAGGTGTGTGTGGGGTAAAAGTCGGGGTGGGTAAAGGCCAGAGTAAAGGGGTGGGGTGTAAAGGCCAGAGTGAAGGAGGAGGGGGTGTAAAGGCCAGAGTGAAGGAGGATGGGGTGTAAAGGCCAGAGTGAAGGAGGAGGGGGTGTAAAGGCCAGAGTGAAGGAGGAGGGGGTGTAAAGGCCAGAGTAAAGGGGTGGGGTGTAAAGGCCAGAGTGAAGGAGGGGGGGGTGGAAAGGCCAGAGTGAAGGAGGGGGGGGTGTAAAGGCCAGAGTGAAGGAGGATGGGGGGTAAAGGCCAGAATAAAGGGGGGGGTAAGGCCAGAGTATAGGGGGTAAAGGTGTGGATGGGGTGGGTTAGTCCTTGATGAAACAAAATTGACATTGCCTGACTGAAAGCAAAAAGATTCCAATTTGCTAATGTGTGGAAGCATGGGATGTTTGCATTAAACATGCAAAGAAGATACTCACAAACCCTCCCCCCAACATCCACAAATTAGAATTTAAAAAACAAAGGGTTAAAGAAACACCAAATGCAAACACAGTGGAGGAGAATGAAGTAGATTAAAAGCGTACACACAATACAGATGTATAAGTTTGTTCACCTCGTCCAACTGGGCCACAATCATTTTACCGTTGGGCCATAGGATGACAAATCTGCATCACTGGATGGCTCGATACACAAATAGAGCAAGTTTCAAAGGGTACACTCAATGATCTAAAAAGAGGTGAAAAACATACGTGACATCTTGCGTTGCTGTTCCAGCCCTTCGAACACCCCATCCTGGGATGCAAACTCGGTGTGGTTGGCACCTCACATCCAACACTTTATAACTGCCGTTGGTGCAGGTGCATTCATCTCCAACACACTCAGCCACCTCAGCCATGATCTCACGGCCTTGAGACTCCAGGAAAGCGAGCGGATCAGCTGCCCAATTTCGTGTTTGGCGTGTTGCACCACGTCCTTCAATATTCACGGCACGAGGCCCTGCCCTGCCATGCCTATGACTCCCGCTTTGTCCTGCTTTGTGGTCGGGTCTGTGGGTTTTCTTTTCAGCCACGGCAGTCAAATTCCCTTCGTGTTTCTGCACTCGAGGTGATCTAGCTTCCCTCAAAATCTTTTGAGGAATTTCTCCAACCTTTTTGCGTCCTTCGCCCTCTGCGCTACTCCCCGTCTCACCCAATCTTTGAGTGTCACCATCTAGATGTTCCTCAATCAACGCCTCAGCAGGCGTAACCCTCTTCGGCCCTCCTACAGGTCCTTCCCCCCCTCCCCACCGCTCGGCCCCATGACGGAATATGGCCAGATTGTCACGGGGTGCAACCGCAGTTGGTTGGCCGAGTTTCCAGCCAAGACCCTCCGTTTCACTAGACAGAACACCTGGCTTGTTCTGAGGATGCTCCTTATTGTAATACTCTTGGTCAGCAGGGTAGCCAAAAGTGAGGTTGACAAAGAGGTAGCCCAGGGCCTTTAAAACACAAACACATGGCAAGGGATGGGAAAGAAAAAAAAACAAAAAACAATCAAAGTGCAAGTGAAACAAGAACTCGAAGAGCACTCGGTAGAGCGCATACCTCCACCACGTAATGCCTGATCCACGAGAACATATCGGGCCCAATCAATTCATTTTTGAAAAGTCATGCTATATATCGTTTTTTGGCCTCGTCTCTCAATGGTGAAGAATCACTTTAAAAATTAAACAATTATCGTATCCAGATCTTCACCAAAATCGAATCAATTCGTCCTTGCGACGCACCCGACCTGTCCACTAAGTGTCATCCGGTCATTTTTATTGTCATTTTTAGCCCCATCTTTCAATGGTGAAGAATGACTTCAGAAATTCTAGTAGTCAGATCCAGATATTCACCAAAATCTAATCAGTTCGTCCTCGTCACACACCCATCCCGTCCACAACTTATTGAGATATCCTGTACACAGACAAAAAAAGGGGTGAAAACATAACCTCCTTCACCTTCGGTGGCGGAGGTAAATATTGCTCCGGTCAAACCTACACACGAGCAAAACCAGCATCTCGAGCACTAATAAGCATGGATGATGGGAGGCATGATCTTGGCATCCAGGACCAACGGAAAACTCCACCCATAAGCTGGCACACCCCGGGCCGACCAAAAATAACAATCATTTGAAGAACGACAGACCCTGCACAACCACACCCTACAAAATCCCTCCAACCGTGCATCTCACATCAAACCACGGCACGACGTTGAACGCAATCCAAGTGCTAACTGGAAAGCATTTCAAAATGCAAAGCCCGTCTGCGTTTGCTCAGATTTCCACATTCTCAGAAATAAGGTTCGTTGAAAAATTTGACAAAAGCTCAAAATGGTAACACACGCACACACATACCGAGGCTGACATTCCAGCTTTGCACCCCAGGTACTTCTCTGTCAGATTAGGTAATGACAGGTACATCGTGTGGTGGAAACGCAAAGGGGGGGAGGATATTTTAACAATGATGCAATTAATAATGTCCATATATATATATATATAAATATATATATATATATATATATATATATATATATATATATATATATATATATAAATATATATATATATATATAAATATATATGCAGCATCAGCAGAAGTCTAAGTGTATCCTCTTCATGAAATGAGACACCAGGAAGTAAATAAGGGAAGGCTACACAAGGAGAGAGACAAAGCAACCAAGCTTAAGGAAAGCAGAGTAAACAATGTTCCCTTGAAACATTCTGGTTGTGACTGCGGAGCAGCGTGACCTTTATCTCCAGCATGGTTGTGGTAATTTGCGAAGTGCGGAGCAATTGGCAACAATGAGCCCTCGCAAGGCCATGCAACAATCGATCAACAGAGTGGTCCGTGTTGTGCCAACGTGGCACGAGGATACTCCTGCTGCGGAAAGCCCGATTCAGCAGATACTTCGATATTTTAAAGATAAGGACAGATTGCCTTTAAAAAAAAAAACACAACGAAGAGAAAAAATAAATATAAAAATGAAAAGATAGGAATAAAATGGTTCAAGTTATCCAACGTAAATGAACACAAGATGCCGACGTTTCGGGCTTTACCCTCCTTCGGAGCAAAAAGGAGAGATTGCCCTAACTTGGTACCAATCTCCCATGGAGTTGTTGGCATCGTGGCTGAGAATGCCCTTTGAGAACGCGTTTCGTTGAAAGAGACTGGGTAGGGGTGAAGCCACACCTTGCTCGATTACGACTTTAGAGCGAGGCCAGTAATGGCTCCACATGGTACACAGCACCATTCGCAATCTACAAAATGTCACATTGTAACAGCATCACATGTACCCTCACTATAGCAAATTACAACCGTTCATTGCGCCTTCTTTTGGGATCCAGACTGGCAGGGTAAACAAAATTAAAAATACCAGCACGTGTACAGAAAGCCGAATAATGGTGCAATGGCGAGGTGCAACCCCCAAGACCACTCGCTATCCAGAGTATCTCTCTGTTAAACACTCCACCAAAGGGCATTTCCAGCCGTGACATCAGCATTTAGATGAGCATGGTAACAAGCCAAAAGAATGCCGTTGTCATAAAAAGACACAAGTCTACAAAAAACTCAACCCCTTACAGAAAACCCCAAAAACATTATTGACAATTAACCTTTGTCCAATTACGGTTCAGGAAAGAAGACGATGAAAACAATATTCCAATCACTCATCAAGATGAGCATGACAAACATTATAAAAGATTGTAATTAGCAAATGTGAGTTCACAGATAGAGCGGGAGAGGGTGGAGAGGGCAAGCAAAGGTGGGGAGGGGGGAGGAGGGCAAAGGTGGGGAGGGGGGAGAATGTGGGCAAAGGTGGGGAGGGGGGAAGAGCTGTGGGGGAGGGCAGAGGACGGAGAGGGCAGTGGGGGAGGGGTAGGGAAGATGAAGGGGCAAAGGGGTGGGGGTGAGGGACAGGCAAATGACGTTATTTGGATCTCTTTGCTGATGACTCCACCCTCTGCCGTACCATCGGTCATCCCTGAGACCGGCAAGTAGCAGCTTGTTCGCTCACTGCTGATCTGGATAAAATCACAAACTGGTCCAACACGTGGAACATGTCTTTCAATCCGGACAAATCTCACACTCTCACTATGTCTCTTCAAAAGGACCGTTTAGAACCCACCCCCCCCCATCCACTTTCTCAACAATACTCTGGGGGAAGTCCTTTCTTTCAAGCTTCTGGGTCTCACTATCTGCCATGACCTTTCCTGGGAAAGTCACATTTCCAACCTCGCCTCCAAAGCCAGTCACTGACTGGGAATCCTCCGTCGTGCAAAGTCCTTCCTCAGCTCCTGACCACTTACAAAGCTTTCGTCTGCAGCCTGATGGAGTACTGCTCTCCCCTCTGGGCTGGTGCTCCTGCCTCCCACCTTTCTCGACTTCACGCTGTAGAAACCAAGGCATTTCGGATCATTGGCATCTCCCGCAATGAAACTGTCTTTGGGCCTCTCACTCAATCACCGCAGGTTGGTCGGCAGACTTTCTGTCTTCTACCGTCTCCTCAAAAGCCTCGCCCCCCTACTCTCTCTGCGATTTGTCCCCACCACATTTCCGCAGGGCGCTCAAGGTCCGCCAACAACCCCCTTCTGGTAAAACTACAAAAATCGCCAATCACTGCTCATCTTCACTCTTTCATTCCTCCTTTTTCCCGCCTTTGTAATAAAAACTTCCTCACTCTATTCAATCCCATTCTTCCCTCCAAGCCTTCAAAACAGCTGTTCACCACCACCTCTTATCATCCCCCATCCAAATCCTTGATATTTTCTACCCCCGATAATCCACCCCAAACCCACCTCCTTCAAATTCCCTGCTTTCCTTCCTGAAAGTCCAAGTAATGTCCATCCTCTATTCCCCATGTTCCCCGTCCCATCCCTCTCCCTTCCACAGATCTCCTAATGTCTCTGTTCCCCACTATTTTGTCCTTCCCACACCCTCCCCTCTTGTCTCATGCCCCCCGTGCTGTGCGTTAGCTCACATTCGAGCCTTGACAAGGTATACAAAAAAAGGTGGGGAGGGGGGAGAACGCGGGCCAAGGTGGCGAGGAGGGAGAAGGCGGGCAAAGGTGGGAAGGGGGGAGAAGGTGGGCAAAGGGAGGTGAGAGAAGGCAGGCAAAAGTGGGGAGGGGGGAGAATGCGGGCAAAAGGTGGGGAGGGGAGAGAGCTGTTGGGGGGGGAGGATGGAGAGGGCAGTGGGGGAGGGGTATGGAAGATGAAGGGGCAAAGGGGGTGGGGGTGAGGGACAGGCAAACATGACGTTATTTGGATTCCTTAATAACCTCCGCCACTGCAGGTGAAGGAGGTTATGTTTTCACCCCTGTGTGTTGGGTGGTCGCTAGACCACCGTTATTCTCAGGTTTTCCGTCTGTCTGTTTGTATGTAATGGACAGCTCTGGAGGCCAGAGGAGTCAACCGATTTTGATGAAACTTGACTGGTAGGTTCATACCAGGATCTCGTTGTATGCTTTTGAGCACCGTTGTTATGGACGCCACTGTTGCCTAGTAACGGGACTTTGAAATTTTTGAAAAAAAATCCGAAAAATCTTTATATATATATATATATATATATATATATATATATATATATATATATATATATATATATATATATATATATATATATATATATATATATACACATATTTTTTCGAAAATTAAAAATCGGCTTCTGCGCTTTTATGCGCACTATAATCAAGCTCTTGTCAAAGAATTTTCAGCCCGATCCGTCAAAAACTGTATGACTAGTTTGTAATTATGTAGCGACCACCCGCGTCGCCTCCCGGCTTGTTTGTTTGTCTGTGTCCAGGATGTCTCATAAAGTTGTGGACGGCTCCGGACGAAATTTTGTGGCCAGGTTCGGTGTGTGACAAGGACGAACTGATTCGATGTTGGTGAAGATCCGGATCCGGATTCGACTACTCGAATTTTTTTTTTTAAAGCGATTCTTCACCATTCAGAGATCGGGTGAAACCGATAGAGGACTGTATAGCATGATATCTCAAACACGTATTGGGGCCGATATGTTCTCGTGGATCACGTGGTGGTATTAAAAAGGTATCACGTGGTGGAGGTATGCTCTCTACCGAATGCTCTTCTAGTTAAGTTGAGAACTGTGAACGTTACGGGCAGTTTGTCCACATTGTGAAGTGGTGTTTGGACATTAGCAAGCAAGCGCACGCGCGCGCACGCACGCACGCACGCACACACACACACACACACACACACACACACACACACACACACACACACACACACACACACACACACACACACACACACACACACACACACACACACACACACACACACACACACGGATGAACGATTGAACGATCATTAAACGAAGTTTCTGAAACTACGTTGGGGAGGGGGGGGGGTTAGATGGTTGGGGGGTGGGGGTGAGAGGGTTGGGGGGGGGAATCTGCCATTTTGTCCATATGGTCATTCTTGGTTCAACCATGTGCTGAGGAAGCACATGAACACTCGTTTTATATTTGAAATACTTGGAACGCACCACCACCACCACCACCCCTTATTAACTCCCAAAACACAACAACAACAAAATAAACCAAATAATCGGTTAAAAACACTTCCATTCCGCACAAACAGTTCGCGTTCCCCCTCATATTAAATAAAACAACTTGGCACCATTGGGGTGCTGAGAGCCTCTCCGCACTCAGGACGCGGGGTCCACACGCCTGAAACACGTCACAGAGGATATTCAAACTCGCGACAACAACAATCGTCCCCAAACATCGCTGTGCATCACAGGACAACGCTCTCCGAAGCGCACGTGGGTGCACGGACAACCGAGGGCCAAGACTCACCGGCAGGAAGCCGGCAGCTGGGAGCCGAAGCCGGAGCCGCATGGCCGGCCACGGGATTCAGGAGGGAGGGAGTGCGGGTTTTGATCAGTTCGGCCGGCGGTGTTGGAGAGGGGAAGAAGGAACAGGGAGAGCAGAACCCGAAGCGGTTACGTGTTTCTGAGCCCGCAATCCGCGAGCGCCGTCCCGCCTGAGTCGAAGCCGTGCCGTTGTGAACGTTTCATGATGAACGAGGACGGAGAGTCGGCCGTCGAGTGACGAGAAAGAGGAAGCGCCGGCTTCGATGGCCGCTGGAACAGTCGATGGGTGGAGGAGGAAGTGATGGAGGGAGGAGGAAGTGGGCGTGGTCAGTCGATGGTGAGGAAGGAAGTGGGCGTGGTCAGTCGATGGGATGAGGAATGAAATGGAGAGAGCACGAAGTGGGCGTGGTCAATCGATGGGGTGGGGGAGGAAGTGATGGAGGGAGCACGAAGTGGGCGTGGTCAATCGATGGGGTGGGGGAGGAAGTGATGGAGGAAGCACGAAGTGGGCGTGGTCACACGTTCAAATCTATGGGAACCCGCAGCACCAAGTCACCAACGGCTTCAGCACCCAAAGTGCTTGTGATAAAGCGGAAATATAATGTGTAAAACAACAAAAAGAGTAAATAATAACAACGCAAAGTGGACAAACAACGCCGATCGACGAAACAACGGTTGCGTTCCGTTAGCAAGCAGCTTGCTATCGCTTGCCAAGCGGCTTGTTTAATTTCAAAGCGCTTAAGCAAGTGACTCCGACGGAACGGGGAGCTCGGCACCGCTGAACAACATGGCTGCTCCTCGCGTTTTACTCGATCTTCTCGCGACAACTTCCCCCAAAACGAATTGATTGTGTTAGTAGTAGCTGCAGAGTTTGAGGAAGAGGGAAAGAAAGAGAACTAAATGGCAAACAAAATGGACACCGATGAGGACGCTGAAAGGCGGTTGAGCTGTCTTGCTGACCTGTGCGGCTCCCCGACGTGCAGCCTCATTAAAGATCTTGTCCGAGCCCATGTTTGGTGGCCTGGTTTGGACAGTGACATCGAGTCCAGTGCACGCCATTGTTACACTTGTCAAGCCCATGCCAAGACACCGCCACAGTCTCCATTGTCCATGTGGCCGTGGCCATCAAAGCCATGGTCCTGACCACACCGACCATGTTGGTCCATTTCAAGGAAAGCTTTTCCTTATCGTAATTGATGCCCACTCCATATGGATTGAAGCTCTCGTGGTGCCATCCTCATCCTCTGCTGTAACACTTGAAGCTCTACGTACCATGTTCACACAACATAGTATTCCGAACTCCATTGTATCAGATAATGGATCTTCATTTACGAGTTCAGAGTTTCAGAACTTTAGTAAAACTAGAACGGGCACTCAGTAGAGCGCATACCTTCGCCAACGCTACATTCCCCCCCCCCCCCCCAGAAACCGTTGATTATGAGGGTATTTAATCCCATACCACATCTGCCATCTCATATGTGTTATGATGGCTTAAAAACATTAAATTTCCTGCTGTTTGACACTGATTCACGTACATTGTACAATTTCTGGATGAACTCCCTGACCTTTTTGGGTGTCGGTGTCAAGTCAATCTGATGACAACTGGTCACATTATAAGATATCATTTTCTGGCATTTTAGGGGCATTTAGCACACACGAGTTTCTGTTTTTCTCAATAAGTTATTTATTGTGAACAAACAAATATTCATTGTACAAAAATGACGATTTTGACCTTTTCATGACCTCGACCTTTGTACTCTTAATTTTGTAATTGGTATTAGAGTGTGGGGAACAGAACAGTCAACATTTTGGTGTTGGTTTCATGCAAATCGGATAAGAATTGACCGTGTTATGACTAAAACCGCACATTTTGCAATGTCGTGACCCCCCCCCCTGACCTTTGACTCCCAACCGCTGATAAGGGTGATTACGTCATTGTGTCATGTTACATATCACAAGATGGGGCATTGAATTCTGAACATTTTGGCATCGGTTGCATGCAAATAGGATACAAATTGACCGCACTATGGTAAAAAGACGATTTTGACCTTTTCATGACCTTGACCTTTGACCCGATCGCTCCCAAAATCCAATCAAATGGTCCTCGGATAATAACCAATCATCCCACCAAATTTGCTGCGATTCAGTTCAATACTTTTGGAGTTATGCGAATAACAAACAAACAAACAAACACACATATTCACAAATAAATAAATAAATACACCGATCAAAACATTAAACCTTCGCAACAAAGTTTGCGAAGGTAATGAATGGCATTAACCACTACACATGTGCCCCCTACAAACCTGCCAGTAATGGTCAAGCCGAACGTGCTGTTCAGATCATCAAGAATGGTCCATTCAATCTCGTCTAGCTCGTGTGTTGCTCAACGACCACACCAGACCACGTCAAACCACCGGTCGCTCACCTGCCAAGCTTACCTATGCACATTCCAGTGTGGATTTTGGGGAGGGGTTTTCATGTTTGTACATCTTGAAGAACTTGGATGAAAATTAAAAGTAACAATAAAAGTATGAAATGGACGTTTCAATAATATTATGAGGATACATAACGGGGGCAGTTATATAACATGGACTCTCCCTGGATAGGGTCTTGAGGGGCAACCTCTTGGTAGTCTGTCTCTGAACATTTCATTGCATGGAGAATCGTTTGAATCTGACTGCGGTGGACATTTTTGCTGACATCATGAAGCACCTCTATAACTCGCTTCCTCCGCTGGCCGAGCGGCTGATACGGAACAACCGGCTTGGAAAGCGACATCCTGATGTCATCATCGTTGAGATGGCGAGTCATACCTTCCACCATGACGTTCCACACAACCCTAAACCCACATCCTAACGGATGATGTTATCTCCCTGTGACTGTCACAAATCATGGAGGGAAAGTTAAATTATTTCCCACGACTGTGATCTCCTTTCATTGCAGCCATTATTATTACTATTATTGTTATTATTACTATTATCCTAAAGCCAGTAAATTTTTGTGCATGTATTGTCTATCTTTGTCTTTATCTAATAATAAATGTGAATGTGTCAGTCAGTCAGTGTGTGTGTGTGTGTGTGTGTGTGTGTGTGTGTGTGTGTGTGTGTGTGTGTGTGTGTGTGTGTGTGTGTGTGTGTGTGTGTGTGTGTGTGTGTCTCCCCTCCATAATTCCAAAACCATGAAACTTTGCATGCACACTCAGGGAACGTCATTTAAAGGGAGCACATGAGTGAAAATTGGGTGTTTGGATTAATTAAAACACCCCTTTTGAAGATAACAGCCTTATTTAATTATTTCCTTTATCAGGCACATCCTCAGATACCTCACTCTCCCTGGATCAGGTCTTACGGTGCAACCTCGGTTTCCTTACTGGGGTCTTAATTCACCATTTTGTTCTGCCTGCTCAACAATGCCTTCACTTGGAGCAGGCCACAACGATTTCTTAACAATGAAGTTTTGTTTTTTCACTTTCCTCACTCATATCATGCAATGCCTGATCGTTATATCTACGAATCGCTCGATACATTGCAATGCTGATAAGCGCATTGGTGGCTTTATTTAATTTCTGCACATGCCATAATCTCAAGAATCTCTTAAACTCCAGAATTAAACTTAGCAGCAGTTCTGACTGCTAAAAAAACAAAAGTGTTCCTTTGTCTAATTCATTGTTTGATATGTTGGGCATCTGCGGAAGTGTTTGAAATGATGGATCAGCAATCGCTAATCGCTTGCCAAGCCTGCCATTCCTTATCAACCATTTAATTGCAGTGCTTGCTTGGGTGCTTAAGCCACTTGCCGAACGCCCCACAGTCAATAGCGGCACAGTTCGTGCCCCGATCAGGATGTACAGTCGGCAGTTGCTGCAAGGTAGAGGTACACATGTGTAGATTTGGATCTGTAAAGGGACTATTCGCGGGTGTGTGTGCATGCCTGCATGCTTGGGTATGGGAGGCGTGGTGGCAAAGTTTGATCCCTTATCTTATGATCATGATGGGTGGTGGTTTAAACTTTTTAAACTCAGCAGCGTACGAGCGATCACGTTTTCCTTCATCCTCGTGACTTTTTCTGAAGCAATTTGTTATTTTATAAGACTGTGTGCTTTTTAAAGGTTATGTGGTTTCTCTTTGTGAGTTTCAAAGCAAAATATATTTGAGAACACCCGATTTCCAAGTCATTTGTCATATTAACGTGTTTTCGAAATTACCAAGCCAATTTTTTTTAATCGGCCCATCCCTGATTAGCAGCTATTTATAAAGATTATATATAAAGATGCAAATCTCCTTGAAACGTCAATAAACTGCCGATAGAAAGTCTACACCCCCTTTCAAATTTTTCACCTTTTGTTGCCTTATAGCCTGCAATTAAATTGTATTAAATCAGACTTCTTCCATCGAACCCTAACCCACAACTTCCAAGTGAAAAACAACTTCTACAAATTCCAGAAAATTAATTAAAAATACAAAACTAGAATATCTTGGTTGCATAATTGTCCACCCCCCTGAGTTAATACTTAGTGGACATACCTTTGACAGAAATTATGGCTGTTAGTTGTTGGGATAGGTCTCCACCAACTTTGTACTCCTTGATTGTGCAATATTTGCTCAATCCTCTGTACAAAAATGTTCAAGCTCAGTCATGTTGAGTGGGGAGCGTGGATGGACAGTAATCTTCAAGTCTGGCCACAGATTTTTCGATTGGATTTCGGTCGGGGCTCTGACTGGGTCACTCAAGGACATTTATCTTTTTGTTCCTTAGCCACTCCAGTGTAGCTTTAGCTGTGTGCTTCGAGTCATCATGCTGAAAGGTGAACTTCTGTCCCAATTTCAGCTTTCTTGCAGAGGGCAGCAGGTTTTTCTCTTCGATTCTTCTGTATTTTGCTCCATCCATTTTCCCTTTTATCCTGACAAGTGCCGCAGTCCATGCTGATGAGAAACTTCCCCATAACATGATGCTGCCACCACTATGCTTCACAGTAGGGATGGTGTTCTTTGGGTGATGTGCTGTGTTGGGTTTGTGCCAAAAAGTTCCATCTTGGTTTTGTCAGACCACAAAAGCTTTTGCCACATAGCATCAGAATCTCCAATTGTTTTTTGCATACCTCAAATGGGACACAAAGTGGGCTTTTTTGAGTAATGGCTTCCTTCTTGCCACCCTACCATACATGTCACACTTGTGAAGTGCTTGGGATATTGCTGTCACATGCACACCATAACCAGTCTTTGCCATTAGCCTCTTGGTGGCCTTGCTGATCAGTCTCCTCCTTGCTTGGTCATCCAGTTTGGAAGGAGGCCCGATATAGGCAGGGTCTTGGTGGTACCAGCCGTCTTCCACTTCTTAATGATTGTCTTGACTGAGCTCCAAGGGATATTCAAGGCCTTTTGTTTTTTGCATACATAATCAATGTTTGTGGAAGAGCTTGTACACTGAATGGATCAGGACATAACAGATACAAGCAGATTGCAAAACACACATGCATGGGATGGACAAGATGGATACAGAAGGAAACTCCAAGGAGGGAAATTGGAAGGAAGAGGGATTGGGATGGAGTGCAAGGTTGGGAAAGCTAACGAGGGTAGAGATCACGTTTTTGGATCAGTGACGATCTGAGATGGTGGTGAAGAGCTGTTTTGAAGACCTGGAGGGAATAAGGATATTGAAAAGGATGTGGAAGTTGGGGAACAAAAATAAATAAATAAATAAATAAAAGGAGCTCCCAATCTGAGCATGTCGATCTTCTCAGTTGACAAGATTTTAATATTTTTTAGGTTTAAATAAAGACCAGCTTTTTCATTTTCCTTTTTCACTGTCTCCAGCAGTTTCATCAAGTCCTCTTTCCTTTCTGCCAACAGTTTTGAAATATTTTTATACTGATCTACGCAGGGTCTTGGTGGTACTGTTGCAGCCACCGGTACCAAGACACCAGCTTGTCACCCAGGGGGATTAATCCCCGGTTGTCCTCGGAAGAGCTGGACCTGGGGCCCACCGCTCACAATTAACATTGTGGTTCGGTGGGTTGTTTTAAAACCACGAACGCCACCCAGCTAACCACGAGTTCCAGTGCCCGCCGTCTAATTATACCGTTTTACTAGAGGTCATGTGGTTACCTGAGCGGGGAGCGCACCCTCGGCAAAGCACCAATATTATCTCGATTAGATTTTGATTAGGGCGGCCGAGCGTTTTAATCGCTGGTACGTGTCGACTATTTTTGGTCAAATCTGTGGTAATTACCTCCCAGTCTATCTCGGTTCAGACAATGCTAGACCAATAGAAGGAAAGGACAAACACGGACAGGTTGGAAATCGACAAATGATTTATTAATAATAAAATAAATAGATAAAAATAACTTTTTATTTGCTGAGGTAAATAAAGAATGAATTTCAAAGCAAAATCAAATTCCAGAAAAGAGACAAAGAGCAGATGCTTATCAGGGGTTAACTTACAGCTAAATACAGACAAGGGTACCCAGCAGATCATTCAGGGGGAGGGGGGAGAAGCATCGTCTCGCTCACCAGAGAGTAGTCGTCCGTGAAGTGAAAACATCCTGAAATGTGTGCGTGCGTGTCACATCTGTCGCCAGCACCCAGCTCCGCCGTGCACCCTCTCGCGAACAGCCTTGGATGCCAGTCGACGTCTGGGAGGGCACCGACATCGTCTGTCGTGGGTTTAGACCCTAGTGCGACACGGGCAGCTTCTCACACTTCACAAAACTGGTGACGTCCAGTGACCCACACGGTCCGTCTGTGACCTACCCGTGCCTCACTCGCCGTCGGTGCTGCTCACACCCACACGGGCACCTCACACTTGCTTGCTCAAGCACTGGGAAGGACAAATTGTCTCCTTGGCGCTGGTCAAACACCCATACGCCCACAACACGCTCGCTTGCTTCTCCTCTTTTGCGCACTTACACCCTCTTCTCTTCTCCCTCCCTGGCTTTCTTTCGCCCCGCTTTCTTTCTCAGAACGGACCTCCAATTCGTTTTATATCTGTGGGCCGTCTCGGCGGGCACAGTCCGCCCCAAGCTCACCCCTCCTCACTTGCACACGGTTACCATGACAACCCGTGCGCACCAAAAAAGGCGGGCGTCGGAGCTCGCGAAAGAACGTTGCTGAGAAAAAATAAGGGCGAAAAAAAAATCAGACCTCGCGAAATAAATGTGTGTAAACGTGTCTGTCTGTCATAAAAAAAAAGCTTCCCATAAGAGAGGGGATCTATCCTTTACCCTTCTCAACGCATCACATTTAAAATCCCATTAGACATGGGGATGGGGCTAATCTGAACATGTTTTAAGGAAATAACTATCTGAGGACCTGGATGTGTGGATGCATTCATCAGACCGGATTCTGAAATCCGTAACAGTACCATATGCCTTCCATTTCTTAATGATCGTCTTGACTGCGCTCCAAGGAATATTCAATGCCTTTGAAATATTTTTTATGCCCATTCCCTGATCTGTATGCCTGGTGTGGGCTTAATGGTTAGGGTGGTGGGCTTTGGATCCTACGGTCCTGAGTTCAAATCCCACTCAGCTGTTGAATCAACACCAGGTGGGGTTAACTCGGCCTGTCATCCTTCTGAGGTCGGCAAAATGAGTGCCAGCTTGCTGGTATACTGTATCGGAGTGGCAACCCATCCAGGATTGTGCCCAATAGCCAAGGAGACTGCTGAGGCAGCACCAATGCTCTACACAGAGAATGGTCCCAATTTCCTCTCTCCCTGATCTGTGCCTTTTCACAACTTTATCTTGGAGACTTTTGAAAGTTCCATGGTGCTCATAGTTGAGTCATTGCTGTGGAATGCACTCCCCAGTAGAGGAAACCTACAGGAACAGTTGATTTTATTCTGAAATAACCAGAATCACTACAATTTAACACAGGTGGAGGCCAATTAACTTGGTGTGTGGTTTTGAAGGTGAGTGGTTACACCTGAGCTAATTTGCAATTGCCATCATAAGTGGGGTGAACACTTATCCAACCAAGATATTCTAGTTTTGTATTTTTATATAAACGTGAAAAAAGTCTGATTTAATTGCAATTTAATTCCAGGCTATAAGGCAACTCAGGTGAAAATTTTGAAAGCAGATGTAGACTTCCAATAGCACTGTAAATGCCATGTTGTCTTTAAAAAAAGAAAATAATAAAATTGTCTTAAAATTCCCCCAAAACACGGGTGAAAGCAACTTAAAGTTTTTGGGTTCTATACAGAATGTACTGTCGTCGGTATTCACATTGACTCCAATTAGCCGTTTCCCAAAAAATTGTCGATATCGGCCAAGCACTAATATGTTGTTCATAAAGCATAACATATTCTCTCTGCCAACTCCCCCTCCCACCTCCCCTCCCCCCCAATCTCTCTCTTTCTCTGTCTCTCTTGATGTATCCAGGCAGTGTTTATCTCTGGATCTGTCAAACTTTTTGCCACATGGCTTTAGAATCTCAGCAGTGGTTTTTGTCTCGGGTTGTGTCCAGGCGGTATTTATCTCCGGACGTGTCTGGGCGGTGTTTGTGTCCAGACAGTGTTTATCTCCGGACCTGTCCTGGCGAACCAAGAACTGGAAAAAACTAATTTAAATCATGCAATTGTGTAAAAAATATATATACAACTACTTGAACAAACCTCAAATAGCACCGCTCAATTTACACTGAAGTTATATATTTGAATTGGTTATTCAAATAAATAATTTCAGTGTAAATCCACTGAAGTTATTTGTTTGATTTGCACTGGTTATTTATTTGAAATGAGGTATTCAAAGAAGCAGACAATCACCCTAAACGTGAGCTCATTAGTTTCCGGTATCACCTTGAGCATGTGTTAAACGCAAACCAACTTTTATCTCTGGCTTGTTATTCCAGTTGGCTTTATTGGTTTCTAATCTACAAAATATATCAGTCAATAAAACAAATGGTTTTTCCTTTTATTTTGGTATATACTGTAGACCTACAATGGAATATAAACAAATATGGCAGTCTCCATGTGGTGATGGGGGTGGGGACGTAGGTGGTGAAGATGACCCACCCTGGCATGATCGTACGTACAGTCTCTGTGACATATGAACCCAATCTTTCATTAAAACCCACACTTATTCCACTGTGATTGCATCAATATTATCTCAACAGGGTCCTGTAGGACCTCAAGGTGCTACAGACAGACAAAGAACAGAAGGACCAAAAGTTCTCTTATCTTGAAATGTCTGATAAAACGAGTCTCTACGTGTGGATCAACCCGTTTTCTTTCTTTTGATGTCTTCTTTTTCTCCGTGAATGAATGAAAAAAAAAGAAGAAAAGATTGACACTTCTCGTTCCAATTTATTTATTTTTCTGTTCTTGGTGATTGTCATGCAGTGATACTGGCTGGTATAAGCCTGGTGTTGGGCTTAGTGGTTAGCGTGGCGGCTTGGGATCCTAGGGTCCTGAGTTCAAGCCCCGTTGGCCGCTGAATTAATACACTAGGAGGTTGACTCAGCCTGTCATCCTCCCGAGGTTGGCAAAATGAGTACCAGTGCACTGGTAAGGGGGACACTGCATCAGCGGCATAGCCGCGTCCCAACCAATGATGCAACCAGCAGCCACAGGCTGCACTCGATAGAGAGAGACTGGCTGGTATATCATTCATTCCACAACCAATTTGCCCTCAGTACGAAGACAAGCACAACACTCAGCATATTCAAAATTGTAATCGTACAACCTCACTTTTCAATCCTTGATTCTCCTTTCAGGGTCCTCAAGGTCTGGCTGCTGCCGCTTGTACAGATAGACTGGGTGGAAAGCCAGGACCCTGGGATCCAAGGGGTGATCTAGTAAGCCACTATGTTTTGTTCTTCGATGTGGTCCACATTGGCTAAGCCTGAATCGAAAAGCTTGCACTTTCAAGCCCAAAGAAGTTATGAAGTATTTTCAAAAGACACCGGCAGCAGGGACTAAATAGATGGAGATGGACAAACAAATGATGTGCATAAGAATGGGGGTTAGGGGAGGATGCAGGGGGTCGACAAAATAGATACAGAAGCAAACTCTCAGAAAGGAAGGACAGGAAATTTGGAAAGAGGTGGGCTTGGGGAAGAGGGTTGGGTTAACAGGAGGTATAAAAGATCATTGTTTGGGATTGGGGATGATTTTAGATTGTGGTGAGCAGCTGTATTGAAGATCTGGAGGGAAGAATGAGACTGAAGAAAACCTGCTCATGTGTCCTACATGCCTGCTCTGCAGGTCTTGAACATCCTCTCATTTTTTTTTTTCTTTCTTTCTCTCTGCCCTTTTCACCCTGTCATTTGCACTGGGTAATTCTTCCATCAACTTGGAAATCTACCAACATCACTGCATTACATAAAAAGGTGCAAAAACTGATCCCCTCAACTACAGACCATTCAGCTTACTTACAATCATCAAGGACATGTAATCCATCATCACAGTTGATATGAAATCCTTCTTTTCTCCAATAACCTCATCTCAGATCACCAATTTCATTTCAGACGAGGTCACTTCACCATGGACTCACCCAACAATGGATGGAGGCCCTCAATATCAGACATGGGTTCAGGGCAGTCTCTCTGGCCATATCTAATGCTTTTGATGATCTAGCATCCTGCCTTACTCTCCAAACTATGGCATCCAAGGCCAACTCCACACATAGCTTACTGACTTCTTCTACTCTCGGAGCCATGGTGTGGCATCAACGGAATCCTTTCATCTCCTCTCCTTTTCAAAGCTAGTGTGCCCAACGACAGTGTTCTGGCCCCAGTTCTATTTCTGATCTTTATTAATGATTTCTCTGACTCTGGAAAATCCTCTTTATTCATCTGCTGATGCCTCCACCCTCTGCCGTGACTTCCCGCATCCTTCAGACAGGTGGCCGACATTTCCCTCTTCTCCTTTTCACCGAGGGCTCTGAATGGAGAAAAATAAATACCAAGTGAACCTCATGCCATTTTGCACCCAAACATTGTTTCTTCCGAAGGATATATTCTCCTGGCAATTGTCATGACTATTAGAAAATATCAACTTCCTGGATTCATTATTTCAAGATTTTTGGACTTGGCTTGGCCTGTGACATTGACTTGAATGCTTCAACAGATCTCAGGGTTGGGTGTGAAAGAGGAAAATGCTGGTATTGTGGAAGAATGGGATGAAATCATAAATTATTCAATACAAGTTTAAAAGGCCACACAAGCAGATTTTTTGGAGGCTTTTGCTTTGAAAGCATTGCCCCATTGCAAAATTGTACAACACACTGCACTCATTGGTGGCTGTGATAAAGAAGCCGTTCGGCCCTCTTGATCCATGATTACAAACAGCCCTGGGAAACCCTGTTTCTCCATACAAACGGTGAGGCCCCTGCACAGTGCACATAAACAACAAATTTAATTCCCTGCTCTGGCATTACTGCTAAAGGTATTTTTTTTAAATATATATATACAATTTCACTGCTTGTATAAGAGCTAACACACAGAACGTATAACAAGGGGAGCAAGAGACAAGAGGGGTGGAAGAGGGAAGCATAAAACATTGTGGAATAGACACTTGAGGTCTGTGGAAGGGAGAGGGATGGGACAGGCTACACGGGGTAAACAAGATGGACATTACAGGGACTTTCAGGAAGGAAAGCAGGGAATTTGAAGGAGGTGGGTTTGGGGTGGATTAGCAGGGGTAGAAAATATCATGGTTTTGGATGGGGGAAGATAAGAGATGGTGGTGAACAGCTGTTTTGAAGACCTGGAGGGAAGAGTGGGATTGAAGAGTGTGTGGGAGTTTGTTCCAAAGGCAGGAAAAAAGAGGAATGAAAGTGAGCAGTGATTCTTGATTTTGGTAGTTTAACCAGAAGGGGCTGCCTGATCTTCATAAATCTCTTGAAAAATCCATTTTATCTACTTGCTGATGACTCCACCGTGTGCCATGACATCCATCATCCAGGCAGGTTGCAGCCTCTTCCCTCTCTTCAGACTTTGAAAAAAATAATAATTCCAAGCTGGTCAAACACTTGAAATATGTCTTTCAATCCTGACAAATCTCACACTCTTACTATCTCTGAAAGGACCATCTGGCAACCTCCCCACCACATATACTTTCTCAATCATCTTGAGGAAGTTCAGTCATTTGAACTCCTGGGTCTCATGATCAACCACATTTCAATGGTGTCCTCCAAAGCCAGCCGCCGACTGGGCATCCTCCGTCATACAAAGTCCTTCCTTGGCACACCTGAACTCCTATCCACCCTCTGTTGTTTCAGTGCTTTGTCCCCATCCCCCGTTCCAACGCCAAACACGGTCCACCTGAGACAGCCAAAGTCAATGATTTCACTCTTAACTCCACAGTGTTTGGAAAGCTCAAATGAGATTTGTTAGGTGCATCGTCCATGAGCATCAGCTGCGGCTGTATGGACATGAGTCGTTTTCCTGACGCTGATCCCGCTCACAAGATTCTCTCAACGAGGGAGCCTCATCAGTGGAGGAGGCCAATCGGCCGACCACGTGCCTCGTGATTGCAGTAGATTGATCAGCATCTGAAGATGGGGATGGGTCAGGCATCTGCCTGGGGGATGGCCAGATGGAGACACCTGGAGTACCAGCAGAAAGTGGACGCAGCGCCGCGCTGCTCAAGCACATGCTCTGACCTGAATCATAACCTGCATTACCCCATTAACGTTCCCAAACCCAACCCTCCTACCAGCTGATTTTCTCTTTCTTTCTCTAGCTTTCTTTATCCCCTTACCTGTTGTGCCAAATTGTTGCCCCATTTCCAATTTAATGTTGCTCTTGTAGAAAAACATCCTGCCTGAGAGGTACCAGGATACCATTTTATAGTCAGGTCAACCTCAAACCCAGACATAGCAGTTCAAAGGGGAGTATGCCATTTCTGAATCCCCCTACCAGCCCCATATGCAATACAATCGATTTAATATTTATAATTACAAATGAATATTTCTCAGAGATTCTACCTCATAACACCCATACACATAATGGACCTAGGATATTTTGTACTTATTTTGTACTCAGGAGGCCATCACTCGAGAGCCGAAGTCAAATTGACTGCTTCAATACCTTCCGATACCTTGTAATTACTCTCGAGTGACAGTGGTTTGCAAACTCACTGGTATTTTCCCACAGTGGTTGCTGGGATTAAAAAGGGAGATAAAGGCGAAAGGATAAGTACAAATGTTATCAAAATTTTCACTTTGTTATCATCCCAAATAAAACAGTGAATACCTGTGTGGAGCTGAAACTCTCAGGATGACAAGCAGGTGCAGCTGTTTGAGAGAGACATTGCACGGCAAGTGTGCAAGCAGCTTATCAATGGTAGGTGGCGTGGATAATTGGTTCACAGTAAGTGTAACAATGATAAAAGCAACCTTGTTTGATAAATGACAAAAGCAACAACACAACATTGTTCGACAATGACAAAGTAAAAGCAGCAGCAGCAACTTCCTTGACACTCAACATTAAAAAGGATAGAACACAGACAAACAACTGCAAGTAGGGAATAATAGTGCTTACCTTGATGGGCTGAATGGCTTCTTCCTGCATCGAAGTTCCTTGTAAGGGAAATCGTATTATTGTTTAGTGATTCTACTCAATTTTCATAATAACTAAATCTTGCATGCATAAGATCTTTGTCAGGAAGACTTTTGTGTATCCGATTCCCCTACTGCACCAATAACAACTCTCCAGATTCAATAAAATACTTGCTCAGCTTCCAAGCTTGAAGGTTGGTTAAGTATCTGCAGGGCTACCCAGAGAGCCAGATCATGAGTGGCCTCAGGAAACATGTGGTGAAACTGGGGGTCGTGGCAGACCAGACTTCCCTGGAACTCCAGACCATGCAGGTCAAAAGGCAAAAAGGGTAAGTATGGTCCATATGGTCAGTATCGACTTGCGGAGAGGGGGAGAGGAGCGTAGCACAGGGTTGAACTAAATGGGGCATGTTGAAACAGCACACAGAGACTGCCTGGAGATGTCCATTGGGGAGTGTAAGGCGGCGCGAGGGGGAGTGTAAGGCGGCGCGAGGGGGAGTGGAAGGCGGCGTGAGGGGAGTGGAAGGCGGCGCGAGGGGGAGTGGAAGGCGGCGTGAGGGGAGTGGAAGGCGGCGCGAGGGGAGTGGAAGGCGGCGCGAGGGGGAGTGTAAGGCGGCACGAGGGGGAGTGTAAGGCGGCGCGAGGGGGGAGTGGAAGGCGGCGCGAGGGAGAGTGGAAGGGAAGGCAGCATGAGGGGAGGGGAAGGGAAGGGCAATATAATGCACCCAAACGGCAACATTGTCTGTTTAACCACAAGGTTAAATATAAAACCAGGCAGGAGCATTTAAAACCCACGCTGTTTACCTGGCAAAAAATTTAAAGATATAAAATAAACTTCTTTAAGCTGTATGCAAATATAAGTTCATAAAATAAGAACTAAAAATATCTCTTGGGAATTTTTCCTTCTCATGTTTATTTATTTCATATAATATATGAATTACATGTCCACGACCATGTGAAATACAATTTGCTTATAAATCCTATACTTGCACATGATTCAGGCTTGAAAACTCATGAAAATTTTTTTTAATTAAAGACTTCACAATGTTTTTTTCTGCATTATGAAAAAGTATTCTTTGGGCGGTGTATAATAGACCACTTCCTCGATTGCTCCAAAATAAACATGCATTACTTTGTTTTCTTTGCATGAGTTTTAATCAAAATACCTTTGTTTCTTCAAAAGGTAACTATGATAAAAAGGTAATTTAATGATAAACCCCCCACCCCCATCGCATCCAACCAGATACATTCAAAATGGCTATTATAATGCATTTTTATCTAAAAAGGCCAATATTTGTCAGATTTCCTCACCTTTTGCTAAAACTGACACTTGAACCAGCTTAACAACTACAAAAAATGAAATCAGATGGTGAATCAGAGCCTCAGCCATGAGGGAGTTTGAATGGAATTTATATTACAGGCCTTAATTTCACTTAAAATGCATTTTTGTCCAAAAACGTTACTTTTCTTCCTGCTTTTTTGCAAGCAAGTCTTAAACCATGCGAGCGACCATGAAAAATAATATCAAGTATCGAATTAGAGTTAAGATAAAGCCGTGAGTGCAAAAGTGTGCGAGCCTTAACAAAAGAGGTTCTATGGAGCAAACAAAATGGGGGCGATTTGATTTTTAAGCCCCTCCCTGAATGGTGGAAACCCCGCCCTGAACTGAGAAGCTCCTCCCCAAATGGAGAGACAGACCGACAGAGATTAATATATATATATATATATATATATATATATATATATATATATATATATATATATATATACACACATCTTCTTCTTCTTTCGGCTGCTCCCGTTTGGGGTCGCCACAGCGGATCATCCGTATGATCTGCATAGTGATTTGGCATATGTTTTACGCCGGATGCCCTTCCTGACGCAACCCTGGTCGACTCTTACGACACAGGGATATGGTACACCTATTTTAACCGGGGTATACACCGGCCCAGTACATTGGTACTCATTTCGCCGACCTCGGAAGGATGACAGGCTGAGTCAACCCCCTGGTGTATTAATCAGTGGCCCAACGGGGCTTGAACTCAGGACCTTTTGGATCCCAAGCGACTGCCCTAACCACTGCGCCAACACCAGGATATATATATATATATATATATATATATATATATATATATATATATATATATATATATATATATATATAAATATATATATATATATATATATATATATATATATATATATATATATATATATATATATATATATATCTCATGATGGCCCTTTGGAGAATCACCAGCTTACTAGATATTAAATTACAGAAGAAATAGATTTCGTGTTGGAAGTGTGAACACAGCCATTCAATTGACGGAATAATTACACTCTTCCAGTCAAAACATTTTATTAACATGATCAGCTATTTGTAATTGTTAACATCACCTCCCTTACAAAGCCCATTCAAAAGGATCAGAATTTCCTTCGGTCAAGGTTTCATTAAAAAAATAAAGAAAGAAATAAGGAAAAGTGATTGGACTGTTAAAAACGTTATCAGAGATTTGGTTATATAGAGATCAATCAGTGTTTTCCAAAGCAGACGCATGGAGGGAACAAATCTATTCAGGTTGATGACCTCAACAACCAACCAGCATGAAGACCCAATGGTATCCAGGGGATTTAGGATGAAGAGCCGTCCGTTGGAGGCTGCACAGGAGAGCCTTTAATCACGTGTTGTCCTTTTCCTTCCACGAGCTCATCCCACTGTTCAAACCCCAGCGCCAGCTCTGCCAGGTGCAAAAGACGTGTCCTATGCAGTTGCTCGTCACAGGAATGAGGAATCAAAATTAAAGGATTATAAAGGTCCAGTCATCAAGCCATACAAACCAAAACTACAAAAAACATCCCGCTACCTCCATCAATGAGGGCAAGTAGCAGAGAAGAGGTATTAGCTGGAATAGACCTTATCTGAAGATGAACACTAAAGTTGAGAGAATTGGGCCGAGATAACTTCAATTATAGTATTACGAAAGACATGTGAAGCGAATGAGTTTGCTGGGTTTACCAATGTCACATTTCATGGCTCACCAGGTGTGCAGTGCTAAGTTCAGAGATCAAACGTAACTACGAAGTACTGATCGAATATGTGTGCAAGGTCAGATGTCTATGTGGAAAAAGGTTACTGGACATCATGCCAACAAACATAAGTTAGTTGTTGATAACCAACTTCCGTTTCATGATCGGGGTTTACACAAGATCAATAACGTGTATGCCAAAGGGATAGTTTGGACCTTTATTCCACTACTCAAGCCCAAATGGGATTTGAAGTGTTGCATCTGAAGAAAGATCGTGCAGAATCAGTGGGATGCGAGGGTCAGCATTTGTATTGCTGAGAATAGCTTTCGGTCATTTGGCACCGGGCACCATCATTCATAATTTTCTGGAAAGAAACTTTAATCACTCATTTTAGAGAAACTCTCCGAGGCCGCAAGAGAACGGTGGACAGGGCTTGGTGAAACTCTCGGGTCTACAAATTTGTTTCACCAATAAGATCTTGGAAGATTTGCCATCATTATGATATGGTGCGATTCCAGGCCTGTTATGTCAAGCTTACCAAGATGTTTGTGCAGGAACGCGAGAGAGGCGCAGTTGTTGATTCTCATTGCTTCCTTGGGATCCAGGGAACCACGCGTTCCCAACAAGCGACCCAGGTAACCACATATAGCGAAAGGGCTGTCTGACTGATTAAGGTGCACTGTACCTCTAGGGAGAAGCAACACACATTGATCAATATTTGCTGTCGGCCTTAGGGGCAATTAAACTCATTTGCATTTTGCACAATTTACAATTATAAAAAAAATGATGACATGGAAGTACATGAGCTTTTCTTTTAAAATTATTCTTGTCTATAGACAGCACTTTTCTCTCTCATTTTGAGAATTTAAAGTTTCACACAAAAACCTTCAAAATCCCATTTCTGGAAAAGTTAAATTGCCTTTAATCCTCAATTAAATGCCTTTAATCCTCAATTAAATGCCTTTAATCCTCAATTTAATCTGCAGGTCCTCAATGTCAGACATGAGATCAGGGCAGTCTCTCTGCACACATCTCATACTTTTGATACAATCTGGCATCCCACAATACTCTCCAAATTCTCTGCTTATGGCATCCAAGACAAACTACACGCATGGCTTCCTGACTTCCTTTACTCTCTTAGCCAATGTGTGGTACTCAATGGAATCCTTTTATATCCTCTCCCTCATGTGAAGGCTGGAGTACCTCAAGGCAATGTTCTGGGCCCAACCCTATTCCTGATAAAGATAAATGATCTCTCTGACTCTGGAAAATCTCCATTATCTATTTGTTGATGAATCTACCCTGTACCATAACCATTCCTCAACCTTCAGACAGGCAGGCTGAAGCATCTTCCCTCTCTTCAGACCTTGACAAAATATCACAATATGGCCAAACATTGGAATATGTCTTCTAATCCAGACAAATCTCACTCTCAAAATCTCTCTCCAAAAAGACCGTCTGGCAACTATGTCTACAAAAATAAATATATATATTGTTGTGGTTGACCAAATTCGCAAACCACCATTCATGTCCCTTAGGTGAGATATCTCGGTAAGTATATGTGTAGTTAGGCCCAAACCCGTTGTCTAGAGGGAATAAATGTCATTCATGAGGGCTGCGACTCTTCAGGATAGCCGTTTTTCTTTTACTATCTTTATTTTGGACCAGCCGCCATTATTACCACCACCAACCACGTCTCAACAGCCATCACAACAACAACCACCAACCACAACGCCGCTTCACCACAACCGCCACGACCTTTACCGTCACAACTCGCCACCATCGCATCACCGTCATCTCGCGCCACTCGTGGGCACCGATGCTGGACTCGTGCGGGGCACGCACCGAGCAGCGTGTTCAAAAACATCACGGACTTTCCGCAGAAAAACGGATCAAAAACGACTCACGCCCACTTTTGTTCCGTCCAATCGGTGAGCGAGGGGCGATTTAGCCCCGCCTCCAGGGCGTTGGAGGGCGGTCGCTATATGCAAATTCATGGATCAAAAAGCATTCACGCCCACTTTTCCTCGGGCCAATGGGGAGCCAGCAAGAGAGGTGAAGGGTCGGAGGCAGAGGGTCAAGGGTAAAAGAGCGAAGCCACGGGGCTTATATAAACGGCAGTTCGCAGTTGGGAGTTCGCGGAGCCAGTGAAGAGTTGGGACGAGTCCAGAGAGGAGACGGAGAGGGCGATCGGACGAAGCTGTGGAGAGGCGGCGGCGGCGAAGGCGGTTGAGGCGGTGCTCGCGTCGGATTCGGGGAACTGCGGAGGGAGAGGCCGGCGGCGCGACCGAGGTCGTGGTGGAGACGCTCGTCGCGGGACCCGAGATTTTGTGAAATCCTCCTTTCCCCGAGCATCAGCAACCCCCTCCTGTTTCCCCCCGCGCTGAGATAGTGCGACAAAAGGGGGCCCCCTTCCCACCCCCTACCAGACACTGTCCGCGAGGCCCGCGGAGTTGAGGCACCACCGCCACTTCGCGTCTCATCCTCAGACGGGTAGGCCCGACACGGTCTCGGCCCCAGGCCCGCCTACCCCCCTCATCCTGGAGGGTGGTTCTCTTTTCTTTTGCTTTGGGAATATGTGTTGTCGGCGCCGTCTGTGAAGTAAATTTGTATAAGTGTTGCCGAGTGCCCGGTAGTCGGATAGATCTGCATTGTTGCATTTGCTTTTTGTCTTCTTCTTTTACATGTGCTTTTGGTGGAATTGTATATGTGTGCTTTCCGTTTGTCGCGAAATAAATGTGCTTATTGTTGAACTGTTTTTCCGCTTCGCTTCGTCATTTCTTTCATTGAATCCCCATCTTGCTTCACGTAAAGGGTTGGTCGTGGGCTAAGACGCCCGATAATTAATCGAACCGTCGAGGCCGACGAATAACACCGCTCGGTTATCCCGATAGTACGGAACGGGTCGCTTAAGTGGCCCGTGTCCGAAGTCGACCTGCGGCGAGGTGCGATCGCCCGGTCTACCCTCCGTGTGGGTACTTAGGTAGGTCGAATTTGGCGAGCAACCCTATCCCACGCGGGGGCCGATTGGCTCGATCGCGGTGAGACCGAAAGGTCCACCCGTGACTGGTTCCCGGCGTTAGTCCGAGAGGGTCATGACTGGATTGTCCGTCCGGTGGGCGACGTGCCGCGATTCGAGTTACGTGGCCGTCAGCACGCCGGCGGGCGCGAATCCGCAACAATATATATATATATATATATATATATATATATATATATATATATATATATATATATATATATATATATATATATATATATATAAAAAAGACCGGGCGTAGTGGCGTGCGCCTGTAATCCGGCTACTCGGAGGTTTGGGTTGGAGGATCGCTTGAAGACGGCAGCTCTGCGCCGGGCCGCGCTATGAGAGGGTGTAGGGCAGCCCGGAATCATGGCGAAACCCAATCCTTATCCCTGTGTCGTAAGAGGCGACCAGGGTTGCGTCAGGAAGGGCATCCGGCGTAAAACCTATGCCAAATCAGTATGCGGATCATAACGGATGATCCGCTGTGGCGACCCCTAACGGGAGCAGCCGAAAGATGAACAACAACATATAATAAAAAAAATAAACAATACGAATAAAATAAACTAGAACGGCACTCTTCAACGTCGCGACGTCAACTGATATGCCTCCACCCACATTATAACATCATTATACATACTTTTACCAAGTTTGATTAAAACCCCTTCAACTGTTCTCAAGTATCACATTTTTACCTGATATGACCTCTGATCTTTGACCTCTTGAGGCCAAAATGTAATCAGTTTATCTTTGCATCATAATATATACTTGTACCAAGTTGGTCAAAATCCCATCACTGGTTTACAAGTTAGCATGGTAACAGAATTTTTACCTGACGGGACTCTTGACCTTTGACCTCTTGACCTCATCTTTGCATCATTATACATACTTATCCCAAGTTTAACTTGGATCCCTTCAGTGATCCTTAAGTTATCGTGGTAATGAAAACCTATCACGGAAGGACAGCCTGAAAACATAATGCCTCCGGAAACTTCATCAGTGGAAGCATAAAAATGCTGAATTTTCAATATGTCAGGAATTTTATACTCATCAGTTCATTACCAACAATACGTCATATTGCAAGAGCTTTTGTATTTATAAGGGTAATACGAAGACAAATGCAAGTACTTGTACAACAGATACCAGGAACATGGAAAGTTGTTGTGCTCTTTTTGATTGTATAAAGAGATCCTGACTGCAACCCTTCTGTATGGAGATATCAAGATACATCTGAAAACAAAATAAGGAGGATTCCACGCAATTGTTTTTCAGTAAGGCTCGTGTTGGAGCTGATCAACAGAGGCTAAGGAGTGACAGAAACAAAGTGGCACAACAGCATGAGGACAGGAGATTTGAAGTTGAAAAGGGACAAGGTCTCAAGTGGTGTAAGAAAGGTTTGAGGTAGATATTGGGAGAGACCATGTGGTGACAGAGGACAGCAGACTTGAAGTCTTGGATGCAAGATCATGAGACATATTTGGCAAGATGGCTCCACTTGTGAGGCAGGATGTGCATGAATAAATGGAGGTGCGTGTTGAGTTTAGACCCAGGGAGGGTAATGAGGTGAGAGTTTCTGATATAATCCATGCAACCTGGAGAAGTATAGCTGTTGTATCTCTCGAACAAGCTCACGGCACGCAGACAACCAATCAATCTCCCAGGAACGATCCAGAGATCTCTCACATCCAAGATGGTGTACCCCCACCATCACAAAATCAGGGCCACGACAGAGTTAGAAAAAGAGACTGAGGGAAAGGGCCAGTCCATGTGGACCAAATTGGCACTCTGACCATGTCCATGCTGCCCTGACAAATCTGGGCAGCAGGAAAGAATGGGGAAGATTTGGCCCCCACCTTACATTGAGGGACACAACCACTGCAAAGAGGCATCCCCAACAGTTGCAGGGGTAGGGGTTGGATAGGGAGTTGAAATGGGAGGAGAAGAAAGGCCAGAATAGAGCCACTAAAATAGAGCAAGGCCACCAACCAGCTTGTAGTGAGCAAGAAGCAGACACTGAGATTCAACCTCTTGTCGTAAAATGGAGGGTCTCACATTCAATGGCCATAAAAGCTATGTGGGAAGGACCAGTTCACAATGGGGAGCCATATTACCAGAACAATCCAGTCCAGATGAAGGCCTTGTACATTGTTATAAACTGAGGATGGCAGAGGGAATAATCTTGCCATGCAGGGAATTGTGCAGGGGTGATATATTTTGGAATCTAGCATCCACTATTGCCTTAGGTTAGAGCTGATTGTGAGGCATGGGAGCTACAGAAACGGTGCTCTACTTTATCCAATGTGATCATTTGACCACAAATGAACTATCTTAAACAAAGCCCTCTAACTATGAAATTATAGTTACAACTAGATATCTGTTACCTCCCCAGATATCTCCCCCAGCACCCACAATTCAATGATGTCCATATTTTTTTTTTGACTGCCATATGACCTTGACCTTCAACATTGAGGGTCAGGTCAGGTATGGGAGCATGTGCCAGAACAGCGCGTCGCTGCGTCCACTTTCCGCCGGTACTCCAGGGGCCTCCGTCTGGCCATCCCCCAGGCAGATGCCAGGCCCATCCCCATCTCCTTGAGATGATGGTCAACCTGCTGCAACCATGAGGCACGTGGTCGGCCCACTGGCCTCCTCCACTCATGAGACTCCCTCGCTGAGAGAATCTGGTGAGCAGGATCAGCGTCAGGAAAACGAGCCACATGTCCATACAGCCGCAGCTGACGCTCACGGACTATGCAGGTAACAAATCTCATCCGAGTCTCTCTCAGCAACCGCTCGTTGGACACAAAATCCGACCAGCGATAGCCAAGGATTCTCCGAAGAGACCTGGTACCAAAGGAATTAAGTCTCCGTCTCAGATCCTTGGTCAAAGTCCAAGTCTCGCACCCATAGAGCAAGACTGGAAGTACCAAGGACCTGAAGACTCGGACTTTCGTCCTCCCGCACAGGTACCGGCAGCGCCACACCCCATGATCCAGTGAATCCATGACTCCCCAGGCCCGACCCAGACGTCTATTGACCTCCGGCTCACAACCTGCGGAGACATGAATATCACTGCCAAGGTAAGTGAATCTATCCACGACCTCAACATCCTCACCACAAACAGACACAGACAGGACAGCAGCATCCAAGATGTCACCGAAAGCCTGGATCTTTGTTTTGACCCAAGAAATCCGTAATCCCAACGGCTCCGACCCCTCATTCAGCACCTCGAGGGCCCCCAAGAGGATGTCTAAAGTCTCCGCAAAGATGACTGCATCATCTGCAAAATCAAGGTCCGAGATCTTGACATTGCCAAACGATGCACCGCAACTTGATCTCTCCGACATCCTCCCAAAAATCCAGTCCATACAAGTGCTGAAAAGTGTGGGCAAGTACACATCCCTGACGAACTCCAGTAACAACTGGAAATAAGTCAGAGCGGTACCACCACACTTCACAGCACTCTCAGTACCAGAGTAGAGTTCAGACATCAGATCGATCAGTTTCGGTGGCACCCCACGAAGACCAAGAATCCTCCAGAGGACATCCCGATTCACTGAATCGAACGCTTTACAGAGATCAACATAGGCTGCAAGCAGCCCCTGCCGAAACTCTCGTCTGCGTTCAGTGAGGACACGAAGAGCAAGGATACGGTCAATCGTTGACCTCTTTGGTGTAAAGCCTGACTGCTCTGGACGCTGGTGCTCAAGCAGATGGTGGCGAACCCTATCAAGAATTATCCGAGCAAAGACCTTGCCCGGCACTGAGAGCAGCGTCACCCCTCGGTAGTTGTTGCAGTCTTGGCGATCACCCTTCCCTTTCCAGAGAGGGACAACAAGGCCCCTCTTCCAGTCAGTTGGGATGATGCCTGTGTTCCAGGCAGAGCACAAAACTGCATGCAACGACACGAGTGCAGCATTTCCACCAGCCTTGAGAAGTTCAGCATGGATGCCACAGATCCCTGCAGCTTTGCCCCGTTTCAACTGGTTCACCGCAGCCCGTGTTTCCACAAGCGATGGTGGACCACAGTTGATTCGAGGGTCAGCAACAGGGATTGTAACACCCTTGACGTCCAACTCGACAGCTGGGGGATCAGCCTGGTACAACCGCTCAAAGTAACCGGCCCAGCGGGCCTTCACTTCAGACTCCTCTGTCAAGAGCCTACCACTCTCTGCTCGAACTGCAGTGCTCCGAGGGATGGGCTTGGATGAACGTAATGCGCGAATTCCCCTGTAAGCGGGACGAGAATCACCTGTCCACAGGTGATGCTCTACCCCCTCACAGATTCCTCGCACATAGGCCTCCTTGTCCACCCTCAGTGCACGTACAGTTTTACGCCTCAGCTCCCTGAACAGCTCAGCTCTGCCATTCAGCCTGGCCCCTGCGACTCTGGTCAATGGTATCCAGTGTCCCTTGAGAGACAAAATTCTTCTTTGCCCTGCGGTGTACTCCAAGGCATCCGCCGGCAACATCAAGGACGGTGGTCTTGAAGGTGCTCCACAACTCTTCAGGACCCCCAAAGCACCCAGACCCCCAAGTGTCCACTCAGCCTGTTCGCAAACTCCTCAGCTACTCTCTCATCCCTGAGCTTGGCAACATCCAGCCTAGGCTGGGATGGTACCATTCTCCAGGATTTAAGGTGCAGCTTTAGAGTTGCTACAACAAGCCTGTGGTCAGTATTGAGGAACTGAGCACTCCGGTAGACCCTGCAGTTCTGGATCATCCTCCAACGACCGTCAATGAGGACATGGTCAATCTCCTTTGCCACACCGCCAGCGTTGGAATACCAAGTCCAGCGATGAGCTTGCGGGCGCTGAAACCATGAACCAGCCACCCTAAGTCCATGACTTCTTGCAAAGTCAAGGAACTTAGTGCTATTCTGGTTCATAGTTCCTGACCCATGGGACCAACACACACCTCATAACCATCCCTATCAGTTCCAGTCGATGCATTGAAATCCCCCAAGACTAGAAGTGTATCTCGTCTGGGGCACTGATCAACCACAGACTCGAGTGTGGCGTAGAGATGCATCCTTCACGGTAAGATCACTCGCCTCAGTCGGAGCATAAATAGAGACCAGGGAAATGACACCTAAGGAGTGACGAATCCTTAATCTCATAATACGCTCGTTGACCGGTGTTACCTCAATTATCATTGGGGTCAGCTTATTAGACACAGCTACAGCAACTCCTTGGGTATGGTAACCATCAGAGCGACCAGACCAATAGTAGGTGTAACCACCCACCATTATCTCGCCGCAATCCGGTCTCCGAACCTCAGAGAGAGCTGCAATCCCGATGTCCAAACGCTTGAGCTCAGATGATAACAGAGACAGGTGATCATCCTCTCTTAGGGATAGGACATTCCAGGCACCCACCCGAAGGGACCGCCTCAGGTTAACCCAAGGAGACCGCCGTCTGGTGGACGACACCTCAGCACCACTCCGACACACTCTCCCGCAATCTGACCCAGGGATGTTACCCCGTGGTTTCCCTCCTATCAAAGATTGGGGGTCCCGAAGAGCTTTGCCCCAATCCCATCATCCGGTGAGCTGCCCTGCGAAGGGAAGCTGCACAGGAGGTACTCCCACGGAGTGGGTTTTCAGATTTTTTTGCGTTTTTGCGTTTTGCGGAATGAAGGGTTTTACGGTGGCCGGAGTGCAAATCCTGCCACCAACCTCCTAATTAGAAGTAACCCAACTGCAGGAGGACGTCCGCAGACACAGTTGGGCACTAGATATGGATGGCCGTTGGCTCACAAGGAGCTCCTCCGCCCTTTGACAGGTTTTGTTTTTAATCCTGCTGGGTGTCCATATCCAAACACCCCCCTCACCAGAAAACCTGGTGGGGGAGACGGTTTAGTCGCCGACAACCCGACCATGGAACAGGTTAGTACAGGTTTACATGGTACCTGTAGCAGGTCACAGATCGAACCTGACCTGACAAAGATAGAGGGATCGAACCTGACCTGACATTGAGGGATAGAGTTTAAATTAATAAAATGTTCCTATCCACAATCTATCCATAAAACTAATCATGAAAATCAGAGGAAAATTATTCAACTTATGATCAAAAAGGTGTTTGTTTTGTTAATTACGTCACAATCCAAAAAAGTGGGTCACAGACATTAATGAAATATCAGGTGCACAACATCAATGCAGGTCCACTATTATGATGTAATGACATCTTTGTGCCGATCGGTCCCCAAGCAGTCTTTGAGATTCCACATTGGCAAAACTGAGTGATAAAACAAACAAACAAACAAAAATTTTTCAGACCGACATTTGACCTTGACCTTTAACTCAGAGGTGTATGATGTAAAGTAAATGTACCTTGCTCGAGGATATCTAGAAGACAATTTTGTTGCGATCGGACAAAAATTAGTCGAGTTATGGAACAAAATGTAAAATTTCTATCATTAGGTCATGACATTGCATTAATTAGGTCAAGGTGAATAAATGTCATCAACCCCGCATACTAATTATTCCCATTGTTGATGCAAAATTTCATTGCGAAAGTCCCAGCCGGCTCCGAGATACAGCTCGGACGTCGGCAGAAAAAAAAATCTCCAAATTATGGTTTAGTCCTCCTTGGGGTCTACAAAACTCTGAGGTACCATTAAAAATTGGGGGCACCAATTGTAGAAACAAACCATACAACACTTATAACCCTCCCGCTATCCTATATGGGATACCATTAAGAAACCGATCCCTGGAGTCAACTTTAGATTCCAGAGGGTTACAAAAAGAGGAGATGATCAGATATAACTAGTAAGTTCACACAAAGGAAAACTACATGGACTGTGGGTAAGTAGTGATGGTGTGCAGTCAAGCATGCATACTGCAAAGTGATCATCTTGTTTGCTGGCTGGTTGGACAGCAAGACGAGCAGGGCGGCCATGTTAACTGGCCAATGGAAAGTCTCACTGTTGATGAAGAACAGAGGGGTTTTTACCACTGGCAGGAGGTCTTTGTGCAGAGGAACCATCCAGCCATCCAGTACGATAGCACACCTAACGAATAAAGAAGGAAGAGCAGGTTGGCCAGGTCATTTGGTTGCAATTCAAATGAGCTGTGCCATTTTTGTTAAAATAGGTATTTCAGAATTCTTCAATTTACTTGTACAGAAAGCACCGTGTTCTTATTTTTATTTCATCACTATATACAAGCAAATCCATAATTATTGCAATTAAATATGCACAACTTCAGTTTATCCATCCGACATAAAAACTTCCTATCTGACTTTCCCCAAATATACGGATAAATATTTTATCTTAATTACACGTTAGGACGCTGTTTGTGATAATATAGTCTGCAGGAAGCCCATCTTGATTGGAATACAAAGAAACAATAATAATAATACTAAGTTGGATGGCAACGTTGTTATACTTTTAAGGACATGACAGGAAAAGGGAATGTTTCATTTCCTCAAGCACCAAAACCATCAGGGTTTTTATTTATTCATATGCAGATGTGGCTGCTTGGCTGCACCATTCTCTGGAGGTACGGCTGTGCTGCTGATGCAATGCCCTGTTACCAGCATGGTGTTAATTCCGCAACACAACAGGGGCTTGAACTCAAGACTCTTAACATCTTAAGCCAGCCACCCTAACCATCAAGCCAACACCAGGCTTACCATCAGGGTAAAAGAATGTCATTATGAGTTTTATAAGCTCGTGCACCACAATAAAGCATACCATGTTCGATAAACGAGTACACCCATTCCCTAAGGAAGTGGCAGGAAGGGTCATGTTATTATCCACTCTGTGCTGTATAGATTACACTAGAGTAGATCTAGGCTTGGGTCCATTTGTCTGGGTGATGCGATAAGCATATAATGCCTCAAGCACATCAGGTTTCCTCCCTTTCAGTTTTGTGTTAAACAGCAGTGGTGACTGTTTAAAAAGGTAATCAAACGTGTTGGTGGTTTATAATTTTTTTTTACTTCTGGTTAGGGGTGCCCCACTAAACGTCACGATAAGCTATTTATACACGTTAAGACGGTGTTTGTACAAGGAGGAAAAACCCCTTGGGGAGAGGAGATATTGGTATTAATATTGTTTTGTAATAACATTAATATTATGCTATTATCGTTTGTGTTGTAATTAATTTTGTAATGAGAAGCAGCCTTGGAAAATGCCATGATAAGGCCGAGGTCACATTTGCCACGGCGGCCGTGGGGTCTCCAAAATCTGCGGCCACTAGTAATTCTACGGCGGCCGCAGTATTTCCACGGTCACATAATGTAGCAGTCACACGTTTTTATTTCTTGGGTAGCCGCACGGGGTATTTAGAAATTGTGGAGACCGAAAACGTGGGGGTGCCGTACGGTCTTTGATTTGATGTCGCACGGTGACCTTAGGGCGTTCCTGCGGTGGCAATATAATTTTCAAGGCAGATGCAAGGTAGCCTCAAGGTGCCCACAAGGCGACCGCAGGGGGGCCCTAAGGTGAACGTGTGGCCAGACGGACGGTAACGAGTGGGTATATATACCAGTCCTTTTTTTTACTGAAATAAAAATATACCAGTATATATATATATATATATATATATATATATATATATATATATATATATATATATATATATATATATATATATATATCTGAATATACTATAACTATAATATACCGTCGTCCCCAGAATCTGAACGGCCAAGCTGTTTGAACAAATTGGAATCCGAACAATTTTTTCGAGAAAGTTTGACCCTAAAAACCCAATACATTTAAAAAAAACCGAACACAACGTGGCGTTCATGTTTGTTCACGTGTCTCCCCCACCTGTTCGACCCGCATCTTCGCGCTTTGTTCATTCAGTTGGTCGGTGGAAGTACTCAGTCACATTTGCTCGAGGGTGAGGATAAGGCGGCCGTACGCCCTCTGAATTGATAGAAACGTGCGGCGGCCGCAGAGAAACTGAGGTGGCCTCAGGGTGGCCCTACGCCGTATGGCTATCTTTTACAGGTTGTAGGGGTCTCCGTGGAATTAAAGCGTGGAGTTATAACTTTTTTCATTTCTAGCTTGGCCATAGCAATTCGACAAGCCGTAGCCATGACGTAGATGTGTTCCACGTCGACCGTACGTAGGGCGTACGGTGGGCTTGCGTTATTCGTGTGTTTTCCGTAGGCTCTTATCAATGAAAAATGAATTTTGCCAACCCCCAAAAAATTACGGCGGCCGCACTATTTTCACGTTCGCTTTAGGGCCCCCCTGCGGTCACCTTGCAGGCACCTTGAGGCTACCTTGCATCTGCCTTGAAAATTCTATGGCCGCCACAGGGACGCCCTAAGGTCACCGTGCGACATCAAATCAAAGACCGTATGGCACCCCCACGTTTTCGGTCTCCACAATTTCTAAATTCCCCGTGCGGCTACCCAAGAAATAAAAACATATGTGACTGCTACATTGTGTGACCGTGGAAATACTGCGGCCGCCCTATAATTGCTAGTGGCCGTAGATTTTTTTTTAGACCCTACGGCCACCGAGCCAAATGTGACTGAAGCATAAACACGGATTTTGCCAAAGGTAGAAAACCTCCGAAGGAAGGAGTTGGGTGGGGGCGGGAAATCAAGTCATTACAACCTCCAGCGTGTGACCCTTAATCCTCCTGTCAGGTTTGGTTGAGATTGGATAAGTAACGACCGAATGTATCGCAGTTAGACAGATGATAGATACACAATTGCATATTTTAGTATGAAGGTGATCATACACATCATCAAGTAGGGGTACACATTGATTTGTTAAGTTGGGAGTGTTATGTTCAGGTTAATGGATACACTACGTGATCAGGTGTGGATACGCTATGTCCGGCTGAATAGGGAAAGCTTGGATTTAAAAATGCCACTTTCTCTTTTTTTGTTGGGCATTCATCTTAAAGAGTTTGATTTTGATTAATGTTAAAGAGAAAAATTATACTTTGGGGTGGAGTTTTGTGACTTTTCAAGAGTTGTTCAATATTTTTAAGAAAACATTATCAATTCCCCTCTTAAATCAGCATCAATTTTAATACACCCCTCCATATCAGTGCTATCCCATTGTCAACACAGTTCTAACATATTCTCCCCAGAAACATGGTGAATATCAGATCCTTTGTGCTGTATATAACCGAAAGTCTGCTTCCTTGTGAGCAGCCAAGATGGCGGTAGCTCCTCCAAAAGAGTGTCCCATTATGGCGACTCGTTGCAGATCTAAGCAGCCCTGTGAGAGGGAGGGAGGGGAGAGGGAGAAAGAGAATAAATATGGTTAAAGGAAGAACAGGATAGTATTGTGTGCTTGGGGATCACGACCACCCACAAGTCACAGTCAGATGATCACACCCATGAAGGAGGTAACAATGTCCTGAATCATGCAGTCAGGTATGGATCCTGGATTCTGAGTGGTTGGAGTAAACAGGCCATTCAACCAAATACTAGTGAAACAGGTCATTTCACAATGTTAGAAATAGAAAATTATTTATAATTTACATACTTTAACCATTAAATCACCCAAATGACACACATTATCTAAAACAAATTCTCAACTAAGCAAATATACAGGAACAAAACTTCACCAAAACAGCATATTCTCTGAATTCTGAAGCAGGGGCAGCAGTCACAGTATTTGGGCAGGTCAAGACATTATAATCGAACATGTGGTAATCGACTTGATGGTGCAGTGAGCAGTAGAGGCAGTTGTGACCAATTTATAATGAAGGCAATTGTGAAGGAGAAGATAAAGCAGGAGTACAAGTACATGTTACACATTCAGTGTAGCACAGTGATTCTAAGAGATATGCTTTGTTTAGCATCTTTGTGCAAAAATATCCAGATTTATGACATCAGCGTCACCAAGGAGAATCAATCCTGTCCGCTGTGGTGAGTTACCAGTGCAATGAATGGCCTGACATGAGCTAAAAAGCCGTGCATAAAGAACACGAGCCCAACAAAACTTGCTTTGGATAGCTGAATCGATCCCATTGTGGCTGAAGCCCCAATGAACATCAAACCTGTGAGAGCGTCCTCATTTCAGTGAGAATTGGTCCAAACCCGACAATACAATGCGATCCAACTGAAGGGACTTCACCAAAGTAGCTCTCCTTGATTTACTTCCTTTGTCTGTCGACATCTTGTCTCTTGTTCTGGCTCAAATATTTTATTGCTGCATGCATCCGATTTCAAGGGACAATCACATCGCTGCCCGTCCTCGAAGACCTCAAGCTGCTTGGGCCAGCTTCCACTTGCCCAGGCAAATATGTGCTCATCCCAAGCAGCTGTACTATATCCAACATCGATAAACAATTCTTACGAATGGTGAGTTGGGTGCCATGCCTCGTGATCATCAACCAAAGACTCCTCTTCTTCTTCTTTCGGCTGCTCCTGTTTGGGGTCGCCACAGCGGATCATCCGTATGATCCGCATAGTGATTTGGCACATGTTTTACGCCGGATGCCCTTCCTGACGCAACCCTGGTCGCCTCTTACGACACAGGGATATAGTACACCTATTTTAACTGGGGTATACACCGGCCCAGTACACTGGTACTCATTTCGCCGACCTCGGAAGGATGACAGGCTGAGTCAACCCCCTGGTGTATTAATTCAGTGGCCCAACGGGGCTTGAACTCAGGACCTTTTGGATCCCAAGCCGCTGCCATAACCACTGTGCCAACACCAGGCTCATCAACCAAAGACTATGCTATGAGAAATAGTTGAAGGAGAGAGGACTTTTTACATTTTAAAGAAGGTGATTATGGGGGGGGGGGAGAGGGATTTGATATTGATGTTGAGGATAATGAAGGTTAGAGAAGAAATAAGTACATATGAGTTTTTCAGTAGAGATAATGGAAGGATCAGGGGCTGCAGTTTCAGAATAAAGAATAATTCTCGTAGCCAACGTGTGACTCTCAGTGGAATCATAATTTAATGTCCTCTCCCTGGTAAGGCTGGAGTGCCACATGGCAGTGTTCTGGGCCCAGTCATAGTGACTGATCCACTGGATTGTCCCATCCAAGAAATGTATTGGTCATTTCATCACTGAATCCACTTATTGTCCTTTTTGTGAATGCACCGAAGATTTTTTTCACGTTTTCATTAACTGTACACAATTGATTCCTTTATTTCACTGGTCAAAGTACATATTTCAAAAAATGAATGTTTCTTTCTCCTTACAATCCTTTCTTTTTGGGTTTGCTGTGAAGCGTGATCAAGTGCATCCACTTTTAAGTTTCTTGATAGCCACAGCTAAACTTGCAATAGATTCATCAAGGAAGGAAAAAATAAATGGGAAGCAATTACGGCAATGCAATGTCATGATGTTCTTCAATGCTTTGGTATCAGAAAGATATAATAAAAACTCGAATTTTGTTGTTCTCAGAAGTTAAAAACAAAAACTGAATGAGTTTAACAACATATGGTGTTTTGAATGCATTTGCAGGGTTAGCGAGAATCAGTTATTGATACTTTTGCAGTGTGTAGTGTCTTTACACACTCTTCCTTTTCTTCATTTTGCCTCTTTTTTGCATTGCGACTTTATTTCTTCTTTTTTTTTCTACAAATTAATTGTACTTATTGCTTTGTATACAAATGTAAAATCTATACTTGTAGGTCAGGTCAGGTCAGGTATGGGAGCATGTGCCAGAACAGCGCGTCGCTGCGTCCACTTTCCGCCGGTACTCCAGGGCCTCCGTCTGGCCATCCCCAGGCAGATGCCAGGCCCATCCCCATCTCCTTGAGATGATGGTCAACATGCTGCAACCATGAGGCACGTGGTCGGCCCACTGGCCTCCTCCACTCATGAGACTCCCTCGCTGAGAGAATCTGGTGAGCAGGATCAGCGTCAGGAAAACGAGCCACATGTCCATACAGCCGCAACTGATGCTCACGGACTATGCAGGTAACAAATCTCATCCGAGTCTCTCAGCAACCGCTCGTTGGACACAAAATCCGACCAGCGATAGCCAAGGATTCTCCGAAGAGACCTGGTACCAAAGGAATTAAGTCTCCGTCTCAGATCTTTGGTCAGAGTCCAAGTCTCGCATCCATAGAGCAAGACTGGAAGTACCAAGGACCTGAAGACTCGGATTTTCGTCCTCCCGCACAGGTACCGGCAGCGCCACACCCCATGATCCAGTGAATCCATGACTCCCCAGGCCCGACCCAGACGTCGATTGACCTATGACTCACAGCCAGCAGAGACATGAATATCACTGCCAAGGTAAGTGAATCTCTCCACGACCTCAACATCCTCACCACAAACAGACACAGACAGGACAGCAGCATCCAAGATGTCACCGTAAGCCTGGATCTTAGTTTTGACCCAAGAAACCCGTAATCCCAGCGGCTCCAACTCCTCATTCAGCACCTCGAGGGCCCCCAAGAGGATGTCTAAAGTCTCCGCAAAGATGATTGCATCATCTGCAAAATCAAGGTCCGAGATCTTGACATTCCCAAATGATGCACCGCAGCTTGATCTGTCTGACATCCTCCCTAAAATCCAGTCCATACAAGTGCTGAAAAGTGTGGGGGCAAGTACACACCCCTGACAAACTCCAGTAACAACTGGAAATAAGTCAGAGATGGTACCACAACACTTCACAGCACTCTCAGTACCAGAGTAGAGTTCAGACATCAGATCGATGAGTTTTGGTGGCACCCCACGAAGACCAAGAATCCTCCAGAGGACATCCCGATTCACTGAATTGAACGCTTTACAGAGATCAACATAGGCTGCAAGCAGCCCCTGCCGAAACTCTCGTCTGCGTTCGGTGAGGACACGAAGGGCAAGGATACGGTCAATCGTTGACCTCTTTGGTGTAAAGCCTGACTGCTCTGGACGCTGGTGCTCAAGCAGATGGTGGCGAACCCTATCAAGAATTATCCGAGCAAAGACCTTGCCGGGCACTGAGAGCAGCGTCACCCCTCGGTAGTTGTTGCAGTCTTGGCGATCACCCTTCCCTTTCCAGAGAGGGACAACAAGGCCCCTCTTCCAGTCAGTTGGGATGATGCCTGTGTTCCAGGCAGAGCACAAAACTGCATGCAACGACACGAGTGCAGCATTTCCACCAGCCTTGAGAAGTTCAGCATGGATGCTACAGATCCCTGGAGCTTTTCCCCGTTTCAACTGGTTCACCGCAGCCCGTGTTTCCACAAGCGAAGGTGGACCACAGTTGATTCGAGGGTCAGCAACAGGGATTGTAACACCCTTGACGTCCAACTCGACAGCTGGGGGATCAGCCTGGTACAACCGCTCAAAGTAACCGGCCCAGCGGGCCTTCACTTCAGACTCCTCTGTCAAGAGCCTACCACTCTCTGCTTGAACTGCAGTGCTCTGAGCGATGGGCTTGGATGAACGCAATGCGCGAATTCCCCTGTAAGCGGGACGAGAATCACCTGTCCACAGGTGATGCTCTACCCCCTCACAGATTCCTCGCACATAGGCCTCCTTGTCCACCCTCAGTGCACGTACAGTTTTACGCCTCAGCTCCCTGAACAGTTCAGCTCTGCCATTCAGCCTGGCCCTGCGACTCTGGTCAATGGTATCCAGTGTCCCTTGAGAGACAAAATTCTTCTTTGCCCTGCGGTGAGCTCCAAGACATCCACCGGCAACATCAAGGACGGTGGTCTTGAAGGCACTCCACAACTCTTCAGGACCCCCCAAAGCACCCAGACCCCCCAAGTGTCCACTCAGCCTGTTCGCAAACACCTCAGCTACTCTCTCATCCCTGAGCTTGCTAACATCCAGCCTAGGCTGGGATGGTACCATTCTCCAGCATCTAAGGTGCAGCTTTAGAGTTGCTACAACAAGCCTGTGGTCAGTATTGAGGAACTGAGCACTCGGGTAGACCCTGCAGTTCTGGATCATCCTCCAACGACCGTCAATGAGGACATGGTCAATCTACTTTGCCACACCGCCAGCGTTGGAATACCAAGTCCAGCGATGAGCCTGTGGGTGCTGAAACCATGAACCAGCCACCCTAAGTCCATGACTTCTTGCAAAGTCAAGGAACTTAGTGCTATTCTGGTTCATCGTTCCTGACCCATGGGGACCAACACATGTCTCATAACCATTCCTATCAGTTCCAGTCGATGCATTGAAATCCCCCAAGACAAGAAGTGTATCTTGTCTGGGGCACTGATCAACCACAGACTCGAGCGTGGCGTAGAATGCATCCTTCACGGTGAGATCACTCGCCTCAGTCGGAGCATAAAGAGAGACCAGGGAAATGACACCTAAGGAGTGACGAATCCTTAATCTCATAATACGCTTGTTGACCGGTGTTACCTCAATTATCATTGGGGTCAGCTTATTGGACACAGCTACAGCAACTCCTTGGGTATGGTAACCATCAGAGCGACCAGACCAATAGTAGGTGTGACCACCCACCATTATCTCGCCGCAATCCGGTCTCCGAACCTCAGAGAGAGCTGCAATCCCGATGTCCAAACGCTTGAGCTCAGATGATAACAGAGACAGGTGATCATCCTTTCTTAGGGATAGGACATTCCAGGCACCCACCCGAAGGGACCGCCTCAGGTTAACCCAAGGAGACCGCCATCTGGTGGACGACACCTCAGCACCACTCCGACACACTCTCCCACAATCTGACCCAGGGATGTTACCCCGTGGTTTCCCTCCTATCATCAAAGATTGGGGGTCCCGAAGGCTTTGCCCCAATCCCGTCATCCGGTGAGCTGCCCTGCGAATGGAAGCTGCACAGGAGGTACTCCCACGGAGTGCGTTTTCAGATTTTTTTGCGTTTTTGCGTTTTGCGGAATGAAGGGTTTTACGATGGCCGGAGTGCAAATCCTGCCACCAACCTCCTAATAAGAAGTGACCCCAACTGCAGGAGGACGTCCGCAGACACAGTTGGGCACTAGATATGGATGGCTGTTGGCTCACAAGGAGCTCCTCCGCCCTTTGACAGGTTTTGTTTTTAATCCTGCTGGGTGTCCATATCCAAACACCCTCCTCACCAGAAAACCTGGTGGGGGAGACGGTTTAGTCGCCGACAACCCGACCATGGAACAGGTTAGTACAGGTTTACATGGTACCTGTAGCAGGTCACAGATCTAACCTGACCTGGCACCAGGTACTTTTATACTTGTTCTTTTATAATAACAAGGACTGAAAGTCAGTCTGTCTCTGTCTCTGTCTCTGTCTCTGTCTCTGTCTCTCTCTCTACCAGATGGCAAACCCTTGCATCAACTTTAACAATCTTTTTGCAGTCATGTCTTTCTTGGGCAAACCACATTTCAAAGTTGCCCTCCAAAGCCAGTCACCAACTTGGCATCCTCCATCATACAAAGCCCTTCCTTGGCACACCTGAACTATCCACCTACGAGGCCTTCATCCACAGCTTGGGGTGCTGTTCTCTCCTCTGGGCTGGTGCACCTGCCTCACACCTGGCTCAGCTTGAAACCATGGAAACTGAGGCCTTAAAGATAATTGGAATCTCCCATGATAAAGCTGAGTCAATGGGCCCATCATACAGACAGGTCGATGATCTATCATATATATATATATATATATATATATATATATATATATATATATATATATATATATATATATATATATATATATATATATATATATATATATATATATATACACACACACATCTCACTGCCTGCTTTCTGGTCTTGCACCCGCTGCTCTTTCAGTGCTTTGTCCTCCCAGGTTTCTGCAGGGTGTACACGGTCCAGCACCAACCCAATTGGTGAAACTACCGAAATCAACCATCATTGCTCACCTCCACTCATTCTTCCTCTCTCTTCCCTCCTGTGTGAAACAAACTTCCACATCCTCTTCAATCGCATTCTTCCCTCCAGGTCTTCAATCCACCATTCAAAACCATGATCTAAATGTCCTTGTTAACCTTCCCTCCCCCCACCCAGCCCACCTATTTCTAAATTTCCAGTTTTTGCTTATGTATCCATTTTTTATCCACCCCATGCATCCTCCCCTCCTCATTGCTCCCCACTTCCCTTATTTGTCAGTCTCGCTATATTTTGTCCCTCAACCCTGCTGTTGGTATTCACCCTTCCATTTCCACTGTTCCTCTTGTTATGTTGAGTCCCGAGTCATTCTGTGTTCTCGCTGTTCCACAAGCCTTGACTTTGTACATAACAACAACAGAAGAGGAGAGTTAGAATGGGAGCAAGGTAGGTGTCTTTCATTCAGAGAGCAGTACTGCATGGCATGGTCATCCTGGAAAGATTGTGGCAGCAGAAACAGAAGATAGGTTTAAACTTGAATTAGATAGGTACACCGCCAAGCAATATGCCTGGTGATGTCTTAATGGTTAGGGTGGTGGGTTTGGGATACCGAGAGTCCTGAGTTCAAATCCCGCTTGGAAGTTGAATTAATACCATATGGGGTTGACTCAGCCTGTCACCCTTCTGAAGTTGGCAAAATGAGTACCAGCTTGCTGGGCTGATTGAGCCATTTCAGTGTTCTGCATCGGAGTGGTGACTCATCCAGTATTGTGCCAAATATCCCAGGAGACTGCTTTGGCAGCACTGATTCTCTGTACAGAATATGATCCCAATGGATGGTTGGATGGATGGATGGATGGATGGACAGGCAATGGGGATAGAGGGGTATATGGACAATATCAGGAATGGTAGTTAGCTGAGGTATGGATCAGTGATTGGATACATGCATGTTGATGGTGATGTCTGTTTGAAGATTTCGTCAAAAGGTGAATGTGCTATCGATGTTTGTTCATTCCTCCTGTTCATAATCACCCTCCAAAAAAAAATTTAGCTTTAAATTTTCAAAAATATTTAATTTTTCATCGTCACTACTCCGCCTCCCTCTACCCCAATGAATCTAGGTTGATAAACTGTTTGATTGAATTTATATGGCGTTTGTAGATATAGCACAGGATTGATGGGCCAAGTGGCCTCCTGTGCATTAAAGTTCCTTGTGCATCACCAAGCTCTGTGAATGACTGACAGATTTAATTCATCATCTTATGCAGTGCATATCATCCTATCTCTTTCCATATCCTTGGATCCTGGTGTCCTTCAAGACAAACTACAAGGATCCATCCTGTTTCTGTTTCACATGAGTGGTCTGTGTCTGTCTGTCTGTCTGTCTGTGGCTGCTGGTTGCATCATTGGTTGGGACGCGGCTATGCCGCTGATGCAGTGTCCCCCTTACCAGTACACTGGTGCTCATTTTGCCAAGCTCGGAAGGATGACAGGCTGAGTCAACCTCCTGGTGTATTTTAAATTTAGCGGCCAACGGGGATTGAATTCAGGACCCGAGGATCCCAAGCCACCATCCGAACCACTAAGCCAACACCAGGCTTGCTTCACTCTCCAAAACTCCATGATCCATTTGTAGATGACATACGGTTACTTATACCAATGACAGGCTGCAGCCACATGAACATCTGCTGATGTAGAGAAAATCAAAAAGGTGGTAAATCACCTGCATCCACTCATTCACTGATGTGAAATCACACACACACTCACCCTCCCCAATTAGAGATTTTTCTTTTATAATCAACCTCTGATGGAAGTGCAATCCTTGGAGCTCTTTGAATTTGCAATCTGACTGGGCCGTTCACATCTCTAAACCCATTTCTATGGCAGAAAGGCACCTTAAAATTCTTCGTATAGCCAAGTCATTTCTCATCAACTGTCGATTCCTAACACAGTGTAACAGGCTTTCCTGTTAAATCAGCCTCAGTGGTGTAATGGTTCGAGCCTCTGCTCCGAGTCTGGCAGTTCGAACCCTGGCCGGGTCATACCAAAGACTTAAAATAAATAAATAAATAAATAAAAAGGATAGAGCATGGACCAACAATAGTGCAGGTTTGATGGGCCTAATGGCCTCAATCCTGCATCAAAGTTCCTTGGAAGGGAACTCATTATTATTATTATTATTATTATTACAACACAACGGAGTTAGGCTCTCCTCTGTGGATTGGCACCACCGAATCTCATCTTCCTCTCGTGGAGAGCATAAAATCCTTGGCTCTGAAGGTAAAGATACAGTCTCACTCAACAGGAGCTTGAGGTGCAGAAACTGCTCCAATCTCACCACAGAGAAATTGATGGCCTGGTGGTCTTACTACCTATATTTGGCCTTGCTTCACCTGTCCTGTCAGCCCTTTCTCCTTTCCGAGTTCCACAAAATAGCACATGCTCATCCAGCAACCCACACATTGCGTTTTTATTCAGCAATCCATGCCTCTCCAAATCTAAACTTCCTGTTCACCTCCATGCGTTTCCTATCTGCGGCGTTAGCTCGTTGAGTCTGTCCAGTCATGTTCTTCCTTCCAGTCCATTAAGATGGCAATCCACTGCAATCTTGTGCTGTCCCCAATTTCTACCAATGATCTTTTCTATTCCAATGGACTCTTCTCTCAAGTCCACCTGCACTATTTTCCTCCATATTTGGTGCGTATCAGGTTTGTTTTTTTTCTGCTCGCCTGCCCTTAGTCAGTTTATCTCCTTCTGTTCCATTGTTTTGCATGACAGCTGTCTATCCATTCATTACTTGCCTGTTTGTCTATCCTGTTTCTGTCTTCTTCTGCTGAGAAATTGGGTTTTAAAGAGCTCATTTACCTGCAAGCTGGTAAATTTATAGTCCCCAGGCAGGAGGTTTTCCACAGGACATCCATTCTGAAAGTCTTTAAATAAATGCAATGCTCGAATGCATTCCTCAGCACGGATTTCCACCTGAAGGAAGGGAAGAAGAAAGCCATTAAAAGCCAAAGTGCAGGCAGAAAAAGATATTAGAGAAATAGCATAAAACTGGCAAAAAGGGGACACAGAAAGATAAGTCAATGGCAAATTCCAATAGAGTTCGTGTCATGGTCAGAGGACTGCAACAGATATTGTTGAACTTTGCGGCGGGCCGTTATATACATAGTGATGTTTTAGCAATTTAAACAACATATGCAGATAAGTAATGTAACTAATCATTCTAACTTTTTTTTTCTTCTTTACTGCAGATATAAAAACTATTACAACATAACTGAACATTCTGATTGTTGATCCAACTACTTAGCAAAAGTAACATAGGAAATCGTATACATTTTAACAAAGAGCTGATACTCTCGGTCCCCTGCCCTTTGGGTGGTATAGGGAATAGATATCTGCAATATGAAAGCTAAATGTTGAACTGTTTTTGAAATACCATGGACACAAAAGTAAATGGACAGATGGATGATTGGTCGGAGGGAGCTCATTTTAATGTCACCCATCCCTGACCTTGTTGGCAGGGTGGAGGACAATACTACTACTACTACTAATAGTTATAATGTTATACATTTTTAAGTAACTTGTCCATTGTGACTTCTGATATTGCTTACTTTTTACAAGTGACATTGTTGAGAGGAATACTTGTTGGTGCTATTCTAAAGTTGTTTTGGTTCAGTTCTAAAGTTCAGTGATTTGGTTATTATAAAGTTCAGTGACAGCAACTTAAAAATACTGAACAAAATATCAACCACACACACCAGATCAAAACATGCCACAATTAGGTGTGGGGAACCTCCAAGCTTGCAGATCTGTCCTGCAGGCTTGGAGGTTCCCTGTGCCAAATTTAGTGCAATTAGCCTGCAACATCATCTTTCGTGAAAAATATTGTATACAGTGTACTAATCTGGGTACCCGGGGCTGCATGGAGAAAAAGAAAAATCCATAGGGGTTCCTAGTTGTTCATTGAAAACGTGGAATTACTGAACTCATGTTGGTGAGCTTTTCCCACCAGGGGTTTTGGGAAGTGTTGGACTTTGAAAAGCTGTGTAATTATTAGCCTCATGGTGGTTACCTTTTGCCTGTGGGCCGGTGGCAACACTACCTGACCTGACATCCCATTATCGTGTTGCAGTTTTGAGGTCTTGGAGAGATCCTGACATAGTAAGAACTAGTTATTTTGTATTGCTTAGTTCAATGTCCGATATTTCTGTGGATATGGATATATATATATATATATATATATATATATATATATATATATATATATATATATATATATATATATATATATATATATATATATATATATATTGTACATATATGTGTGCGTGTGTGTGTTACATACGTATTACATTGATGTTCCCTTCCTCCCTTTCCAGATTGTGGTTATAACCCCAACAGCCCATCGTGTTGAATGTTTCTTTCCCTCATGTCTCATTCCTTCAACCCCCATGGGAACTGACTGTAATTCTGCGTCCCTTCTGGTTTAAAACCGGATCAGAAATAACACGCCCATCACAGCTAGAACCAATCTGGGAGCGAGCACCAAACACGCCAGATACGATTCCGCCTCCTTGATAATACCACCAATCAGGGGGATGTATCGATCAGATCGGAAATAGTTCACACCCCATGTTAACCAGCCAATGGGGGCCAATCCAAATGGATCACAGAGCAGAAACTGGTGGAGTTACAGGGGTGAGTAATGATAAAGTCCATATTTAACATCTTACGAGCAGAGAGAAAGGAAGCCTGAGCAAGACGCTGGAGGAGAAAGCCCGAGTTGAAGAACCTTCACAAGAGCATCTGGCTTGGCTCATTTAAGAGCCGGCCTCTTCTGCCAGAGGTTCCCATCCAAGCTGCTCACCTCTCAGCCTTCCTGCTATCTGGATCCAGTCAGCGGATCACAGCGTGCCCTTAGTGGTGTGCTGTGCCAGTGTCATTGAGCTTCTGTTGATATCAGTGCAAGGGGAGGGGGGTTGTGGTGTGGATCTTGTGGCTGTAAGTGTCTGGCAGTCCTGGTGCATCAACAAATAAACACCAGAGCGCAAGTGTGGCATTCACTGCGGTCATGGGGGAAGCCTGTGCCCACCAGTAACCAAGAGCTTTGCAACTCATGAAACTACCCAAAGGGACACGCTGTTTCTCTGGAACCATCGCACCAGGTTAGGGAGGGTCAATGTTGTCCTTCCCAACTGTGTCTCACCCTCTTTCCCTATTGAACGAAAGCGGGCCCATATCATAGAGGTGTTCAGTAACAGTAGATATCATATACTGTATTCCGAGGGTTCACTTGTGTTTGAATAATTGCTGATGTACATATATGTGATTGTAAATACAAACTGTGAAAGTAAAACCGTTTGGTTTCTGTAAATGATGCATTCTGTTCACCAAAGTGGAAGAATATGGTGGTGTGGAGGTTTAGAGGATAACTAATAGATGAAAAGGTCATCACACAACAAGGTAAGCTTGGCCTCCTTAAATCGCTGTGGGTCACCTGGTGACTCGGCAGGAGCCTCGCTCAAACCTGTGGCTCCACAGGGCAGGAGTATGACACATAGGGCCCAATCGCTTGCTCAGGAGCCGTGGGGTTGACGTGACTCACGGATTCGGACCAGTTATCCAAACCGACCATGAACAGACCAATACACTTTATAGAGACCTTTGGCGGCCTTAAAACGGTGTTGAAGTCCAACGTGCTGTCACTTAAAATCTTGCCAGATTCTGATGTACCTACACCCAAAAGTTGGGGCCTCTAGGTCCTGGCTTTTGGCCGTGAAAGAGTAACAAAAGCACAAACACTTCAAATTATTTAAAAGATCAACCTTCTTTCTAGTCTCAAAATGGTATTCTATTGAAATTAAACTAACAGACAATCAAAAAAAAAAATTAAATTCAAATTCAACTCAGGGAAACAGCAAAGCAAATTGTAAATTATTATGTACACCAGATGTGCACTGGACTCGTTAGCAGATAAATTGGCAAGTTTGCACAGTGTTTGCCTTCTCAAAACCAAAAACGAGTTTACAAGAGTTATACAAACTATTTTCAAACAAATAATGTAATTGGATGTGAAAGCAATTCTAGCATGCATGCCATTCATGCCTACGAAGTCAAGAGTCATACGAGTTTCCATGACAATATGATCACAAACCACCTGGCTGTGTTATATCTTGTTAACAAAATCCAACATAAAAAATAAAAATAAATAAACTTTCCAAACACAAACCTGCTTGTTTCTCAAAGGAAATTCCTTTTCTCCGGGTTGCAGATGGTAGAACGATATCCACTTCTCCTGTCCATCATTGTCAATGAAGTATGAAGCTGAAGCCGATTCATCTCTAGTGCGATCACACAACAATGGCATCAGTTCTGAGCAGCACGACTTAACCACAGATTCCAAAAGCTTGAGGCACGTACAAAAGTCTTGGCACGGAATATTACAAGGCAAGCAAAACATCCTGTGCCATGATTGGTTGAAAATGCTGACATGTCGAGTTGGCCCACAAATTAGAAAAAGACAATTTGGGAGGTTGATGGAGGTCGCATAACCGTATGCAGGTCAGTGAGGTATCATTGTGGTGTTCCTATGGGCTGTTGATGCTGACAATTCAACCCGTACCGTTGAGGGAAATACAACAAGACTTATCCCACTCCAACAATGAGCTGCTCTTCCGGGGAAGTGCCATTTGAACATGCTAATCTTACACCAATGTAAAACAAGGTCATGTTGGGTTACCTGTGTTCCACTGCACCAACCACAAAGCCTTGAGAAGCCATCTCGATGCACACTGTAGAGTACAATGACCTGAAAAACCGGCATACCATACATCCCTCCTGGTAACACGGCCAAATATTGGCATGTTATAAATTACATGTACATGCTTAAAGTACGTATTGAATGAACGCCAATAAGTTGGGATGGAATAAATAAAATGGAACACAATGAATCATTGCAGCAAATAATAAACATACATGATCCTAAAGGAGGCTGCGTTACCAATTTGATTTAAATTGTGGATAAAACTGGTTAATCATGTATTATTCTTACAACCCACAGCAGTAATGGAGAACTTGATAAAATCCCTGTCTCCACATCTCAATAAAATAACTGCTCAACTATCAGGACACGTCTTTCAATCCTCAATAAGGCCTGCCTATTGTATCCCTCAACTTACTTATGTGGTCATTTTTTTCATGAGTGTCAACCTGCCTTGAGCTAAACATATTGTAACAGCCGTTGGCTCGTTTCAGTTGCCAGGTTCTAATCTGGCACGTCCCATCAAAGTGACCACAACAGATAATCCGCTTCGAGACATCCCTGTTGGATCTGCGTCTGAAGTCTGCGTTACCATTCGGATTGGAAGCCGCAAAGCAGCCGAGTGTTGCACTAGTTGTCATCATGTGACAGGTTGCTCGGCCTAAGATTAGATCCAAAGTCACGTGATGTGGTCTTACCAGCGGTGTGGCGATCGCGATTAATTATTTCCCCTCAACGGTTCTTTATCGAACCACCAAATAAAGCAGTCACAACAGCCACAATTCACCCCCAAGCCAAAGTGTATTTCAGAAGCAAGGGATGATGACATGAGGGGAAGGAACGAAAGAAGCAATCAACAAAAAATAAATCAAATCCCTTAACCCATGAACCGATCATATATGCCCACAAACTAATGAATGGATGGGAACCTTAATTATTTATGCCTTTAGGCCTCAATGCACACAATAGAAAGACAGAGGGAATTGACAGGATTGAAGAGATGGTCGACAAACGTGTCAAATTCTGTGGCACTGGATGGTCCTGGCCGCTCCAGATGGGGCGGGTTGCTGTGAAGGAAGGGGGGAGGCATGGCTTTGAATGGATGAGGCATGGAACGCCTTCAGTGCAATTCCTCCCGGGTTATCCTCTCACTTCATTCTCGCCCTCAACTTTTATCAGCTCGGCCACACACATCACCAATGAAGCTTTATGCCCCTCCCCTCTCATTCAAGATTGGCCGCCATTCAGCCCGGTGAGCGGAACGACCCCTCTGTGACCTCTCACCTCGAGGCGGCGGCCGCGGCCCAGCTCTGGCTGCGTAACAGGATTCCCTGCCTAAACTGGTGCTCCAAGGCGTACCAAAATGCAAAAGAGACATTTATGACAGACAACAGAGGTGAATGATAAAAATGGGATCAAACGGGTTGGTATTTTTAGATATATAGAATAGAGAAGGTTGTCAGTGTCAAACCATTACATAAGCGACGCATATCGAATTTCACATTTAATTACTTTACACTGGTGCTGAGCCACTCATTAAAGAAAAAACACAACTGTTATACTAAGTATTTATAGCCCACAAGGAGTCATTTCCACAACGATATCTCCAAGTTGTCCTGCAAATCTACTCGGTGGATTGCAATTTTACACAGAGCCAAGTTCATAAAGATGTACAAGGCCGTCCTCCAAAGCATCACAAAATACAGGTTTCCACTTTGGGCTGGTGCTGTTGCTTTCCATCTCACCCACCAAGAGGATGTTAAATGCAAGCCTTTCTGAGTGTTTGGCATTTCTTCACAGGAGGCTGAGTTTTAGTAATTCTGATTATCATTCCATACAAGCAGGTATGAGGGCTTGCAATCCATTACTGCCCCTCATTTTGCAAGCAGCATGTGGGAAGATTAGAGGTGTATATGCATGCCGAAGTACAAAATATTTATGCGGTGCCCTACCTGGGATACCAGAAAATTATTAGCTACTTTGTTTAAAATACAGAACGTTTCCCAATCTCATCAAATAGTTGGATATCGTTCGAGTTGATCTTTGGTGAGAACTGAAGAGGATGCAAGATGCACGTCGGCCCACAATTGGACAAACACAGGGAGGTGAGAAAAGTTCGAGAGAAGATGGACAAAATTGTTCAAATGAGAGTGAGACTTTGGCTTTGGGAAATTAACCAATATAAGGTAAATGTCAGAACACATTCATACCTGTATGGCTGAAAGAACATGTTATGCAACATTCCATATTCACCGCAATGAGATATTTTTCCCTTTAAAGATAACCAGGGTGGACATTTAACCTCCTATCCAGCTTGATAGACATATTATGATTACTTCAAAAATTCCAGAAGAGGACTGGGTAAAGGCCTAAAATAACATTCCCACCTGAAGCCACCAAGACCGTGTGAAAATATGAGGAGGGGGTATACTCCTTTGTCATTAAGAGGAGCATTCCAGTAGACAGCAGCATTCATCTTGCCTGCAATCAGCCCGAGAGAAAGCACATGACAACAGTGAGAAAACGGAGCATCATGATCAGAGCGCATAGTTACCAAGAACTCGACATGTATGTGCTGATCTCATGTATAGCATACATCCATTGAAATGGAGGAAAGGAGCTGCTAAAGAGGAATTTCATGATCTTTACAAATCAGAATAGGAAAAAACAAAACAAAAAAGGAAGATGTATATACTTAAACACCAGACTTGTGGTGTCATGGTTAGAGCGTCCACTATGACTATGGGAAGTCGGTGGTTAAAACTCCGGCTGAGACATACCAAAGACAAAAGATGGTACTTCCATGCTTGACTCTCAGCATTTAAATGCACGGAGCATGCAGAAACAATGCTGGGAAGGCAATGGCAAACCACCCAGTATAACCTTTGTCAATAAAATGTTTTGGCAGCACCAACGTTCTGTAAAGTGTATGGCACATCAAATCAAATCTTCTTAAACTGAGCTCAGGCTCATTGTGGAGTTCACACGTAAATCACATGCAGGGCAATTATCTGAGAAGTCATCAGTATACTTATTATTTGTCCATAAAATGTAGGGTCATGAAAGAGCAAGGTACCAGAGGCCAAAGAGACCAAACACTGACAATTTGGCTGGAGTTGGATGCAACAAGAAAAATAATCAATGAACAGGAAAAGAGGAAGGAGGGGAGGAAACACTTCAACCTGCAAGTAAGAGGAATGGCTTAAGGGGGGGGGGGTTAATATGGGTATAAAAGAGCAAGGGTATCGATGGGGGATGAGAGACGGTGGTGCACCACGTGCTTGAAGCCATACAGGGAACGATGGGATTGAACCATCTCCAGAAAGCAGTTCTACAAAGTGGAGAAAAGAGAAACAAGAGTGGAGATGAATGGAAAGCCTCAGTTTTGGAGATGAACAAGGAAGGGGATACAGGTGGAACACATGCATCCTTGAGTAGCAGGGTGCGTCTGAGAGGAGGGCTGAGAAAAGAGACAGAGCGAGACGAGAAAAGAGGCGGTTATAAACAGGTCAACAACCTGTTTGTGACGTGAGAGCAACAAGCACTGTGTTTTGGCCTCATGGGAAATGCAAGTGGGGATGGGGAATCATCTGCAAAATGGAAGCGTTTTCAAAAGAAAAAGAGGTCGTTTATGTTCATGAGGAACAACACTGGGCACAAGCCTACCTTGGGGTAATGCAGCCAACACTGGGAGAGGAAAGGAGACGTTTTCATATATAGTAAATTTACATTTCGAAAATATATTTGCAGGAAACACATTGACAAAGCGTTATCCCTGTGTCGTAAGAGGCGACCAGGGTTGCGTCAGGAAGGGCATCCGGCGTAAAACATGTGCCAAATCAGTATGCGGATCTTAATGGATGATCCGCTGTGGCGACCCCTAACAGGAGCAGCCGAAAGACGAACAACAACAACAACAACAACATTGACAAAGCGTGTGGAAGAACTTGGAAAGTCAGCAGTGAAAGTCATCCAGTCAATCTATGCCATTTTGAGGGTCAACCTCAAACACGTTATAATATAAATAATGGGTGAGTTTTCTTTATTGTCAAACAACTTTATCACAGAAAAAACAAAAGTCTATTCAAATTATGTTGGTGGAACATGTATTTTCTGCAGAGAAGAAATCTATACTAGTCAATGTGTGTGTGTGTGTGTGTGTGTGGGTGTGTGTGTGTGTGTGTGTGTGTGTGTGTGTGTGTGTGTGCACACTCCATAACTCCAAAACCATGACACCAAGCAGCCTGAAACTTTGCATGCACACTAAGGAAACTCCAAGGAAGTGCATGAGTGAAAATTGGGTGTGAATTAATTAAAACACCCCTTCTGAAGATAATTAACGGCATTATTTAATTATATCCTTTATCAAGTGCATCCTCACAACCTTGCTCTCTGGGGGCCAAAGGCATATCCTGGGTTCTGAAGCCACCGTGTTTTTTTGGCCTGCTTAACCACGTTTTGACTTGCAACAGGCTGCAACGATTACTTAACGACAAAGTTTTCTTTTTCACTTTCCTCACTCATATTATCGAATTCCTCTTCATCGTTGCTACAAATCACTGGGTACATTGCAATGTTTATAAATTCCGGGAGACGTCAGCGTTTGTCGCCTTATTTCATTTTCGCACGTGCCCTAACCTCGAGAATGTCTTAAACTAAGCCGAATTACAAATTTTAAGCTCCATAATTGAACTTAGCAGCAGTTCTGACTTCCAAAAAAAAGTGTTAATTTGTCCAATTTGGACATTTGATATTTGGGGCCGTCTCTGGGAGGGAGGTGTGTGTTTAATACGACGGTTCGGAGATTGCTATTGCTTGCCAATTGAGCCGTTCCTCATCAACCATTTCATTGGAGTGCTCTACAATATTTGTATTGTCACTGAATACTGTACGTCCATCGACTTAAAAAATGTTCAGGAGGCACTCACCTGTGTTGTGGCCCCATGTTGTTCTGTCGTGAATTGGGTGATGGCTGGCTCACTGAGAATGTGCAATTTCCCTGTTTTGTATGAAATTCTTTCATTATACAACCCGTCACTTCGGCAAAGATAAATATGAAAAAAAAACCTTTCGCTAACATCACAGCAGGATAGCCGAGAGGTACACACGCTCGCTCTCAGCTACAGTATGAAGCCTGGGTGAAAATCCCGACCCAGCTATGAACTGTCATCCCGGTGTTTCATAAGCAGGGTGATTCATCAATGTGTGTACCGTTAAACTGGATGACATCTGCTGGAATCCCTCCCCCCCCCACTCCCCTCATCTCCACTATCCCTCTCTCTCGAAACATACCTGGACGGTGCATTTGTCCACACACATCTGAGCGGTCGTCATCTCCGCATGCATCTGAAGGCCCAGTCACACCTTGACGTTTTAGCCAACTTATGCCGATTTTTGAAAAATTTGTTAAAACGCTGGCACACGTCGAATACGTTATGGGTAAGTTTTGGAAACATTGAGAGCACACTGAAAAACACTGCCATACGTCGTAGTACACTGGCTTTCATCGTTGTACTTTGCGGTTGTCCTCAAATTTTAGCATGCTTGAAATTTTACGACTTATGCCAGCGTATGACTCACACATTCCGCTACGCTGGCCATAAGTTGTAGGCAAGTTATGCGATCGTTGACACACGTTGAAACACGTTACTTGTAAGTTTACTCACAAGTCGAAACACGTCGAGGTAATGTTTAGCGTACCCGAAACTTATTCCTAACCTATGAGTAACTTGTTGTAGGCACGTAACGCGATCGTTGACACACGTCCACACACGTTACTTGTACGTTACTCATAAGTTGAAACACGTCAAGGTAATGGTTAGCGTCAGTGTTACAGACTCTTTTTTTTTCTTCTTCTTCAGTATGATGGTGATGTTGACACTTCAATTTCTCGTGCGGTTATGATTTAAATCTTTGAGCGGCAGCCTATTAATTATATTATATTATAACCACACTTGAAATTGAAGTGTCAACATCACCGTCATACCGAAGAAGAAAAAAAAAACCAGGGAGTCTGGAACACTGACGCTAACCATTACCTTGACGTTTTTCAACTTATGAGTAACTTACAAGTAACTTTTGTCGACGTGCGTCAACGATCGCATATCGTGCGTACAACTTATTCCCATCGCATGCGTAACGTGTGAGGCATACGGCAAGTACGTCGTAAAATTTTTAACACGTTTAAAATTTCAAGACAAACTCAACTTACTACGACATATGATAGCGTACTATTCACGTATACCAAACTTACCCATACCGTATTCGACGTGCGCCAGAATTTTTGACGCATTTTTCAGAGGTCGGCATAGGCTGGCAAGATCACCAAGGTGTGACTGCGATGTTGACACTTCCATTTCTCCAGCGGTTATGATTTGAATCATTGTGCGGCAGGTTTTTAATAGGCTACGCCACGAGATCGTCGGCGATACGTGCAGCGCGCTATGCATAAGTTAGACTATCGTTGGGCATAGGTTGTGAACGCCGACAACAGGCTAAGCATTCGTTGGTATAAGTTATCTATAAGACAATCAAACGTTCTGTGTCCGTTACTAATATGTTATGCATACGACCAACTCGTTATGACTACGTCCGAATCTTTTAAAAAAAACATCAAAAGTTCAGCGTAAGGCCAGCGTTTTACATACATTTTAATACGTTGCCATTGCTGGCAAAAACGTCAAGGTGTGACTGGGCCTTTAGCGGTCGTCATCCCATACGTATCTGAGCGGTCTATCTCCCGCACGCATCTGAGCGGTCGTCATCTCCGCACGCATCTGAGCGGTCTATCTCCCGCACGCATCTGAGCGGTCGTCATCTCCGCACGCATCTGAGCGGTCGTCATCTCCGCACGCATCTGAGCGGTCGTCATCTCCGCACGCATCTGAGCGGTCGTCATCTCCGCACGCATCTGAGCGGTCGTCATCTCCGCACGCATCTGAGCGGTCGTCATCTCCGCACGCATCTGAGCGGTCGTCATCTCCGCACGCAACTGAGCGGTCGTCATCTCCGCACGCATCTGAGCGGTCGTCATCTCCGCACGCATCTGAGCGGTCGTCATCTCCGCACGCATCTGAGCGGTCGTCATCTCCGCACGCATCTGAGCGGTCGTCATCTCCGCACGCATCTGAGCGGTCGTCATCTCCGCACGCATCTGAGCGGTCGTCATCTCCGCACGCATCTGAGCGGTCGTCATCTCCGCACGCATCTGAGCGGTCGTCATCTCCGCACGCATCTGAGCGGTCGTCATCTCCGCACGCATCTGAGCGGTCGTCATCTCCGCACGCATCTGAGCGGTCGTCATCTCCGCACGCATCTGAGCGGTCGTCATCTCCGCACGCATCTGAGCGGTCGTCATCTCCGCACGCATCTGAGCGGTCGTCATCTCCGCACGCATCTGAGCGGTCGTCATCTCCGCACGCATCTGAGCGGTCGTCATCTCCGCACGCATCTGAGCGGTCGTCATCTCCGCACGCATCTGAGCGGTCGTCATCTCCGCACGCATCTGAGCGGTCGTCATCTCCGCACGCATCTGAGCGGTCGTCATCTCCGCACGCATCTGAGCGGTCGTCATCTCCGCACGCATCTGAGCGGTCGTCATCTCCGCACGCATCTGAGCGGTCGTCATCTCCGCACGCATCTGAGCGGTCGTCATCTCCGCACGCATCTGAGCGGTCGTCATCTCCGCACGCATCTGAGCGGTCGTCATCTCCGCACGCATCTGAGCGGTCGTCATCTCCGCACGCATCTGAGCGGTCGTCATCTCCGCACGCATCTGAGCGGTCGTCATCTCCGCACGCATCTGAGCGGTCGTCATCTCCGCACGCATCTGAGCGGTCGTCATCTCCGCACGCATCTGAGCGGTCGTCATCTCCGCACTCATCTGAGCGGTCGTCATCTCCGCACGCATATGAGCGGTCGTCATCTCCGCACGTATATGAGCGGTCCTCATCTGCGCACGTATATGAGCGGTCCTCATCTCCGCACGTATCTGAGCGGTCGTCATCTCCGCAAGTATCTGAGCGGTGGTCATCTCCGCACGTATCTGAGCGGTGGTCATCTCCGCACGTATCTGAGCGGTCATCATCTGCGCACGTATCCGGACGGTGGCTATGACCGAACGGTGGTTATGTCCGGATGGTGGTCATTTACGCACATATCCGAACAGTGGTTATGTCCGGAAGGTGATTATCTCTATACGTGTCCGGACGGACCATCGCCTCACACTGCCTTACCTTGCCCTCCCATGGCAGATCTGGATGGTGGTTATGTCCACACATATCTGGACGGCAATTATGTCCAGATGGATTCTCCCCTCATGCTTCCTTCCCTGTCTCTGCCCTGCCCTCCCCTCAAGCTGCCTTCCCTTCCCCCACCCCTACTCGCTCCCCCAACATTCCTCTCCCCCACCCCTCCTCACTCCACCCATTTCTCGCTTCCCCTCTCCTCACTTTCCCCTTTCCTCGCTCCTATCCCTCTCCTCACTCCCACACCCCGATTCCTCACTTTCCTCGCTCCCCTACCGTTCCTCACTCCCCCACCGCTCCTCAATCCCCCCTTCCCTCCTCAATCCCCCCTTCCCTCGCTCCCCACCTCACTCCCCCACCCCTCCTCTCTCCTCCACCCCTCACTCCCCCCTTTCCTCGCTCCCCCACCCCTCTTCCTCACTCCCCCACCCCTCTCACCATACCCTTCCTCCTCTGCCTAGAATATAAATTCTATATTATAGAATATAAAACCCGTCGCTTTGCTGCCGGAAATACGAATCTTTTCTGTGATGGCTAATCAATAGGGCAAGAAGAAAAAGGATTCCTGAGAGTGCGGGAAAAACCAGTGTCACAAGTTGGCGTTTGCAGTTTCGCTACATGTGCCCATGTTCCCACGAAAAAAATTAATAATAAAATTTTTTTTTTCATCAAAAACCTTCTTGGGAGTTCCCCGAATCCACCATAGTTCGGTTTATTGAAATCCGTTAATCCGCTCTCAAGTTATAACATAACAAACAAACGGACAGACAGACATGGCTCCTTTTATATCGATTTATCTATAACTAAAACTATCACCTTGTACGTATGTACGTATGTATGTTCCTGAAATACAGCCAAAATGGTACACGACAGTGCAAAAATTTTAGGGCTACCTTACTCAACATTCGCCTGTGGTGTGCAGTATCGAGTTTTGTTCAAATCTGGCAACGAAAAAAATTATTTAAAAAAATCAATTCCCGATTCAGTGAAGTACTCTTCGGGAGAATTTGATCAATGCAAACAACCTCAGCGGTATAGTTCGCTGGAGCTATTTTTTTTTTCATCAACCGCTGTCAGAACGAGAACCCAACGGGTTCACGGGTCGTCTCGTTCACCGTGCTACTCAAATTGGTGGTACGCGGACCGGTGCCGGTACGCGAGTCATCGACTGCCGGTTCGCGACGAGTTTCCAGTTTCACGTTATCATAATATATAACATGTAATGCATAAAATGAAAATGTATAAAATCTTGAAGAATAATATGTTTAAGCCGACAAATTCAAAATACGAGAGAGAGAAGTCTGTCAATGTTGGAAGTTATAGCAGAACCGAACGTGAAGGTAATATAATGTGAATTTCAGCGGAGTTGCCAGGTGAGGCTCTTTTGTTTTGCCAAAATGGGTGTAATTATAATTGTACAGTTGTCATGAAAGTTTTAAAATATTCATATTGTTTCTTTATATTATAGAAAAACTGCTTAAAACAAACTCCTAATACCAACAGTAGTAAAGTTATTCATGTGTTACGGTTCTAGGAACCGTAAGCATCCAAACATACAGTTGTCCCAAACTCAGTTATGCCGTTAAGTACAAGTGTAGACAGATCCCTTCCTTGTCTTTAGTGGGAAGACACTGGGGTGCGTTGCGATGTTTTTTTAGTTAGGGTAATAAATCTTTATATCCCATCCCCCACCACGATCCACTGTCCACCTGCGTCTCTGGAGCCTCGTGTTTCCGAGGCAAAATCTTGCAGCAGTTCCAGCTCCTCGGCTTCCCCAAACGTTCCAATATATTCTTGGCTGTGCCACCGTTCACCTTACTCAAACACGCGTGGAGTGGGCGGGCTTTCTCGACCTGGCCGAGATTTCGCCCAGAAAGGGGTGAACCCATGAAGGACCTGTCCAATAGGGACTCTTAGTATATCATTATAATTTTGTGCGCATTGACTGTGGGACTCAGGTTAAGGTTGGAATATAACAGGTTTAATGGAAATATTGATTTTTGAAGCTATTATCACTAGAGGTTGTTTAATTATCTTTTGTTTAGAATTTTATTGTATTGTTCATTTTTTGTATTCTATTTGCACTGATTCTACTATGTACAGTTCAAATATTACAAATAAGCATTATTTCAGTCCATCATTCCAGGGTTATGGAATTTATATTAATTATTTTTATCTCTAATTTACAGATGGCGAAGCGAGGCCCAATGGACATGTTTATCAAGCCGAGAAATCCGGTTGCTGACCACACACGTAATTCTGAATCAGATGACGGCGATGTAAATGAAGCTGAAGTATTGCCGGCAAAAATAATTCGTACTAGCTTTACTCGGAAATATGACTCCTCATACATTCAATTCGGTTTTGTAGCCACGAATGATGGGGGAGTGCCAAAACCGCAGTGCGTTATTTGTGGAGATGTGTTGGCTAACGACTCAATGAAGCAGTCAAACCTCAAGAGGCATTTAAATACAAAACATAAAGAAACGAGTTCAAAGTCAAAAGAGTTCTTTGAAAGAAAGCATGTTGTTTTAAAAGGCCGTCAGAAACAGATCTTTGAAGTGTCACACATAAATACTTGTGCTTTGCGGGTTTCTTATAAAGTAGCACTTCGAGTTGCTAAGGATAAAAAGCCATACACAATCGGTGAGACGCTAGTGATGGGCTGTATTAAAGATGTCTGCATGGAAATGCTGGGTGAGGCGGCTGCAAGGAAAGTGGCTCAGGTGCCACTTTCAAATGACACTATCGCTCGACGAATTCACGATCTGGCTCAGGATATGGAAGATCAACTCATAGGACAGATTAAGTTAGCAAAGTACTTTTCTTTGCAGCTTGATGAATGTACCGACATTGCTAATATGGCAATTCTGATGGTGTATGTGTGCTTTAAACATGAGGGTGATTTGAAGGAAGAGTTTTTTTTTTTCTCTGCTTCACGACCAACAAAAACAACTAGTTCTGAAGTGTTCAAGACTGTGAGCGACTACATCGTTAACAAATGTGGGTTGGATAAGAAGTTTTGCGTCGGCGTATGTTCTGATGGCGCTGCCGCAATGATAGGTCGGCATTCAGGAGTGGATACCCAGATCAAGGCGCTCGTCCCAGAATGCAAGTCAACGCACTGCTTCCTTCACCGAGAAAGTCTTGCAACAAAAAAAAATGTCAACAGAACTAAACAGTGTGCTCAGCGAGGTTGTAAAAATTGTGAATCATGACAAAGAAGAATACAGTATTCTGACAAAAGAAGCAGGCTCACCTTTCTCATTAGTAAAAGTTAAGGATTTAACATGCCTATATCATCAATTTCATATTTTAACATTACAACATTTTCAAAGTTGGCTTCAATGTAATGTTACCCATTTCCTTTCAATGTCTTTATTCACTGGAGTTTAAGATAACTAAAATATATAATTTTTTCACCTACCTTATTCATTATAATTTTTCATTTTATTACTTGTATACCGGTATACATATGTTTATAATAACTATGTTTGAAGGCTTTGCTAGTTTGATTTTTTTTTATTTTTTAAAATATTGTAATACTATATTACTCGTTTACAAAATATATATTAAAAAAATGTGTCAACTTTTATTATATTTTTATATTTTTCCGGTATAAATTGATATTACTACGGATGTTCAAACAATATTTTCTCGGATCATAAACAAATAATAATATGGTATCAGTCCCTGGCATATTGGAAAAAAAAACCTGCCAGTCCACCACATCAGATAGTTTGAGAAGCACTGGTCTGGTAGATAATAAAATTGCACAAAAACTGCACATGTTGAGCCCATTATTGTTTACATGTCAATCTGATTGCTCACATGTGACAGTGAATCCAACTCTTAATTTCCAATTGGTCACTGGCTTTGACACCAACACAAATTTTTATTACAGAACAACAAAAAAAAAAGAAGCTAAATATATCCAACAAACCATTTCAAATGCAGCACCTCACCAACGATAGAACATGTAAATTACATCAGATGCGGCAATGAATGGGAAGTGTTGATCCCAGCTTGCTGGTTCAATGACAGAAGTCATTTGCATTTTTTGCCATTTTTTTTTTTAATTGAAAGCCAACAGTGACTTCATGCCAGAAAGGATGTGATGGCATCAACACAGCCAGTGAGTGAACAGGGTGGAGCCAGTATCCGGACAATTCAAGGGCAGATTGTTCACCAAGACGACTGGAAAGAGTATTGTAAACCTCGTAGAATTTCCTCGAACAAGCAAAAACAGCATGATGCGGAAATTCCTGTGCCTCAATGATGTGTTTTGCGGTGAGAAGAATCTACATTTGCCTGCTAAATTCACGACCTGTTCTGTAGACAATATGCAAAGTTTCAAGGTAAGAAAAAGGGGTTTGATGCAGTTCCAGTCAGAACCATGAACTTCCACGAAGCTTGCAAATTATGGAAAGACCATTGGAGAGAGAAAGTAGAGGCAAGAATGGGGCCAAAAACTATATACAGCACAATATTTCAAAAGATGTGGACAGGTCATTTCAAACTTGGTGGATGAGTTGGGTAGGTAACAAGAACAAGCAGATTCGATTTTGGTTCATGTCCGGATGCAGATCCGGCCAATCAGTGGGATACAAAATGTAAACTGTTCAGCCTGGAGGAGGTATGCACTCAGCTGAGTGTCGTTCTCGTTGCAGATGACAAATGTCTGAAAGGGTTTTAATGGTTCCTGGAGGGAGGCATTAAGTATTCAATATCGGTATCCATAGTGTCCTGCCTTTTGAAGAATAATTTTTCCATTATTTTTATTTCACTTAAAAATATTTGGTTATTTTCAAATTTTCAATAAATAAATAATAATTAAAAAATTCTTCCAATTTTAAAGTTTATTTTTCAATTCTCAATTATTTGATTCTTCAATTATTTTATTTTTTTATTTTACCTCCGCCACCGAAGGTGAAGGAGGTTACGTGTTCACCCCTTTCTGTCTTTGTTTGTCTGTTTGTGTACAGGATATCTCAAAAAAAAATTGACGGATCCGGATGAAATTTTGTGGACGGTTTCAGTGTGTGACAAGGACGAATTGATTACATTTTGGTGAAGATCCGGATCCGGATCAAACTACTTAATTTATTAAAGTGATTCTTCACCATTGAGAGATGGGGCCAAAAACGATATATAGCACGATATCTCAAAAAGTTGTTGACATATTCGGACGAAACTTAGCGGACAGGTTGGGTACGTAGCAAGGACGAATTGATTCGATTTTGGTGAAGATCCGAATCCAGATTATCCGAAAGAATTACTTAATGTTTAAAGCGATTCTTCACCATTTAAAGATAGGGCCAAAAACGAAACATAGCCTGATATTTCAAAAATGTATTGGGTCAGATATGTTCTCGTGAATCAGGCATTGCGTGACGGAGGTAGTATGTGCTCTGCCGAGTGCCCTTCTAGTTTAAATTTTGATTTCATTATGAGACAAAATGTCAAGTGCTACCAATTGGCTAATATGACGAGTTGGCTATACTGGGAACTATCAGCGATTTCCAATTGCAGCCCTCTAGTTTAAATAGATTTAGGCACCTCTGTCGATGCTATTATAATTTGGAGAGCAAGACACTCCTGCAATTACTAATACGGAAAGCTTACGAGAGTGGAGTAAAAGATATCCAGCTCCAGCCTGACATACGTACCCACCGAACCACCTGTTGATGAAGTGTGGGAAGAGCCACTGGCTACGCCTTAAGAAGCTCACAAGTCCAACGGTGTATTCATGGCGGGGAATTAATGAGGTAGGTGGATACATCTTGCTGTCGTTCGTTGTGCATGGGTAGTAAACACGCATAAAGGTCCCCTGTAGAAACAATAAATATGGAACAAAGGAGTTTATAATCTAATATTAAAAAAGCACATTTTAACCATTCACTGACCGACCGATATTAAATGTTCGGGACCTTCCGGGTGATGTAGAAAGCTGAAATTTTGCATGATGACGAACATCAAAGCTGATACAACGGGGGGGGTGGAATCATAGAACCGTTGGAAAGCATCAGTCATTGAAAATAAATAAATAAATAAATGGAAAAATGCAGGTGAGCGACCCAAGACAATGAGGAAGCACGGTTCATTGTTGCTTGCAATGTGTAAGCATACCCTGCTTATAAAATAATAAAAACAATGCAAGCTAGCTGGGATTGTACGAGTACAATTGAATATTGTTGAGCAAAACAGAGCCACAAGGCAGCATGGTACCTCATTCATGGTCGCCATGCCCACCAGTAATTACATGCCCGAGAAGAGTACAATTGAACTTCCATCAACCTTTCCTTCCTTAACTTAGAGGGTTAAATACAGTTCAGATTGAGTGTTGAAGATAAACATAACTGAGCACAGCAAGCAGATTGCAGCACACCGAGCACCGGTACCGTGTTTTAGGTGAAGACAGAAGACCCTCCCGGAGGAGTTTGACATAGGGTATTGTTTCTCTGACGGTGTTTACCTCTTGCCCTCCATTTGTCATAAGATCGGCGCAGCCCACAGTGTGTGGTCCAGAGCCACGAGGCAGCATGTTGCACTCATCCACATTCGCCATGCCCGCAGTAACGACGTGGTCAGGAGGTCTGGGAGGTCAGCGGTTCAAACCCTGTGGTAGTCATACCAACACTTTAGAAAAAGGTACGTGCTGCTTCCCTTCTTGATTCTGAGCATTTTAAAAGATAAGTGCACAGGCAAACCACCCATAGTCCAGGCTCCACATGACATAAAGGCTTTATTTTAGAATGGACCAGATAACTCTTCGTAGACTATGCAGGCTCAATTTTATTTTAGTATCATCTCTGTAGGTTCAGAATCATCAGGCCTGCTCATCTACCTGTCTTGCGAAACCAGTGGAATCTAGGGGTTTGAAGGTCGGTGCCCAATCGTAAAGGTAGGTACCCAAGGTGCAATTTTCGGCATCTCTTGTTTACCAAATTACGTCGACAACGACATAACGCATGAAGGTAACCAGCTATTGTGAAAGATGTACAAGAAATATTATATATCCTCTTTCAGTTGGTGACCCGTTTGACCTCAGATGACCTTGAGGTCAAAAGGAGGTCAATTTTGTTGCAGAATCATCAAAATTGTTTACGAAACTTAAATTATCTAATTGAACAGTAGCGTTTAATTCCAATATCAACCTCATGAAATGCTGGTATAAATATCTAATGGTTGTCCATTTCATATATTTTCAGATAACCTATTAGTCTGGTGTTGGCTAAGTGGTTAGGGTGGTAGCTTGGGATCCTAGGTTCCTGAGTTCAAACCCCGTTGGGCCGCTGAATTAATACACCAGGAGGTTGACTCAGCATGTCATCCTTCCGAGGCCGGCAAAATGAGTAGCAGTGTACCGGTAAGGGGGGGCACTGCATCAGCGGAATAGCCGTGTCCCAAACAACGATGCAACCAGCAGCCACAGGCTGCACTCCATAGAGAGATAACCTATTGAGGAAACATGATGGATGATGTATGCAAGAGGACACAATCTTATACCGATTATAGTCGTTGCATCACATGCCAGAAGTCACCGCCCATACGCTACCAAAGTTACCCTTAAAGGGCTCTCTACACTCCACGATGCAGAGGAGGACAGAGCTGATGATGTTGCATTTAGACTGTGAGAATAATTGAATGAAGGTGATGAACAATTCCTTGAGAAGGTCCCTGTATGTCATGTCAAATGTCGAAATCCTTACACAAAAAGCGAAATCATCGTGCATATTATATACATTATACATATATCCAATACGTGCGACAAAAATGCAACAATGAACTCTGGAATCATCTCTTCTCGATCCATGCGTGGGTCATCTGCGACTAAATCCATGCTACAGTGTTTCATTTGTGCGAAGGAACGAGATCACTAAAAGTGAACATAAACTCCTGGTTGTGAGCACCAAGGATCGACAAAACGTGATACGGGAGCAAGCAGAGTTTCTCGGTGATGATATGTTACACCGTATCCAGGGACGTGGTGACAATTGTGTTGACATCATTACTGATGACCTCAGGTACCACAAGTCCTGTTTGAATGCAATGTGCATACATGACGAAGTCCCACCAACGGATGAAAGACCCCTCTGATGCAGTTCATGATGATGCTCTGCAGTGGTTCGCCTCTTACATAGGTGGTAATATCTTATCTGAAGATCGGAACAACGTCCTGACAAATACAGGAGCTGGTTGTCTGAACGTGATATAGTGAATTCCGCTTCATACAGGTCATCCATTCTCATAAAAATAAAAATAAAAAAAATTGAGGGCTCCGACACAGACAGTGGTTCAAAGGTCATAATAGTAGCACAAAAATAGCAATCTTCTATAACTTGTTCATCAGACATGTCAAGAGGTTATCTTCTATCAATGGTTGCCAGCCCAAAGAGGGAGATAGCCATAAAAAGTGCAGAGGAAAGTGATGAATCCACCACCACAGGAGCTAATCCTGAAAGGAACATTACCTTTCACCATTCTGATGAATCATTGCAGAATGATGTCAAGGACACTGCTACAAAACGGAGAATAAGCAGGAATTCTGGAAGATGATACATCACTGTTTATGGATAGTGCAGAGATCGCAGTTATCTTCACGCCAAAGCACATTGGCACAGGACTGCACGTCTTGAAACAAACGAGGAGTAAAGTCATCAAAATATTGAACCATTTTGACAACAGCATCACCTATCAAGATGGCCAGAGATACATCACTTCCATGGCACAGACGAGCGAGGATGACCAGGAACACAATCTGTGCTCCGTTATGCTGTTGGCGCAGATCATGACCCTTCAGCACTTAAAATGGCATTGCAGCCACAATTTCCACTTTCACAAGCCTCCTAAACCGGTTTGAACTGGGTTAGCTCACTGACCCACACCTCGGTTACATACCCACCCAGCACCCCGTACCTCGGTCACACCCGCCCAGCACCCCGTACCTCGGTTACATACCCACCCAGCACCCCGTACCTCGGTTAGATAACCACCCAGCACCCCGTACCTCGGCCACACCCGCCCAGCACCCCATACCTCGGTTACATACCCACCCAGCACCCCGTACCTCGGTCACACCCCCCGAACTCCATACCTTGGTCACACCCCCCCACACTCTCTACCTCAGTACACTCTCCCCCCCCCCCACTCTCTACCTCAGGTTGCTCTCACCCCACTCGTACCTCCTCAGTTGCCCTCCCCCACTCTGTCCCTCCTCAGTTCCTCTCCCCCACTCTTTGCCTCCTCAGTTGCTCTCCCCCACTCTGTACCTCCTCAGTTGCTCTCCCCCACTCTGTACTTCCTCAGTTGCTCTCCCCCACTCTGTACCTCCTCAGTTGCTCTCCCCCACTCTGTACCTCCTCAGTTGCTCTCCCCCACTCTGTACCTCCTCAGTTGCTCTCCCCCACTCCGTACCTCCTCAGTTGCTCCCCCACTCTGTACCTCCTCAGTTGCTCTCCCCCACTCTTTACTTCCTCAGTTGCTCTCCCCCACTCCGTACCTCCTCAGTTGCTCTCCCCCACTCCGTACCTCCTCAGTTGCTCTCCCCCACTCTTTACTTCCTCAGTTGCTCTCCCCCACTCCGTACCTCCTCAGTTGCTCTCCCCCACTCTGTACCTCCTCAGTTGCTCTCCCCCAATCCGTACCACCTCAGTTGCTCTCCCCCAATCCGTACCTCCTCAGTTGCTCTCCCCCAATCCGTACCTCCTCAGTTGCTCTCCCCCACTCCGTACTTCCTCAGTTGCTCTCCCTCACTCTGTACTTCCTCAGTTGCTCTCCCCCACTCCGTACCTCCTCAGTTGCTCTCCCCCACTCCGTACCTCCTCAGTTGCTCTCCCCCACTCTGTACTTCCTCAGTTGCTCTCCCCCACTCTGTACCTCCTCAGTTGCTCTCCCCCACTCTGTACCTCCTCAGTTGCTCTCCCCCACTCTCTCCCTCCTCAGTTGCTCTCCCCACTCTGTACCTCCCCAGTTGCCCTCCCCCACTCTGTACTTCCTCAGTTGCCCTCGGCCCCTCTGTACCTCCACAGTTGCTCTCCCCCACTCTGTACCTCCTCAGTTGCTCTCCCCCACTCTGTACCTCCTCAGTTGCTCTCCCCCACTCTGTACCTCCTCAGTTGCTCTCCCCCTCCGTACCTCCTCAGTTGCTCTCCCCACTCTGTACCTCCTCAGTTGCTCTCCCCACTCTGTACCTCCTGTTGCTCTCTCTGTACTTCCTCAGTTGCTCTCCCCACTCTGTTACTTCCTCAGTTGCTCTCCCCACTCCGTACCTCCTCAGTTGCTCTCCCCACCACTCTCTCAGTTGCTCTCCCCACTCCGTACCTCCTCAGTTGCTCTCCCACTCTCCAGTTGCTCTCCACTCCGTACCTCCTCAGTTGCTCTCCCACTCCTCCTCAGTTGCTCTCCCCACTCCCTCCTCAGTTGCTCTCCCCACTCCGTTCCTCCTCAGTTGCTCTCCCCACTCTGTCCTCAGTTGCTCTCCCCACTCCGCACTCCTCAGTTGCTCTCCCCACTCCGTTCCTCCTCAGTTGCTCTCCCCACTCCGTACTTCCTCAGTTGCTCTCCCCACTCCGTTCCTCCTCAGTTGCTCTCCCCCACTCCGTACCTCCTCAGTTGCTCTCCCCACTCCGTACCTCCTCAGTTGCTCTCCCCACTCCGTACCTCCTCAGTTGCTCTCCCCACTCCGTTCCTCCTCAGTTGCTCTCCCCACTCTGTACCTTCCTCAGTTGCTCTCCCCACTCCGTACCTCCTCAGTTGCTCTCCCCACTCCGTTCCTCCTCAGTTGCTCCCCCACTCTGTACCTCCTCAGTTGCTCTCCCCACTCTTTACTTCCTCAGTTGCTCTCCCCCACTCCGTACCTCCTCAGTTGCTCTCCCCCACTCCGTACCTCCTCAGTTGCTCTCCCCCACTCCGTACTTCCTCAGTTGCTCTCCCCCACTCTGTACCTCCTCAATTGCTCTCCCCCACTCTGTACTTCCTCAGTTGCTCTCCCACACTCCGTTCCTCCTCAGTTGCTTCCCCCACTCTGTACTTCCTCAGTTGCTTTCCCCCACTCCGTACCTCCTCAGTTGCTCTCCCCCACTCCGTACTTCCTCAGTTGCTCTCCCCCACTCTGTACTTCCTCAGTTGCTCTCCCCCACTCCGTACCTCCTCAGTTGCTCTCCCCCACTCCGTACCTCCTCAGTTGCTCTCCCTCACTCTGTACTTCCTCAGTTGCTCTCCCCCACTCCGTACCTCCTCAGTTGCTCTCCCCCACTCCGTACTTCCTCAGTTGCTCTCCCCCACTCTGTACTTCCTCAGTTGCTCTCCCCCACTCCGTACTTCCTCAGTTGCTCTCCCCAAATCCGTACTTCCTCAGTTGCTCTCCCCCACTCTGTACTTCCTCAGTTGCTCTCCCCCACTCCGTACCTCCTCAGTTGCTCTCCCCCACTCCGTACCACCTCAGTTGCTCTCCCCCACTCCGTAATTCCTCAGTTGCTCTCCCACACTCCGTTCCTCCTCAGTTGCTCTCCCCCAATCCGTACCTCCTCAGTTGCTCTCCCCCAATCCCTACCTCCTCAGTTGCTCTCCCCCACTCCGTTCCTCCTCAGTTGCTCTTCCCCACTCCGTTCCTCCTCAGTTGCTCTCCCCCACTCTGTACCTCCTCAATTGCTCTCCCCCACTCTGTACTTCCTCAGTTGCTCTCCCACACTCCGTTCCTCCTCAGTTGCTCTCCCCCACTCTGTACTTCCTCAGTTGCTCTCCCACACTCCGTTCCTCCTCAGTTGCTCTCCCCCACTCTGTACTTCCTCAGTTGCTCTCCCCCACTCCGTACCACCTCAGTTGCTCTCCCCCACTCCGTACCTCCTCAGTTGCTCTCCCCCACTCCGTACCTCCTCAGTTGCTCTCCCCCACTTCGTACTTCCTCAGTTGCTCTCCCCCACTCCGTTCCTCCTCAGTTGCTCTCCCCCACTCCGTTCCTCCTCAGTTGCTCTCCCCCACTCCGTTCCTCCTCAGTTGCTCTCCCCCACTCCGTTCCTCCTCAGTTGCTCTCCCCCACTCCGTACTTCCTCAGTTGCTCTCCCCCACTCGGTACCTCCTCAGTTGCTCTCCCCCACTCCGTACCTCCTCAGTTGCTCTCCCCCAATCCGTACCACCTCAGTTGCTCTCCCCCACTCCGTTCCTCCTCAGTTGCTCTCCCCCAATCCGTACCTCCTCAGTTGCTCTCCCCCAATCCGTACCTCCTCAGTTGCTCTCCCCCACTCCGTACCTCCTCAGTTGCTCTCCCCCACTCCGTACCTCCTCAGTTGCTCTCCCTCACTCTGTACTTCCTCAGTTGCTCTCCCCCACTCCGTACCTCCTCAGTTGCTCTCCCCCACTCCGTACTTCCTCAGTTGCTCTCCCCCACTCCGTACTTCCTCAGTTGCTCTCCCCAAATCCGTACTTCCTCAGTTGCTCTCCCACACTCCGTTCCTCCTCAGTTGCTCTCCCCCACTCCGTACCTCCTCAGTTGCTCTCCCCCACTCTGTACTTCCTCAGTTGCTCTCCCCCACTCCGTTCCTCCTCAGTTGCTCTCCCCCACTCCGTACCTCCTCAGTTGCTCTCCCCCACTTCGTACTTCCTCAGTTGCTCTCCCCCACTCCATTCCTCCTCAGTTGCTCTCCCCCACTCCGTTCCTCCTCAGTTGCTCTCCCCCACTCTGTACTTCCTCAGTTGCTCTCCCCCACTCCGTTCCTCCTCAGTTGCTCTCCCCAATCCATACCTCCTCAGTTGCTCTCCCCACTCCGTACTTCCTCAGTTGCTCTCCCACACTCCGTACCTCCTCAGTTGCTCTCCCCCCACTCTGTACTTCCTCAGTTGCTCTTCCCCACTCCGTACTTCCTCAGTTGCTCTCCCCCACTCCGTACCTCCTCAGTTGCTCTCCCTCACTCTGTACTTCCTCAGTTGCTCTCCCCCACTCCGTACTTCCTCAGTTGCTCTCCCCCACTCCGTACTTCCTCAGTTGCTCTCCCCCACTCCGTACCTCCTCACTTGCTCTCCCCCAATCCATACCTCCTCAGTTGCTCTCCCCCACTCCGTACTTCCTCAGTTGCACTCCCCCACTCCGTACTTCCTCAGTTGCTCTCCCCCACTCCGTACCTCCTCAGTTGCTCTCCCCCACTCTGTACTTCCTCAGTTGCTCTCCCCCACTCCGTACCTCCTCAGTTGCTCTCCCCCAATCCGTACCACCTCAGTTGCTCTCCCCCACTCCGTTCCTCCTCAGTTGCTCTCCCCCAATCCGTACCTCCTCAGTTGCTCTCCCCCAATCCGTACTTCCTCAGTTGCTCTCCCCACTCTGTACCTCCTCAATTGCTCTCCCCCACTCCGTACTTCCTCAGTTGCTCTCCCACACTCCGTACCTCCTCAGTTGCTCTCCCCCACTCTGTACTTCCTCAGTTGCTCTCCCCCACTCCGTACTTCCTCAGTTGCTCTCCCCCACTCCGTACCTCCTCAGTTGCTCTCCCTCACTCTGTACTTCCTCAGTTGCTCTCCCCCACTCCGTACTTCCTCAGTTGCTCTCCCCCACTCCGTACTTCCTCAGTTGCTCTCCCCCACTCTGTACCTCCTCAGTTGCTCTCCCCCACTCTGTACTTCCTCAGTTGCTCTCCCCCACTCCGTACCTCCTCAGTTGCTCTCCCCCTCTCCGTACCACCTCAGTTGCTCTCCCCCACTCCGTTCCTCCTCAGTTGCTCTCTCCCACTCTGTACTTCCTCAGTTGCTCTCCCCCACTCTGTACCTCCTCAATTGCTCTCCCCCACTCTGTACCTCCTCAATTGCTCTCCCCCACTCTGTACTTCCTCAGTTGCTCTCCCCCACTCCGTTCCTCCTCAGTTGCTCTCCCCCACTCCGTTCCTCCTCAGTTGCTCTCCCCCACTCCGTTCCTCCTCAGTTGCTCTCCCCCACTCTGTACCTCCTCAGTTGCTCTCCCCCACTCTGTACTTCCTCAGTTGCTCTCCCACACTCCGTTCCTCCTCAGTTGGTCTCCCCCAATCCGTACATCCTCAGTTGCTCTCCCCCACTCTGTACTTCCTCAGTTGCTCTCCCACACTCCGTACCTCCTCAGTTGCTCTCCCCCACTCTGTACTTCCTCAGTTGCTCTCCCCCACTCCGCACCTCCTCAGTTGATCTCCCCCACTCCGCACCTCCTCAGTTGATCTCCCCCAATCCGTACATCCTCAGTTGCTCTCCCCCACTCTGTACTTCCTCAGTTGCTCTCCCCCACTCCGTACCTCATCAGTTGCTCTCCCACACTCCGTACCTCATCAGTTGCTCTCCCACACTCCGTACTTCCTCAGTTGCTCTCCCCCACTCTGTACTTCCTCAGTTGCTCTACCCCACTCCGTACCTCATCAGTTGCTCTCCCCCACTCCGTACTTCCTCAGTTGCTCTCCCCCACTCCGTACCTCATCAGTTGCTCTCCCACACTCCGTACCTCATCAGTTGCTCTCCCACACTCCGTACCTCATCAGTTGCTCTCCCACACTCCGTACCTCATCAGTTGCTCTCCCCCACTCCGTACCTCAGTTCCCACACGTACCTTAGTTCCGCTGTCCAACTTGGCCTGACGCAGCTCACTCGGATTGGACTTTGAACCGCGTCCTGAAGTACAGTTGCAGCACCGACATCGCTCACCAGAGGGGGACGTAATCCCGAGAAACCTCCACATCGTACGTTTATCCTTCTTTCTTACATTCCATCCCTTTATCCTTCTTTGTTACATTCCATCCCTTTATCCTTCTTTCTTACATTCCATCCCTTTATCCTTCTTTCTTACATTCCATCCCTTTATCCTTGTTTCTTCCCAACCTCCTCCCTGTCACACCCCAGCCGAGACGGCCCCAGCCAAAAGTCCCTGTTTCCACCGAACAGAGTAACAACATGACCTGTCCGGAAAATTGTGGTCACGTGGTCCGTGTACGCCATTTTGTTTCCATTTTCCTCCAATCGGTGGTTTCCATTCTGTGAGAAAATAATGAATGTGACGTGTTATGTGGCGTTTTGGGAGCAAAATATGATGGAAACATCAACATGGGAGAAATACGTTCCTCTTGAGAGGCGAATGAAATTTAAAAGTTGTAGCTCGATTTCATTGTTTTTCTTTGTCTCGTTCCTCACGTTCCCCGACGATCTTTTTACCTCCACCGAAGCTGAAGGAGGTAATCTTTTTCACCCCCTTTCTGTCTGTCTGTCTGTCCGCCTGTTTTCTTGATGTCTGTGTGAAGGATATCTGAAAAAGTTGTGGACGGATTCGGATGAAACTTGGTGGACAAGTTGGGTGTGTGATAAGGACGAATTGATTCGATTTTGGTGAAGGTCCGAATCCGGACCTGGACACGAGAATTATTTAATTTTTAAAGTGATTCTTCACCATTGAGAGAGAGAGGGCCAAAAACGGGATATAACATGATATTTAAAAATGTATAAATTGGGCCAGACATGTTGTCGTGGATCAGGCATTACGTGGTGGAGGTATGCGCTCTACCGAGTTCCCTTCTCGTTCTCTCTATTTCTATCACTTTTGACTTTCATCTCTCCACCTTTGTAGCCTCCTTTGTGCCATTTTTCTGCCAATCTTCATTTTGTTTTCTCTCCCGACCTCGAAATTTACTTTGTGGACATGGATCGTGCGGCATTAACAGAATATTGAAGTAAAACAAACAAGTCTGAAGACGACGATGGTTCACGAGCGGTATTTGACGATGTAGATTGTTTCGGAAGTTAAGGATAAACAATGTGATAATGTTTGACCAAGTTATAGAAATGATCAACATGATGTGGTACGGGTGACGGGTTATTAGCTGAAAAATTTGACCTTTGCATAACCTTTAAAGTTTGTGTGTGAGTTTGTGTGTTTGTTTGTAGGCACGATAACGAGAACGGAGGAAGCTACCAATGTCAAATTACACCACGTGATTCAGGAGGGTGATGGCTAGGGCTGATTAGATTTTGGTCAAAATCGGTCAAAGGTCAAGGTCACGGTGAGGTCAAACATTCTATTGTTGATGGTTTGGTACAGAATCATCGTAGAAACTTCTGGTTTGCGTCGCTACCTTCTCTCGAGAGACAGCTTTTATTAGACAAGGTCAGAGGTCAAGTTGACGATTTCGTAAGTACCAGTCTATGACTGCTTGTTTGTTTATCTTCCATATCCTGTACCCCTCGATTGCAGGTGGTTTTTTGCCAACCCGTGACCAAAGAGTAGAACAGCACGATGAGTTCACAGGTGGAAAGAAAGGAGTAGACATGAGAGCAACTTGTGCGCTAGCTGGATGTCTATGGAACTGATGGTGGGTCACGGACTCGACATGGACAGAGATCGAAGGAACCTGGGACGGATAAAGACCCATTATTTTTCAGATACCAGACTATCTCCAAGACACCACCAAACCACAACCTCACTCCAAACCCATTGCCCAACTCCCACTCCGACCCATCATCCTCATCCTCACATCATGCACCCCTACCCTACCTCTATCCCACCCTTAGTCTCAGTCGCACCTTTCTCACCAACCCAATCCCCACCATAAACCTCATCCCGACCTGCGACTCTACCTTGCTACACCCTTACCTGATATCGTCCCGAACCCCACTCAAAGCTTCCACCATACCACTTTCCCCACCCCTAAACCCCCTGAGCCACCCCTACTAGACTTGCATAAAGAGACCTGATGCAGATGAATGACGACCAAGCTTGATAGGACTGTGCACACTATTATAATAGATATTATTTTACTCACACAAAATTTCACCTTCCATCATTCAACCAATCAATATCTACGAAATAACTTTTGGCTTTTCTACACCTCCACCGCTTTCCTCACTCAGTCACCAGGCATTGATTAATTCCTGCAAAGCTGTATCTTCACATCTCTGAGCTGAATATAATTGAACGATGGTGAGTGTCCATCTCTTTAATTTGTAATGGTTGTTTTCTGACAATCTCAACCATTTCTCACCGTGACAAAGGCAAAGCACAAGTAAATACCTTGTGGTTGTTAAAATTTATTTGTGTGCAGCTTTTGACTGCTTGGCCGAATCATTTTCTCGGGGTGCGGCTGTGCTGCTGATGCAGTGCCCCTATTACCAGTAAGCTGGTATTCATTTTGCCAACTTCAGAGGATGACAGGCTGCGTCAACCCACCTGGTGTTAATTCAACGGACAGAACAGGGGCTTGAACCCAAACATCTTAAACCATCCACCTAACCGTAAAGCTCACACCAGGCTTTATCTAGTGATGATCATCACGTGAGGACGCACTACCTTTCACTGTACATCCTACGTTTCGTGCGAGCCAACCGCTGGCACCATACGGTTAAGGCTATTGACCTGAGTTGTAAATGCCAAGAATTTTTTTCAACCTTATTTTTTGAATGAGTTTGTGTAAGAAGAAGAAGGAGCACCACACCGGTGAACATCGTGAGGAGAGTGATAGTGCGTCGAAAAGCATACTGGGTAAGATGCTGTTCTGAGGACAGCATGCGGTTTCAAAAGCATCACATGTACACACCTTGTACATCATGTCCTGAATTCTGATGTCGCACCATGCTGTGCCTCTCGTGTACAAGGGTGAAACACTCATTAATCATTTGACTCTGAGAACGTGCAGAAATATCACTTGCTAAGAAGTTGTCCGATCACCAATTCAATTTGTAAATTCCAAGTCCTTGAGGTGCCTGCAGTCTGCCACACACTGTGGGTGTCACCCATGGGCGTGGCACTCGTGGGCATGTCACCCATGAGCGAGGCACCTGTGGGTGTCATCCACGGGCATAGCATCCGTGGGCGTGTCATCCATGGCCGTGGCACCCGTGGGTGTGTCATCTGTGGGTGTGTCATCCATGGGCATGTCATCTGTGGGCGTGTCATCCACTGGCGTTGCATCGATGGGCGTGGCATCTGTGGGCGTGTCATCCACTGGCGTGGCATGCGTGGGCGAGTCATCCACGGGCGTGTCATCCGTGGGTATGTCATCCATGGGCGTGGCATCCGTGGGCGTCATCCATGGGCGTGGCATCCATGGGCGTGGCATCCATAGGCGTGGCATCCGTGGGTGTGTCATCCGTGGTTGTGTCATCCATGGGCGTGGCATCCGTGGGCGTGTCATCCATAGGCGAGGCATCCGTGGGCATGGCATCCGTGGGCGTGTCATCCGTGGGTGTGACATCCATGGGCATGGCACCCGGTAAGAGTTTGAATAAGTATGCAAGAAATTGCTGTAGGAAAAGGAGTTTGCTCTCTCTCACCACTTTATCTATCGAGGATGAGGTATCGGTATTTATTTTTTTTTGTTTATTTACTGGCAAAGAACCTGTCCGTACAGATGGATTAATTCCCCCAATTTTATGATGTCTCCAAGGTATTTTACAACTTGCAATACCAGATTCCACCAGGTGCACTATACGATACACACGTGTTAGATTGAACGCCTTTGTTTCACAATGTTGCTCTGTCGATGGAGTGAACATCTGTGTTTACATACCAAGAGGATTGGAGTCATCGACCTATGCCAGAGATTTTTCAACCACCTAAAACCGACCGTCTGACTCCAACCAGCAGTTTTCAGCTCATTCCATCCAGCAGTTCAGGGGTGTATCGAAATCAAACACTAATAGATATTTCTCAAATCATGCATAGTATGAGACTTTAAGGTCTGTTGAAGCTTTCCTGAATTTTACACGTGTCACAATATTTACTACCAGGGTGATTCTTTCATCGTTTTGCAACCCTGGGGGTTTGTTTGTTTGTGGACCGATATAAAGGTTCAGATGTTTGCATAAACTTGGTGTCGGCTTAGTGGTTAGGTTGACTAGCTCAGGGTCTTACGGTCCTGAGTTCAAGGCCTGTTGGCTGCTGAATTAACATCAGGTGAGGTTGACTCAGCCTGTCATCCTTCCAAGATTGGCAAAATGACTACCAGTGTACTGGTAGAGGGGCACAGCATTTGCAGCATAGTTGTGCCCCAACAAAATGATCACTGCCTGGCAGCCATGCTGCCGTATGCAAAAAAAAGGAGATGTTGCCATTGCAGATTTTGGAGTTTAAGGTTTAACTCTCTTTATTTTTGCTATTCTTTAACCTGTTTATTAAACTCTTTTGGGGTTTTATGCAACTCATAAGACCTGATTGTTTCTCAAGGGGACCTTTCAAATCTGTTTTTTTTTGATGGGGTAACCAATCACATTTTGTAAAGACTGCGAGTATTTGTTCCCGTTGTAAAAATAAATGTTAAATTGTAAAGCATTTTCTGTTGAACAAGGACCCAAGGATGTTCTCCTTGCTTCTCACCCCATACACAAAATTCCCGTGGCAGCAGCGAGACAACAACAGCTGAGGAATTAGGATGCATAGCACTAACCTTGCTTGGTTAGAATAAGCAAGACAAGCTGGTGTCAGGGTAACGATACAATTTCTGGAATGGAAACTGTTTACTAAACTATCTGGAATTTGCCTTTGAGCGATGTCTCTCCTAATGCCCCCTCTGTGCCACATTGAGGCATTGCCTATGGGGTTTGTGCCTATAAGGTAGGTCTTAACCACGATGGACCAAAACGGGTTGTGGAAGTGCCAAGCTGCTGAGATGTAATGCTTTGCATACAAATTCCGAACGTGATGAGTGCGAGACCCATGGACTGAAACCAAAACGAGTCACATCACACTGAGGCTGTTTATGAAGTGTGATCACAAAGTCAGGTTTTTCCTTGCACACCTGCCACGCTTATCACCTTTCATCCTCTGGACCTTGTGGAGGTTTGTTTGTTGTGTTTCTCCTGCTATTGAGCACTGATGGACAAGCTTTTTTTTTCTGCACGACTTATCAGTGAGTGTATCCTTTGTACACACATTTGTCCAACTCGTTACATTTCTTTGTGTGATGATCTCACAAGTTTGGCTGCAAGATATCACTGGTCAGAAAACGATACCTTTATGATGGAAGGGTCGCACGAATCATGAATCCACACACACTGGATTGTGAGGAAGATCTGATGGAGAAAGGACGGCCTTGTTTAAACAAGCCGCTAAAGCTTATTCCACAAAGATTCTGCGGAGAATCAGCAGCTGAATTCAGTATTTTCAAGATGAGCCTTTTCTCTTTATTCTCATTGCATTCCCTCTGAAACTTGCTCCAGGAGGAGGTACTGGTTCGTTCCATGTGGGACACAAAGTACATTATAAGCCTCACTGCGATGCACTTCCTGGTTGCATTGTCAAAACTCATTCAGGCAACAGAATAGGAATGAAGAGTCAGTCAGTAAACACTTCAGTCATTATCGCTTGAACCAAACAGATGATTTTGATGAAACTTGGTCACAAGCTTCATATCTGATGCCTAACGAAGGTGTAGTGACCGCATCAAAATCTGCGCTCATTAAGGGGGTCTACGGGGGTGGGGGTAGGGTAGGGTTTTGACCCCCCCAAAATAGGTATTTGCTCTCTTCTCCAAAGCTACACACACAATTTCGATGAAACTTGACCACAACCTTCATCCCCTGTGATGTACCAAAGTTTGTTCAAGGCATAAAAAACATTAGGGTCTCGAGGGGTCTACAGGGAGTTTTAGCCTCCAAAAATTACACACACAATTTCAATGAAACTTGACCCCAGCCTTCACCCCCCCCCCCACCGTGATAAACCAAAGTTTGTTCATGGCATTAAAAAAACAAAAATCAGGGTCTAAGGGGTTCTGTGGGGGGTTTGAGTGACTGTTGCTCCTGATCCAGGTGAGCTGCAGGACGTGCGGTCATATTTTTACTGATGTGTCCTGGTGGACAAACTCCTCGAGTCTTACCGTTGGAAAAATAATACATGTTATGGCCTTGAAACCTGGACTTGGCTTAGAATATAGTCACAGATTTATTAAACGTAAAAGTCCACAGTGTGCTTTTATTAAAGATTTTCTTTATGGAGATAGAGAGAGAGGGGGAGAGAGAGAGGGGGAGAGAGAGAGGGGGGAGAGAGAGAGAGGGGGGGAGAGAGAGAAGAAGAAGAAAGAGAAAGAGAAAGAGAAAGAGAAAGAGAAAGAGAAAGAGAAAGAGAAAGAAAGAGAAAGAGAAAGAGAGAGAGAGAGAGAGAAAAAACAAAAAAAAAAAACAGTTACAGTTGCACCGGAAAGTTCACAATCTCGGATGAGGAGAGTTGAGAGAAATATTTTGATTAGTAAAGTGTTTGGATGAACCAACGATACATCAATCACAAATTATGACTTTGAAGGATATAGTCTCGCACCCAATTTCATATGTCGGGGTTCTGTTGCACCCCCCACATCCCCCACCCCCTCCCCGAGTAGAAAATATCCAACGCAATCATGGTTAAAGCAAGGTCTTGCTACATTAAAAAATAATCCATGTTGTGGTAAGTTACTGCTGGTCGATTTTGAGATGCACTAAGTTAAACAAAGGATTTATGCTTTTATAACGTTTCCCAACTGTGTAAGCAACCCCCACATCCTCTTCAATCTCATTCTCCCCTCCAAGACTTCAAGACAGCTGTTCTCCACCATCTCAGATCATTCCCCATCCAAAATCATGCTCTTTTTTTTCTACCCTCGTTAACTCTACCAAGCCCACCTCCTTCCAAATTTCCAGTTTTTTCTTCCTGAGAGTTTGCTTCTGTATCCATCTTTTCCATCCCATCCCTTCCCCTCTTTCCTCTCCATTTCTCTTATTTGTCCAACTCTCCCTCTAATTTATCCTTCAACTCTGCTGTTGGTGTTCTCTCTCTCTCTCTCTCTCTCTCTCTCTCTCTCTCTCTCTCTCTCTCTCTCTCTCTCTCTCTCTCTCTCTCTCTCTCTCACTCTTTCTCTTTTTCTCTCTCTCTCTCTCCTGTTCCTTTTGTTATGTTGCATCCTGATCCATTCTGTGTCCGAGCTCTTCCATTAGCCTCACACGAGGAGACATAAAGGTTGGGCACAACTCGTTGATGAAGTCATTAAATTCATCAAGCGTGGGTTCATTGGTGAATGTGTGCAAGTGATTTCGGATAGATACGATTGCAAGGAGTCCAGAAAGTCTGGAAATGCAAACAGGAAAAGACGTCGTGTGACTGTGAAGTCATCTGAACCAAATTGAGAGACCGAGCTTTTTCAAACAGGTTGAAGGTTTTCCTGTCAAATCCGAAAAAAAACAAGGATAATTTAAACAATTTTGCCTTTTTGGAAATGATGAAAGCCTTTCAAGCTATAGCCTGGTGCTGGCTTAACAGTTAAAGTGGCTTGCTTTAGACCTTAAGGTCCTGACTTTGAGCCCCTGTTGTGCCTTTGAAATAACACCAGGTGGGTTGACTCAGCCTGTCATCCTTCTGAGGTTGGCAAAATGAGTACTAGCTTACTGGGGGTAATAAGCCATTCCAGTATTCTGCATCGGAGTGGTGACCATTATTATTATTATTATTTTCAAGCTATGCTGAATGAGAACCAATATATTAACTGGTGGATTTGAAAATCATCAAAAAGTCATGATGGTGACAAGTGCTGACAACGTGGAACTCTTTGACTTCTACTCCACACAGGATAAGGCAGACACAAGATTGTGGTTACATGACTGTGATGTCACAGGACGATTTGACACTAAAACTGCCATCATCTGGTCACCGGATAAAGAAACCTTCGTTTTTGGAGTGCACTTCTTTCAAGACATTGCCCTGGACAAAATCTGGTTCAAAACAGGAACAAAGAAAAGCATGTGTGATGTCCCAATTCACACAATTGCGGAATGTCTTGGAGGACCGTTCTGTAGTCTGCTGTTAGTGTTCCATGCTCTGACAAGATGTGACAGCACCAGTTACTTTAACTATATAGGGAAGAAAAGGGGTCTGGAGCTCCTTTAAAGGAAGGATTAGGTAAAGGATTAGGTAAAGGATTAGTTTTCAGCAGCGAGGAGAAATGGGGGAATTGAGTAGAGTTCCAGATAGCTTGGGTGATATCTGTACAACCTTTGTATGTCACCTGGATCAGCCAAAAGGCAATATCTGTGACAAGCAAACTGTTACAAAATGTTTTGCAAGAAGCCTCAAAAAAATGACAGATTGCCACCATGTCAGGATAGCCTCGTTCAGCACTGCCAGCGAGTCAACTACCAGTGATTGACAGCAAAGCCGGATGTTCCAACTCCAGATGGACTTGGTTGGACATTGACAGACGATGGTGTGGAGCCTGTGCTGATGACACAGGAGTCTGCTCCAAGAGAAATGGAAGAGCTTGCCAAATGTAACTGCACGTTATCGAAGTGTGCAATGAGGCGGTATGTCAGCAGAAATATAGGACTATGCTGCACAGCGGCTTGTACCTGTGAAGGTGATTACGACGACAAGTGTGAGAACTGTGAAAATGACGACAACACGCATCCCGATAATGTCTCAGATTCGTCTGATAGTGATGATGAATGAGAAAGTAATAGTCGTTATGGATGGCTGTCATTCTGTAAGAACTTGTGTGTACAATATTCATCATGAGATGTGGATAGAACTGATGAAGACTGCCATTGATGCGCTTGACAAACAACAAAGGAAAGGTTTTACAAATCAGTCACATGTTGTCATTGAACTTGGGATACAATTATCGTGACTTGCTCATTGACAAAACAGCAACCGACGTTGTCTACAAATAACTCAAAACAAGTGTTGTGAGTTGTGACATCAACCCGTCAATTCATAATGCATTCGAAGTCTTACCCTGTTTCCTTGTGTGAGACCTATTCTGCATAAAACAGAATTCATGAATTAATCATTATATTTTACAAAGCTTCTATTTTTAAAAAAATGTAGTTCTTTTGTGAAAATAGATGTTGAACAGCCTGTATTTTATTATCTCCGCCACTGAAGGTGGACGGAGGTTATGTTTTCACCCCTGTCTGTCTGTCTGTGAGCAGGATATCTCAAACAGTTATGGACAGATTCGGACGAAACTTAGTGGACGGGTTGAGTGTGTGATCAGGATGAATTGATTGGATTTTGGTGAAGATCCGGTTCGGATCCTAAAATTTGAAGCGATTCTTCACCGTTGAGAGATGGGGCCAAAAACGACATATAACACGATATTTCAAAAAGTTGTGGACAGATTCGGACGAAACTTGGTGGACAGATTGGGTTAGAGTAACAAGGACAAATTGATTCTGTTTTGGTGAAGATCCAGATCTGGATACAAGAACTTTTAAAGTGATTCTTCACCCTTGAGAGATGGTGTCAAAACGATATACAGCACGATATCTCAAAAAGTTGTGGAGGAGTTGCGTAGGTGACAAGAACAAGCTGATTAGAGTTTGGTTCAGGTCAGGATCCAGATCTGGCCTATGAGTGGGACACAAATCGTAAATTGTTCAGCTTGGCGGTGGGTGGTATGCGCTCTCTAATTTTGTGCCGTTCTAGTTTTGTTTGATTTGGTCTTTATTACTTTCAGTTAGTTAATTTTCATAAGTGGTTAGTACCTATTCAACATCATATCTGCATATGAATAGCTTTTTTTACAGTTTATGTTCGGGTAGGTGAGTTTGTTCAGAAAGAGAGCAATTATGACCACTCCAAAACTTCCACAACATGGTTTCCCTTGGTTCTCAGATGTATTTCAATCAAATCTAAGCATCAGATATTTTCTACTAAGGAGGTGCAAGAAAAATTGCAATTCGGTGCATTTTGGAAATTGGCCGCTACACTAATAATCCGAGAATGCCAAAATGTTTGGAATGTTTACGCTAATGTTAAGATAAGCCAACATGTGATGAAACCAATTTGGAATTTTACTTCAAACAACAAATAAATCTCATTCCTTGCTTTTGCAAACCGATTACCAAATATAAATGAACACCATCACTTTGAGGTCCTTGTCTCTTTATGATGTTTGGCCCTTCTGTTTATCACATTCTCCAGAAAGTTAGATCCATACTTTTGATATACATTTTCAAACTCAAAGCGTTCAATGCAAAATATGACACCCTTATCCTCCCACCTCTCTTTCCCACTTCCACACTTTCCTTGGTGGGATGTGATTGTCATTTATAAATGATGGTGAAGCCACATGAAAATAAATAAGTAAACTGACTGTACACTATATACACACACATACCGTCTTTGGTTTGTGGTCGTGAATGAGATGAAGGTCCCACACTCGTGGTTTACCGGTTAATGAGAACGAGTCAGTAGTTTATCTCACACTGAGTACTTTCGAAAACAGCAAGTTAGGAAAAAAACTTGCACTTGTATTTAACATGAAGCACTTTTATAAAAAAAAAAAAAACATTATGTACAACCCTTACCCTCCCCACTCCCCATACTCTTCAAAATCCACCTGTCAAACTTGTCTGTCTACAAAGCATGTGTAGAAATCGTTTATAAAAATACACAAATCTTCAACAGTTCATGCGCAGAGGACACGACAGCACAACATGGCAGACCTGATGCCAAAGCGTGATGAGAGAAACTAACAATCGGTCGCCGAGCGAACGTCCTTCGGGACAAAACGGTTAGTCTCCCTCAAGCCGAGTCGACGTACTCCAGGGCTATGTCGTAGCAGAATTGGTACTGTGACTGTCGGGATGGTATGAGGGCACACGAGGAAATGGGCATGAGAAAAGAACATTTGGAAAAATAAAAATGCCGACGGCTCATAAATAACATTTTAATAAATCACCCTCGAGTTACTATAATAAATAAAGTGTCGCAGGGGTGGCCGGCCCAGGTTAAACCCCCGACCCAAATTGTGATGACCGGAGGTTAACACCACCAGTTCCCTGGACGGTCAAGCGGTTCCTTAATAGGAGGCGGACACGTTGATCCTCGGAGATTTCAACGCGTGCTCGAACGGCATAGAGCGCAATGGTGGAGGGCGGAGGAGCATGGGGAACGAAACGGATGCACAGGGGGTTTATCCTCGAACCCACTAGAAATACAAGAATAAAGTTTCTTCAAAATGAACACATTTAATGAAAATAAGACAAACAAGTCTGGAGACGGCGATGGTTCACGAGCAATGTACACGGTTCGCCTTTTTTATTTTTTGACCTTCGAGGGGACGTCACGGGCAAACTGGCGGGAATCGGGAAAAATGTAAATGATGAAAGTTGTAGTACTCGAAGAGCACTACTTGTATACCAACTTTCATTCGAAACAGTTGAAAACCCTAGTAGCTCGATGGCCAATTTATTGATTTTTTTGACATTTTATAAGTTCGTGACCTTGTGACCTTGACCTTGGGACTAAAATGAAAAATCGAGCTATGTGGGGCTATGCAGGTGCCATTGGGCTAACCAAATACCGAAACCTCTGCCAGATACGACAAACCCCATCGGAGAAGATGTAACTTGAAACCGGATACCCCCTAAAAACATGTTTTTTGGGCGTGGCGCCACCCATAATGGGCGCAGCACGCCCATTTTCAGGAAAACACAACTAGATCATGATACAAACCTCGCACCCTAATTTTATCAAGATCGGATCAAAACCCACGGAGCTATGCTTGGGACAGACAGACACACACCCATAACGAATATAGTGGTCACTTACTGACTTGTGAACCAAGTTACTGACTTGTGAACCAATATTTACAAAGGACGATAATTCAAAAGGAAATTATAATAATATGAAATAAATAAATCCTACCATCGAGGCGCCTCTCACACAGACTCAAATACAGACAAAGGGGAAACAAAATAAAAAGAAAACCCTTCCTTTCCACTATTCTTGTACTTAGCTTGGCCCAGAGCTGATCCCTGTGGAACTTGGAAGGGAGGTGCTTCAATTCGCACGTGCAGACGCGCACAAAATGACAAACGTATGCCAGGAAATCCACGAGTGGCACTCCACACTAAGGCTCATAACCCCAGTGTCATGGCTTCATATGCTCCGATCGTCCTCCCAAATCAACCAAGTGCCAAAGGCCAGCGTCTTGCTTCACCACGCGAGCCAAATTGCCTCAACACTAATTTAATGGCCATGTCGTCCTCCTCGGCGTGCACTCACACTCCCTTCTTGCCTCTCCAAACAATGCACCTCATGCCTCTGCTCTGATCATGGCTCTTCAAAAATGTGCAAGCCCTGAACTCCCAACTCCGATTCTCTTCCGGATCAACTTTGCCTCGTGCGTTCCTCACACTGACTTCGTGTGTGCATTCTGCCGATCTCTCATCCTATACAGTAAGAAGCCTCCTCCCACAATGTGCAACCAACCTTCCTCTCGATCATGCCTATATCCTCTGCCTCCAGGGCGTGGCCTGCTTACATGAAACCTGGGAAGGCGGGGCTTCCGCCCACTCGGCACACCTGGCTTTTGAGATGTATTCCCCACCTTTATTGCCGATCTTGAAATATAAAACATAGGGGAAAATCACAGGGGGGGCAATTACATATTGGGGGAGCTTATTCTTCAACCATAGGTAATTAACACGACACCACCTCCTCGTGTGGTGACACGTAACACTTAAGCTCACAGGTTCCCGACTTAATCACATCGAGATGCCACCGACACGTCCACGGACCAAGCAATTCTACACATTGCTATATTCCCTATAAAATTCTTCCATCAACCCCCACGACCATAACAATAGTTTATTTTATAATCAGATTGAGTGCAATCAAAATGATCGCCTTGTTGAGATTTCACTCGATGGACAGTTATTCACCATCTGACTACAACTCGGACACAGCCTTCTCGTTGACAGCAACATAATGGAATCGATATTTTCTTATTTAGTCCTGAAGTATTCTCTCTTCTCAAAGTCCTTAATCACAGACTGTCATTTTGGATTTATTCACCAACACTTCACCGATAACACACTCTTGCTGTGAACTCAGCAATGAACGGATTCCCCAAAGTTCAAGCAAGAGGTTGAAGTCGAAGCTTTTTACCAGGTCAGAAGGAAAAGGATCCTGATGAAAATCTTTCCATATTCTTTCCCATCTTGGTTGGTCAGTGATCAATCTCTTGTTCCCTGCTGCGGCCGAATTGATGTTCGATACTATCTTCCATTCTTGCTTTTGCTCTCTGTTTTCGTTTTTAGCTCGATCTCAACATTTCTATGAAGCGTTGGATTTTGCTGTGTGTGCATTGTGCCCCAAACAGTGTGAGTAGTATTTTCTTTTTCTGATGGTACTGAAGTATTCATCAGTTCCTCGTCTCCTTCCCATTTCTCTGTTGGTTACGTTAGCCCTCCAAACATGCCGAGAACCTCCTTCATACCTGTTGCCAACAAGGTACACACATGTGCACACGTCACACCCACACTTTAACTTGATTATCCTTGTTCAAAGGGAAGACTTCTTTGGATTCCAAGATATTATTTAGCCATCTGCATTCTGCTGTTGCTTTCATTATTCTCAACAGTCACACGATTATTATTGTTCGTCCGCATCATCCAAGATGTTCAGCTTCTGTTACCCATTGAATTTTCACTTTTATGTATTTCACACCATCCTCAGGTTCACTGCTAATCATCGATGGCTTCCACTTTTCTCAAGAAATCACAAAATCATGAAACACCGACAAATTGCAGACATGCTAGCAGTCACAACAGCTGAGTGTTCGTCCGCCAAGACAATTACAAACTCGATAGTACAACGGCCTGCCAGTGAAACACCAAGATGGTTTGTAGCCTGATGTTCCAATGAAAAAGGAAGTCCAACTGAATTACACAAAAGTGAGCTAAGAGAGCCCTGACCCATCCTGCAAGTCCTAAAATTCTTGATATATCAGTTACATCAAGACTACTGGTTGTGGTAGTTTAGTGAACATGATTGCAGATGAAAAGGTCGGTACATAATGATCACCATAATGACAAGTACTATCAAATTGCTCACAATATCAAAATGATACGGAGGCTGTGGTTCATACTTACCAGTGTATCAACCATGTTTGGTTTGTTGTTCCGAAGGGTCTTTACGGAGTAAAACACATCGACGATGCTCTGTCGTCGAATCATTTCACAGGTGTTCGTCACGGCGCAGAAGACCCCGGTCCGTGCAGAACCATTTCTGAACGTGAAAATTGGACACAAAAACATCAGGAACAAAGGTCGTTGGCTTGTACAAGTAATTTGTTTCGTTAATGGTTACCTGTCGAGTTATTATTGCATCACACAAACAAAAAACAAGACATTTTGAATACAAACTAGAATCACCAAGACAATCTACTCGAGTTTAACACCTTACAATCTGCTGTTAATATCAAACTTATTTCAGAAATTTAACTCGTACAAGGATAAACATTTCCATAGATAATATTGGAATTTTAGAAGGAAGGATATATTCTTAAAAAAAAAAAGATAATTTGTCCAATTTTACAAAATATGTGATTCAAAACACTTTATTTGCAGTAGCTTTGGAACAGGCACAAAAACCTTCTCCGTGTGTGTGTGTGTGTGTGTATGTATATATATATATATATATATATATATATATATATATATATATATATATATATATATATATATATATATATATTATATAATATAAGAATTAATATAGTTTGATTCACGTTAAAGAGGGAGATAATGTTCCGCATGGCAGGTGGCACTTATCACTCTGGGTATTGTGCAGCAATAGCTTTATGGGACTCAGTTCCGGCGCTTTCACCACTCACAGTTTGGAGTCGCATATTATCTGATTTATATGGATGTACAAGTAAAAAAAACATTAAAAAATAGGTAAAAACAGAGAGGGATGAAAATCACAAAAAACTAGAAGGGTAATCGGTAGAGCGTGTACCTCCGCCATGTAATGCCTGATCCACAAGAACATATCGGGCCCAATCATTACATTTTTGAAATGTCATGCTATACAGTACTATATCGTTTTTGGCCCTATCTCTCAATGGTGAAGAATCACTTCAAGAATTTAATGATTCTCATATCCAGATCCAGATCCGGATCTTCACCAAAATCGAATGAATTCTTCATTGTCACACACCCAACTCGTCCACCAAGTTTCATCCGAATCTGTCCCCAACTTTTAGAGATATCGTGTTATATATCGGTTTCGCCCTATCTCTCAATGGTGAAGAATCACTAAAAAAAATTATTGTAGTCGGATCCGGATCCAGATCTTCACCTAAATCCAATGAGTTCGTCTTTGTCACACACTGTCCGTCCACAAGATTTTGAGACAGCCTGTACACAAACAATCACACAGACAAACAGAAAGCAGAAAGGGGTGAAAACACAACTTCCTTCACCTTCGGTGGTGGAGGTAACAATCAAACAAGGTATGAATGACAGCACATAAACGATGCCATAATACAACATTACAATCCTCTTATGGATTACCATCACGATATCTTTTGCCATTTTACTTTTGTTGTGGTATAGTGATGGAACTTAGTCAAAATATGTCATGATGGTAAACCAGAAGAGGATTGTGGTGGTGTATTGTGGTGTCATAATGTGGTGTCATTCATACCTTGTTTGTTTGTTTTTGAGATTTCATCCCTCCAAATTTTACATTTTTACCCTCACCGAAGGAGAGGGTATTGCATTTGGGTCCGTTTGTTTGTCTGTTTGTTTGTTTGTTTGTCCGTTTGTTTGTCTGTTTGTTTGTTTGTCCACACAGAACTTTTATGTTTTTCTCTGCAACTGCTTGTCGGATTGAGACAAAATTTCTTCCATTGGTGTGACTACTCATGTGGAATGTTTTAATGATAATTATGATGCCATCGGTCACGTGGTGTGGCAGCCATGTTGGAAAAATGGAAAAATCTTTGGAGCTCTGTATCTCTGAAATTGCACCAAGGAAAAAAATTGAAAAAACAAACAAACCTGAAACTGCACCAAGGAAAACGTACTCCTCATGGGGGGAATGTGTGATTTTTTTTAATGACGCCATAGGTGCCTTTGTTATGACGTCATAATTGTATATGCAGAATGCTACATCTGACCAGTATGAAAAATGTTGAGGGTCATCTCGGGATAAAATGGTCCACACATTTTTTGATGACATCATTGGTCACGTGATTTAGCAGCCATAATGTTTAACAAAAAAAAACAATAATCTTCAAAAATCTTCTCTGAAATGGCTCAACAGATCGAGGTGAAACTTTACACATATGACCGCCTATCCATGTGGAACAAAATATTCATATATATGATGTCATAGGTCACATGGATTGGCAGCCATATTTGATTTACCATAAAACATATAAAAAATCTTCTTCTCCAGAACAGCAAAACAGATCGAGGGGAATCTTCACAGAAATGTTCCCGAAGGCATGCGTGTACTCGGTTGTGAAGGAATAATTGATTGGTCACATAGTTTGGCAGCCATCTTTGATTTAAGAAAATATTAAATAATGTTTTCTGTGGAACCACCTCATCGATGGAAGTAAAACTTCAGAATTGTGATCTAGTTGTGATGGGGAATAGCAATTTCAAATTTTAACTTGATCGGACACACGGTCTGGCAGCCAGAATTATTTAATTATTTGATGTGGGTTAAAAAAAAAAATAAGGCTCACTTAGCTGTGCCTGGATGGGTTTGAGGCTAGTGGAGTAGCGGCTGAAATGTAAATCCTATCCAGGTTCCTCCTGATGATTTCATCTTTGCTGTTTGCTTGTTCGGGTTCCTCTGATTACTCCAATGCAGGACTGTACCTATTTGGTCTTCCATTTGATCTGAATTGAATTTATTTTAATCCCATTCTGAATTCGATTGAATAATAATAAAAAGGCATCATGGGTCAGCGTCAGGTGTCCGATCAAAGCGTGGTTTCATCAAAGTGGGACGTCTTGGTACCCAGTCATCACTGCCAGCAGTTATAAAGTGGCAGTTCTAATTATGTCTCTTATTAATTACATAACACACCAATACACAAACACCACACAAAATAAGTCCTGGTGAGGGTCTGTAATCTCTGATTACTCTTTTTGTTTTAAAATGTTTTTTTTTCTTGTTTCTGCAATTTTTAAAAGTAATAAAATGCTTTTTGTTTTATGTATATTTTGTTATTTTGGTATGGATTAAATCCATCTATGTTATTAAATTGTTTTAATTCTTGTTTCAGTTGATCTGGGGGATGGTTTGGATAAGTATTGCTCTTGGAATGGTTCTGTTCACTGTCCAACCCCCCCCCCCCACCCCCACAATCCTGGCCTGGTTTGATTGAGTCCACATTTACGTTTCATTTATTTTCCTAATAAAACGATTAATGTTTGATACGTTTTTAAATTTTGGGTTGCATGCAATAGCCCAGAGACAAAGTAACTTCCTCACGTTGGAATCATCCTCCTGACTTCAGCAGTTATTGAGCGAGGCCAGGCTACAGGTTTACATTGTTTTTAGAGGGGAAAAAGAAGAAATACAAATTGACAATTTAGCGATCTGTTGATGTGGTACTTTAGTGATGTATTCTGGTGTCTTTTTAAATCTTGATAGTTCAGAAAATACTCAAGAATAAAAAGTATGGCTTTTAAATGCTCAGAACTTCACTCTTTCGTAGTTGACAAGGCATATTATTGTGTACACATTTGAATGGGCAGCCATTTTTTTTCCTGTATCATCCCTCTATATGGAGTACTACTGTACTCCATGACCTATGTGTGTGTGTGTGTGTGTGTGTGTGTGTGTGTGTGTGTGTGTATGTATGTATATACACTTTACACCTCCTAGTTTGATAGAGCAGTTAGGCACAGTTCGCATCTCATAGCAGCCGAAGAAGTGCAATCTGTGAGCAGTAATGTCCATCTGCCACACGTGCACATTACCTCTGCTTTCCTGTTACACCAACCAGGAGGTGGGGTTGTGGTCATGTGCAACAATAAACCAAAACAAGACCCTTCCAACCCGATAAATAAATCACAGCATTAAACGCCATGCATGCCACTTTGTTTCCTGCCTGGATAGCTTCAGCAGTGCACACTCGAGTCGATTTTAAAGACTGAAGTTATAAACAAAGGCAAAACCAGTCAGTGACTCCACTGTTCATTACTTATCGATATATTACTAAAACTTTCATCTTGTTTTTATGTATGTATCTATGTATGTATGTATATATGTATGTATGTATGTTCCCAAAATACAGCCAAAACGGTACACGATAGTGCAAAAATTTAGTGCCACCTTCCTCAATGTTCTCCTGCGGTGTGCAGTATCAAGTTTCGTTCAAATCGGGCAATGAAAAAAATTATTAAAAAATCAATTCCCGATTCAGTCAAGTACTCTTCGGGAGAATTTGATCAATGCAAACAATCTCAACGGTATAGTTCGCTGGAGCTATCTTTTTTTTCACGAAATGATTTTTTTCATCAACCGCTGTCATAACGGGAACCCAATGGGTTTACAGGTCGTCTAGTGACCTTTAAATCCTCGGTCTTTTTTCAGACTCAAATGTGTACTTCTGAAGCTATCCAGGCAGGAAGTGAAGTGCATCGCTTGATCATGCAATGATGCATTCATCGGGTTGAAAGAGCCTTATTTTGGTATATATGTACAGGTAGTCAACTACTTACGACTGCAATTGGTTCCGACCAATCGGTCGTAAGTCGAACAACGTATATTTTACATACCAAAAAAACCAAGAAAAAACATTTTTTTTGGGGGGGGGGGGCATTTTACGTGGTCGTAAAGTGGTCGTAAAGTCGAACAGTCGTATGTCGACGACTACCTGTATATATATATATATATATATATATATATATATATATATATATATATATATATATATATATATATATATATCTTCTTCTTCTTCTTTCGGCTGCTCCCGTTAGGGGTCGCCGCAGCGGATCATCCATATGATCCGCATCGTGATTTGGCACATGTTTTACACCGGATGCCCTTCCTGACGCAACCCTGGTCGCCTCTTGCGACACAGGGATCTGGTACACCTATTTTAACCGGGGTATACACCGGCCCAGTACACTGGTACTCATTTCGCTGAACTCGGAAGGATGACAGGCTGAGTCAACCCCCTGGTGTATTTATTCAGTGGCCCAACGGGGCTTGAACTTAGGACCTTTTGGATCCCAAGCCGCTGCCCTAACCACTGTGCCAACACCAGGGTTCTTCCTGTATATATATATATATATATATATATATATATATATATATATATATATATATATATATATATATATATATATATATATATATATATGTTATACACACACACCTAAAAGAGCTAAAGATACCACACATAAACTCCTTCTACCTATTTGAGGGTGCTGGATGATGCTATCTTTGGAAATATCCAAGATGGCCACCATGGTTTGAAATGGTTATATCTTTTAGTCTTCATTTAAGTACGAGTATAAACATGATATTAATCCCAAAATATGTGAATTTGACCAGCAGGACAGCTGAGAGAATTGCATGCACACTCCCTTCTTAGCTATTGCCTGGGTTTGAATCTCGATACAGCTATAAACCATCATTCTGGTATTTTTCAGGCAGGGCCAACATAACCATCGATGTGTGTCCTGTCCCTCGGATAGACATTAAACCAGGTGTCCTCTCCACTAGCATTCGTTGGTGGACGTTAAAGGATCCCATGGTGTCCTTCACAAAAAGTATGCGAGTTATCCGCAATCCCCTGAAAAAAATTACAAATTCGTGCTGTGCCCGACTGCTGGGAGGCAATGGAGTACCACCATACATAATCAAACCACCCAACATAACCAAACTATCCACCACAACCAAACCATCCACTACAACCAAACCACCCAACATATCCAAACCACCAAACATAACTAAACCACCCACTACAACTCAACCATCCACCACTACCAAACCACCCAACATGACTAAACCACCCAACATAACAAAACCACCCAGCATAACCAAAACACACACCAAACCAAAACCACCCAACATAATGAAACAGAAGACCAAGAAGGAACCCCAAGAAGTAAAGAGCAAAGATGGAGTCATCAGGAGGAACCTGGATCGGATTTGGGTTTCAGTCACTATTCCCATACCCTCAAACCCACCCGGGTGCAGCCAAGAGAGCCTTACAGAAAAAATTTCTGCAATAATTCACTTCTCCTGAGAGATAGATAATGAAAGAGAGGAATAGAGAGTATGAGAGATAAAAGAGAAGAAACAGCGAGAATTACAATAAATAAAGAAAATGAATTGTGAAATAAATAAATATTAATGAGAAAAAGAAATGTGAAAGGAACAACGAACAAAGATATCGGGAAGAACCCGGACATAGATTTCAGCAGTTACTCCCCAGGCTCAAACACAGCAACACGTACAACCTACCAGAGGTCCTGCGTAACATAACCAACCCACGCAATATAACTAAACCACCCCACATCACCAAATCATCCACCACAACCAAACCACCCACCATAACAAAACCACACAACATAACCAAAGCACCAAATACAACCAAACTATGCAACATAACCAAACCACCCAACATAACCAACCCACACAACATAACCAAACCACCCCACATAACCAACCCACCCAACATAACCAACCCACCCAACATAACCAAACCACCAAATACAACCAAACTATGCAACATAACCAAACCACCCAACATAACCAACCCACCCAACATAACCAAACCATCCACCATAATCAAACCACCCAACGTAACCAAACCACCCACCCGAACTAATCCACGCACCATATCCAAACTACCCAACAAAACCAACCCACCCAAGATAACCAAACGACACAACATAACTAAACCATCCACCACAACTAAACCACCCAACATAACCAAACCACCCCACATTACCAACCCACACAACATAACCAAACCACCCAACATAACCAACCCACCAAATACAACCAAACTATGCAACATAACCAAACCACCCAACATAACCAACCCACCCAACAGAACCAAACCACACAACATAACTAAACCATCCACCACAATAAACCACCCAACATAACCAAACCATCCACCATAATCAAACCACCCACCGTAACCAAACCACCCACCCGAACTAATCCACGCACCATATCCAAACTACCCAACATAACCAAACCACCCAACATAACCAAACCACCAAACATAACTAAACCACCAAACATAACCAAACCACCAAACATAACCAAACCATCCACCCTAACTAACCCACCCACCGCAACCAAACCACCCACCCGAACTAATCCACGCACCATAACCAAACTACCCAACATAACCAAACCACCCAACATAACCAAACCACCAAACATAACCAAACCAGCAAACATAACCAAACCACCAAACCATTCACCCTAACTAACCCACCCACCATAACCAAAGCACGCAACAAAAGCAAACCACACAACAAAAGAAAACCACCCACCATAACCAAACCTCCCACCACAACCAAACCATCTGGGGTTACCAAACCACCCAGCATAACCCATGCGAAGAGACTGCTTCGGCACCATGAACGCTATGTCAAGAATATGGTACATCATTATGATCATTCATTCTGGATTCAGTATTTGGGAATCGGAGTGAATCCCAATAAGAACTGGGACTTCCGAGTGGACTCTTGCATCGTTTGTTGTTTGGAGAGGAATCAAATTACAAACGGCTTGATTTTGTAATGTTTCAAACATGTAGGTCACTTCTCGTCTAACCTGGGCAGGGCACCTTGTTTCGACAACTCCAGCAATTATCTTCCGTCCTTGGGTTTATTAATCGCACTTATTGCCCCTTCCTTTAAGCTGTCTCATCCTAACCACATTTTTCTTTCATGGCACCACTGAATAGCCTGAAGGTCCCCTTTGTGATTAGGTTATTGTGGCCATTCTACACTTATTAAATCAAACTAATTTCTGTTCTGGCACTTTGCAAAGTCCAGTACTTGTTAAGAAAATGGATGGCAATAGGACAGCCATTAAGGAGTTTATAGAGCAGTGCTTTAATGTCAGATTGTCTCTTTATGGCTTTTATATGTGGCCTGAACACTCGATCCGAAAGGTAGCACTCGGCCACAGTATGTTTCGTAATACTCACGAGTGTTCGCCGGAGTGAGTCCAGAGGAGAATGAAACTATTTCTCTGCTGCCAAAGGTGTGTCCTGGAGCAATCGGCAGGCTCTGTGCTTGTAATTGTCTTCCGAAGTGCTCCATCTCTCAAAGGCTGTCAGTGAGTGTTAACACACCACGTGCTCCCTGGGCCCATACGACTCCGAACCAGGTGCAACTGTCCTGCGAGTCTCGATAAAGACCCACTCTATCCATCTCCTTGGATTGTACTCATGCCTGATTGATGGGCTTGTTTCTCTCATGGAGACAAATCTCATGAAGGCACATTCGGACGACTTTGTTGACATGAAAGCAAAAGCATGATGAAAGACTGTATTTGTTCACCATTAATACAGCTTGAGAAAATGATTTTAAAAAACCCTTCAGTGTGCAATGGAGGAGGATTGACTCCAGGTGGACACCTCATTTCCACATGCAAATACTTTCAGAGAAATGCATTCACAGGTAGACCCCAGGCACACAAGTTCAACCACGGACTGTTGCGATTGTTATTCCAATCAGTCCATGAAACAAAATGAGGAAAGATTCATCACCAATTAGTGTTGGACCACCTATGGTAATGTCTTGGGTTCATTGAACCAAAACCTATCTCGGGGTGTGACTTGTTAATGAAAACTCTGCTCGGATCTGGCGTAACAACTGGCTAAGTTCGGTAACTCAGTTCGGGTACCGCAATGCACCTAGGTTTCCTGGTGAGGAGGGTGAATGGATATGGACACACTGCAAGATTAAAAAAACAAAACCTGTCAAAGAGCGGAGGAGCTCCGTGTGAACCAATGGCCATCAATATTTGGTGCCCAACTGTGTCTGTGGATGTCCTGCTGCAGTTGGTTTACCTTTTTCTCAGAGGTTGGTGGCAGGATTTGCACTCCGGCCACCGTAACACAGTTCATTCCGCAAAATACACAAAAAAGCAAATAAAACTAAAAACCCACTCTGTGGGAGTACCTACTGTGCAGCTGCCCTTTGCAGGGCAGCTCACCGGATGATGGGGTTGGGGCAAAGCCTTTGGGACCCCCATTCTTTGGTGATAGGAGGAAAAGCACGGGGTAACATTCCTGGGTCAGGTTGTGGTGGTGTGTGTCGGGGTGGTGTTGAAGTGTCATCCACCAGACAGCAGTCTCTTCGGGTTAACCTGAGGCAGTCCCTTTGGTGGGTGCCTGGAATGTCCTCACTGTAGGAGAGGATGATCACCCTGTCTCCGCTAATATCTGAGCTCCAGTGTTTGAACATCGGTATTGCATCACTCTCTGAGGTTCAGAGACCTGATAGTGGCGAGATAATGGCGGGTGGTTACACCTACTGATGCTCTGGTGGCTCTGATGGTTACCATGCCCAAGGAGTTGCTGAAGGAGGAGGTGGAGATTGGGACCATACTCTATGCAGAGCGTTGGTGCTGCTTAAGCAGTCTCCTTGGCCATTGGGCACAATCCTGGACGGGTCGCCACTCCGACATAGTATCCCAGCATGCTGGCACTCATTTTGCCGACCTCAGAAGGATGACAGGCCGAGTTAACCCCACCTGGCATTAATTCAACAGCCGAGTGTGATTTGAACTCAGGACCCCAGGATCCAAAGCCTACCACCCTAACCATTAAGTCAACACCAGGTAAACATTATGAGACAAAGGATTCGTCACTTTTGGTGTCATTTCCCTGGTCTCTACATATGCTCCAACTGAGGTGAATAATTATCTCACTGCAAAGGAGACATTCTATGCCATTCTCAAGTTTGTAGTTGATCAGTGCCCCAGACAAGATAATCTTCGAATCTTGGGGGATTTCAATCCATCGACTGATACTGACAGGGATGCTTATGAGACATGTGTTGGTCTCCACGGGTCTAGAACTGTGAACCAGAATAGCACTAAGTTCCTTGACTTTGCAAGAAGTCATGGACTGAGGATGGTTGGTTCATGGTTTGAGCACCCACAGGCTCAACAATGGATTTGGTATTTCAACACTGGTGGTGTGGCAAAGGCAATTGAACATGTGCTCGTTGATGGTTGCTGGAGGATGCTCCAAAACTGCAGGGTCTACCGGAGTGCTCAGTTGCTCAACACTGACCATCTTTGGCTTGTTGTAGCAACTCTGAAGTTGCAGCTCAAATCCAGGAGAACGTAACCACACCAGCCAAGGCTGCATCTTGGCAAGCTCAAGGATGAGATGGTATCTGAGAAGTTTGTGAACAGCCTGAGTGGGGATTTGACTGGTCTGGGTGTTTTGTGGAATCTTGAAGAGTTGGAGTGCCTTCAAGACTACCATCCTTGATGTTGCCGGTGGATCTTTTGTAACCCACCAAGTGAAGAAGAACTTTTTCTCCTAAGGGACACTGGAAACCATTGAACAGTCACATGGCCAGATTTAATGGCAGAGCTAAGCTGTTCAGAGAGGTGAGGTGTAAAACTGTATGTTCGCAAAGGGCGGACAAGAAGGCCTGTGTCAGAGGAATCGGGTGAAGGGGTGGAGCATCACTTATGGTCAGGTGATTCTCATCTTGCTTACAAAGGAATTTGTGTATTACATTCCTCCAAGCCAATCCCTCAGTGTACTACAGTTAGAGCAGAGAGTGGTGAGCTCTTGACAGAGGAGTCTGAAGTGAAGGCCTATTGGGCCATTTTCTTTGAGTGGCTGTACCAGGCCAACCCAACAGCTGCCGAGTTGGATGTCAGGGGTGGAACTATCCCTATTGCTATCCCTCCAATCAACTGTGAATCGCCTTCATTTGTGGAAACTCAAGCTGCAGTGAACCAGTTGAAAGGGGGTAAATCTCCTGGGATCTCTGGCATCCATGCTGAATTTCATGGCTGGTGGAAATGCTGAACTCATGTTGTTGCACGCAGTTGTGTGCTCTGTTTGGATCACCGGCATCATCCCAATTGACTGTAAGAGGGGCCTTGTTGTCCCTCTCTGGAAAGGGACCGGTATCGCCAGGACTGCAACAACTACCGTGTGGTGATGCTGCTCTCAGTGCCGAGCAAGGTCTTTGCTCAGATAATTCTTGATCGGGTTCATCACCATCTGCTGCAGCACCAATGCCCAGAGTAGTTAGGCTTTACACCAAAGAGGTCAATGATTGACTGTGTCCTTGCTCTTCGGGTCCTCTCCGAACGCAGGTGAGACTTTCAAAGAGCGCTACTTGCAGCCTGTGTTGATCTCCGTAAAGCATTTGATTCAGTGTTTCGGGATGTCCTCTTGAGAATTCTCGGTCTTCGTGGGGTGCCACCAAAACTTATCAATTTGATTTCTTAATGATGCTTTGGTACTGAAAGTGCTGTGAGGTGTGGTGCTTTCATCTCTGACTTATTTGCAGTTGTTAATGGAGTTCATCAGGGGTGTGTAGGGCCCCATACTTTTCAGTGCTTGTATAGACTGCATTCTGGGGAAGATGTCAGAGAGCTAAAGCTGTGGTGCATCATTTGGGAATGTCAGGATCTCTGACCTTGATTTCGCAGATGATGCAATCATCTTTGCGAAGACTCTGGGTATCTTTTTGGGGGCCCACTAGGTGCTGAATGAGGTGTGACTGGGAGGGACTGGGAATTTGCGGAGGCACTGGGATTACGGGTGTTCTGGGTCAAAACTAAGATCCAGGCTTTCAATAACATCTTGGATGCTGCTATCTTGTCTGTAGCTGTTTGTGGCAAGGCTGTTGTGGTCACGGAGAGATTCACTTACCTTGGCAGCGACATTCATGTTTCCGCATGTTGTGAGCCAGAGGTTAATAGACGTTTGGGTTGGGCCTGGGTTGTCGTTGATTCACTGGATCATGGCGTGTGGTGCTGTCGGGACCTATGCAGGAGGATGAAAGTCCGAGTCTTGCGTCCATGGTGCTTCCGGTCTTGCTCTACAGATATGAGACCTGCCTATGACCAAGGAGCTAAGACGGAGACTTAGCTCCTTCGGTATTAGGTCTCTTCGACGAATCCTTGGCTATCGCTGGTTCGACTTTGTGTCCAATGAGCAGTTGCTGAGAGAGACTCAGATGAGATTTGTTACCTGTATTGTCCGTGAGCATCAGCTGCAGCTGAATGGACATTTGATGGACACTGCACGGACAGCTGCGGCTGTGTTTTATCTCATGTATTCATCTGTATGTCCATGTATGCAAGATATGTGTGTTGTTGGCCACTCCACTATGAGCTTTCGTTCCTGGAAAGAAAAAATTTTTTGGCTTTCTTGAAAATAGTTAAATAACTACTCCACTCACATGGATAAGGTCACCTGTGAGCTTCTTGACCCCAAAAACCTAAATTTTGACACCAATATGTACTTTGTAAATGCAAAAGTTCCTGAGATACCAAATGTGCGCACACACAGATGTGTGTCGTTTTGGAAAATGGCAACTGGCAAGCATAACGTCCGAGAATTGAAATGTCAATAAAATTCCCAGTACATCAAAATGTTTGTGGGATATAGGATGGAGCCCAGGAGTAACAGTGATAGTGAAAGAGATAACCGAGTTGATTATAGATAGTAATTGTGGAACACTTCACATGCTCCTCATCTTTATCATATTCTGGTCTGCACGTGTTAACGTCAAGGATACAAACTTTCGAGTTCAAAACACATCAGCCCAGCTGGTGACGAGCAAACGTACAGGCAGTGGATGAGGACACGTCCATCGCCGCTGTACTCTTCCTGCCACTTGTCCACAGCCGCCACGAGCTGCAGGAATGACACATCAGACGGAGGCACGTCCTTTCGTGGAGCCCAGCCACTGTACTGGAAGTGCTGCACTGTGCGGTACCCGTCCTGAGGCTGCGAAACAAGGGCAGAAGATAAAATGATGCTCAGAGAATAAAACAATCATCTTTGTGGTCCAAACCCAAACATACAAACACGGCAAGGAAATCTCTCCGCTTAGCAACCGGTTTGGCAAAATTTTACGTTTAAACTTCCTTTAAGATTAAGCAATGTGGAATAAAAAATTAAATGGAATCTTTCGTTGGATGTCGACAGAAAAACTCAAACATGTACAATGTGCAGACATGGTCAGACATGAGACTTCTTCATGATAATGATCATACAAAAGGTCAGATCATGCAAATTTATATCTTCATGATCATACAAAAGGTCAGATATGAGACATCTTGGAGATGACCTGGATGTTGTTAGAATAGTGGCTTGTCCACAACTTTTTGTTTGGGTCTTCAATGTCTTTGCATGGTTTTTATGTGGTCTATGCAAGAGCAACAGAGCTATTCGCTTTAAAGAGGGGCTCATTTGGGAAACAACGCTTCATCTTTCCCCACGACGGTTGGCAAACATTGAGACAGGATTGATTTCTCATAAATACAACTTTTCAGGCCATTTTGGGGGAGAAGTTGGGAACCTGACTTTTTAACATAATTTGAATCCACTGAATCCAAAAATCATGTTCCCAAGATGAATTTTGAGTCTTTGACTTTAAAATTTACAATAAATAAAATGGCCACCAGACTGCTGTTTTTTTGCCATTGTCTTGTGCTGCATTGTGTTAAGTAACTTCAAAGGTGCTTCTGCAGAGAAAATTAGGGGGATACAATTTAACAGCATGAGTTTTTCAGACAATGAAGAAATTTTTATACTTTCGTTTCATTTCAGAACAGGAAAAGTTTATAATTGAAAAAAATCTGGACTGACTAGTCAGTCAAGCCGAGGTTTTCGCGAGAATCCACTTGCCTTGGTCACGACAGATGTAAGAGTGAAGAAGAAGCTTGAGAATCGACACGTGACTTCAGCCGTTGGTAAGGTGAGTCGGTCTGTTGACCAATCCGAGCGTCACGTGACGATTTCAGATGGCGTGGAAGAGGAGTTATAGCTTTGTCCCACGAATATGACAGATGAAATTGCAAACCGCCATTTTTTTTGTTGAGAATGGTGATTCAACTCTTTCCCAAATGGATTCCTTTACACCTCGAGCAAACCACTATGTTTCTCTGTTTAAGATAACCACTTGGCTGTTATCAGAGTTGTGACCATGCACGTTCAAGTGCGTACACAAAGCAGAGTTTCAAGCCTCTTCATAAGTGGAATTGTATGTGTCGTTTCTGAGAAAGGAAATACCTATTTTGGGGGGCAACACCCCCCCACACCTCTCTAGACTTCCTTAGACTTCAAATTTTTCAATGGTGTGAACAAATTTTGGTACATCATGGGTGATGAAGGTTGTAGTCAAGTTTCATCAGAATTGTGTGTCGTTTCTGAGAAGAAAACAAATATCTCTTTGTGGGGGCAACTCCCCACTCCCCTAATCCCCCATAAACTCCCTCCTTAGACTCCCTCCAACCCCGATTTTTTTTCTCATGCGGTGAACAAACTTTGGTACATCATGAGTGATGAAGGTTGTGGTCAAGTTTCATCAGAATCGCATATGTAGTTTCAGAGAAGTTGAAAGTATTCATGGACGAACGGACGGACGGACTGACGGATGGATGACGTGCCAAACCATAAGCTCCCTGGAACTACATTCCAGGAGAGCTAAAAACAACATCACGTCTGATGAACAACAACAGGACACAGCTCAAGGAAATATGACACGTGACAATTCTGTATGTGGTGGGGAGCTATCTGAGAATGTGAGAAGATCCTTCTCCAAGTTTGTCATTGTTAAACCAAACAAACCATGCAGGATTCTGTGCAACCATTTAGTTCTCGTTAAGCACAAGATCCAGAAGGATAGGAAACACGACTTGGTGTCGGGAATCAGATGTGGAGAACCTTCATGCACCGAGACCGATATTGGAGAAACTCAACAAACCCTTTTGGCCCAGATGAAGCAACATCATCATCCAGCGAATGAAGAGGCTTTGAACGCTGTGAATACGCACTTGAACCTGCATGGTCACAGCTTTGGTAACAGTCAAGTGGTCATTTTAAATAGAGAGAAAAAAAAGTAGCTTGCTCAAGGTGTAAAGGAATCCATTTGGGAAAGAGTTGAATCACCATCTCTCAACAAAAATGGCGGTTTGCAATTTCATCCGTCACGTACATGGGACAAAGCTATAGCATCTCTTCCATGCCGTCTGAAATTGACACGTGATGCCGAGATTGGCCTACACACCAACTCATCTTTCCACCGGCCGGTCACGTGGCGATGCTCGAACTTCTTATTCACTTTTACAACTGCAGTGACCAAGGTGAGTGGATGCTCGCCGAAACTTCAGCTTTACCGACTGCTAAGTCTAACTTTTATCAATTGTAAACTTTTTTTCTGTATTAATTCGACTGGATGAATAATAACAACCTGCATCGATTTTATTTTATTTTATTAAAGAAATATAGAAATCCCTGTACTTGGACTGCAGTGTAGGGATTCATGCCCTACCCTCGACTGGGTCGGGCATGAAGTTATAATTTGTTTATGGTGCCAGCAATAGCTCACGTACTCTTCACAAGGGGCACCGTAGGATGTTCAACATCCACCAATGAATGTTGGCAGATATGACGCCCAGTTTAACGTCCATCCTAAGGACAGAACACACATTGATGAATCACCCTGCCTGTGAAACACCAAGATGACAGTTTGTAGCTGGGCTGAGATTCCAACCCAGGCTAGACAGCTTCAAGGTGAATGTGCATACATGCAGTACCTCTCGGCCATCCTGTCTGCCCTATTCAGGTAATGACTTGTTGGAATATAAACATCATTCCTGTAGAGTGAATAATAACAATATCCAGGTAATTTCCATGTAATTCCACCAGAAAGTGAAATTTACATCTGTGGATTTACTCTTGGCAAAATCATTGAGAACCTTCTGAAATCGTTCCTGCATCAGGAATGATATCAACTGTGGAACTGTTTCAGGATTTTCATCAGCAGCCGTCATTGATAACTCATCATGGCATTCTTTGACGCGTTCGACACAAAAGGAGAGAAAACTTTGCATCGGAATGCACCACAATGCTTGCACAGTGAGTTTGTGAGCCCTCGTAACTTTGTTGTCGGCTTTCCCAGCAAGGGTAAGCTCCACTGTACCCTGCCCAAGCAATCCACTCTCCACCTACATTTCAGCGAAGCCAGATCCATCCATTTGATCTCCTACAGCTTCCAAAAAGTTCATCACAATGTGGAAACCACTGATGCATGGAATCAATTTACTCTGGTATTCTGGAATCGACCACTTCAATTCCAAAGAGTGCTTGGTCTACTGTGATGATTGTACGTTCCTGTCCAAAATCTGACGATATTGCCATGCATCTCCTTACACCTGTGTTCAATGTGTCCAGCTCATACAGCATGTCCAGTCCAGATTGAGTGAAAACTGTCCAACCATTTCCTTGGGCAGACTCTTGACGACAAAGGAAGAAAGTTCAGTCGGTTGCTCGGCCTCGTTTCACACACTCAGTGCCCTCTACTGGTGATTGAACCAGACCTGGTCAACAGCAGCTGTAAATACTAGTTCACTTTTGTCAGGCCTGATATTGGCAGGATATAGTTCCTCCATGGCATCAGGCAGAGTCAAGGTACTCTCGAGGATGGTTCAAGGGTTTGAATTGTGGCATCTGCTGTTTGTCATCATTGCCATGTCGCCATCTGGGTTGTATGGAAAGTATTCTTCCCATCCAGTGTCTCATCAAGGATGTCAATGTTGTCAGCACTGTAGTGGATAATTTTCTGGCCACGATGTTTGGTGGTATGACAGCATCAGTTACTGGATCAAATGACTTTAGGATGCTTTCTGCTCAGGCAGTGTCAACTTGTAGCAACTGTATATAGCTGAGACAGTGCCCTGCTTAATTCGCAGAACAACTGCGCAAGGTCTTTGAACCATGTGACTTGATGCAGAGTACGAGCCAGGCCGATGTGTTTTGGAGTCCATTTTTTCCCACCGATGACCTCGTAAACCAAATCATGTGCTACACTCAGCCTTTTGCTCCAAACAAGATGTTCATAATTTTCCATACAGTCTTCTTCCAGGGCAGCCTGCCCACCTTAGATTATTCTCAATAACGCATACAGATTGTCTGGAATATATGACGCAGCTTCTCCTACACTTACAGAGAAACCCCTGTGGTCTGGATTTGCCATCATGTCACCACATTTTTTTTTCAAGCTACACGCACGAGGGACGCAAAGATGTCAACTTTCAGGTTCATACTGAGGCATCGTCAGTGTTTCTGCAGTCTCTCGAGTTCCTTCTGTTTTTCACAAGACTGCAGTATCCTCATACTTCAGAGGAACCAGTAAGGTTTTTCTCTCTGATGGGCATCCATCCATCCATCCATCCAGTGGGACCATACTCTGCAGAGCGTTGGTGCTGACTAAGCAGTCTCCTGGGCTATTGGGCACAATCCTGGACGGGTCACTGCTCCGACACAGGATACCAGCAAGCTGGCACTCGTTTTGCTGACCTCGGAAGGATGACAGGCAGAGACAACCCCGCCTGGCATTAATTCAACAGCCAAGCAGGATTTGAACTCAGGATCCTAGGATCCCATAGGATCCCAAGCCCATCACCCTAACCATTAAGCCAACACCAGGCATGACATCTATCAAGAGGCTGAGAGGAGGTGAAAATGTCACCAAGGTGTGACTGTAATTTTTCCTTGAATGTTGTTCTTCTCGTGCTCGATGCGAACTCGCACTCACCCAATTGCACTTCCGAGCAGAGTCTCAGTCAAGCCGGCTTTGGCTGTGAATTCGGAAAATAAGTCGGATATTTTCCTGTCACATGGAATTAAGTAATTGTGATATTTTGCAAGTATGCACGGAAGAAATGTGCATGTATGAAATATGAATTGGATGTGCTTCGAATGGTCGTGTTATTTGGCTTTGTGAGTTTCAAAGCAAAATGTTACCGTAATCGAGCACTGCAACTGTTACCTGTTCGGGTTAGGGTTAGACAGGTGAGACATGGCTAGGTAGAGATAGTGTTTAGATTTGATTGGTCTATGTGAGTCACGCTTCATGAGAACAAGAATTTAAAAACAATATCAAGCAGAAGGACTGTCGAGATTACAAGTAAGTCCAAGTCTAATCGACATTTTCATGTCGTGGAGTTGATAGTAATCTCTTTTCGCAGTGAAGTTCATCGTTCTAACAGTTGACGTCCTGAAGTGAACAGGTTTAATCAAAAGACAGCATGTTGTACTAAAAACCATATTGTCCATTTGCCAGATAATGAAATCCTTCCCCACTCCCCCCCAATTAGGGAATTTTGCAAACCGTGATATTTGATTCATATGGGTCCGAAGACTTTGAAAGCCATTTGTAAGAGGGAGCTAAGAGGGAGCTTTTGAGCTTTCGCCTCAAAAGCCAGTCGCCGACTGGGAATCCTCCGTCGTGCTAAGTCCTTCCTCGGCCCTCTTGAGCTCCTGACCACTTACAAAGCTTTTGTCCGTAGCCTGATGGAGTACTGCTCTCCCCTCTGGGCTGGTGCTCCTGCCTCCCACCTTTCTCGGCTTAACGCTGTCGAAACCAGGGCATTTAAGATCATCGGCATCTCCCGCAATGAAGCTGAGTCTTTGGGCCTCTCACTCAATCACCGCAGGTTGGTCGGTGGTCTTTCTGTCTTCTACCGACTCCTCTCCAGCCTTGCCCCCCCTGCTCTCTCTGCGATTTGTCCCCACCACATTTCCACAGGGCGCTCAAGGTCCGCCAACAACCCCCTTCTGGTAAAACTACCAAAATCACGAATCACTGCTCATCTTCACTCTTTCATTCCTCTTTTTTCCCGCCTTTGGAATAAACTTCCTCACTCTATTCTTTCCCATTCTTCCCTCCAGGCTTTCAAAACAGCTGTTCACCACCACCTCTTATCTTCCCCCATCCAAATCCTCGATCTTTTCTACCTTCATTTCTTCCTTCCTTCATTTCTCCTGCTTTCCTTCCTGAAAGTCCCTGAAATGTCCATCTTCTCTTCGCCATGTTCTCCGTCCCATCCCCATCCCTCTCCCTTCTACAGTTCACCTAATGTGTCTGTTCCCCACTGTTGTGTCCCTTCCACTCCCGCCCCTCTTGTCTCATGCCTCCTTGCTGTGAGTTGTGTGTTTGCTCTCATACGAGCCTCGACCAAGGTATACAAAAAAAAAAAAAAAAAAAGCTACATTGTGTTAAAGACTGATTTGTACTCGTATGTCGTACCCGAAGCGCCACAAGAGTAAAATGAGCGATTTAAAAAAAAAAAAAATGCATCCATGTGACTCAACATAAATCTTTGTACAGTGTAAGGTATCAAAATGTATCTTTTGATTTATCCTATCATTAAAAACCTCGAGATGTATATTTGGGTTTCAATATAAGCCTCGTGTGAGCTTAAAGGTTAGGGTTGTGGGCTTGGGATCCCAGGGTCCTGAGTTCAAATCCTGCTCAGCCATTGAATTAATACCAGGTGGGGTTGACTCAGCCTGTCATCCTTCCGAGGTCGGCAAAACGAGTACCAGCTTGCTGGGATGATTGGGCCATTCGAGTACCCTGCGTCGGAGTAGTGACCTGTCCAGGATTGTGCCCAAGAGCCCAGAAGATTGCTTCGGCAGCACCGATGCTCTGCACAGAGTGTGGTCCCGATGGATGGATTTCAATGTTGACAAAAAATTCATTCAAAATATTGTAAATTTAGCTTTATTTCTCTTGACATGTAACGCAAAGCCAGGAAACAAGACATCCAACTCATCATTTTCACCAGCATCCACTGAAGTTTATCTTTCAGAAAGAATATACACTAGCTCGCGTGTAAAATGAGATCATGATGTTGATAAATAGAAGGGCACTCGGTAGAGCACATACCTCCACCACGTAATGTCTGATCCACGAGAACATATCGGGCCCAATACATTTTTGAAATATCATGCTATACAGTACTATATCGTTTTTGGCCGTCTCTCAATGGTGAAGAATCACTTTAATAAATAATTAATTCTCGTATCCAGATCCAGATTCGGATCTTCACCAAAATTTAATCGATTCGTCATGGTCACACACCCAACGTGTCCACCAAGTTTCGTCTGAATCCGTTTACAACTGTTTGAGATATCGTGCTATATATCATTTTTATCCGAACTCTCAATGGTGAAGAATCACTTAAAAATTCTAGTAGTCGGGTCCGGATCCGGATCTTCACTAAAATCTAATCACTTCGTCCTTGTCACACACTGAACCTGTCCACAAAATTTCATCCGAATCCGTCCATAACTTTTTGAGATATCCTGTACACAACCAGACAAACAAACAGACAGACAAACAGACAGAAAGGGGTGAAAACATAACCTCCTTCACCTTCGGTGGCGGAGGTAATAATGGCTCATTGTAATCTTGGAACTGAGTGTACAGTACATCGATAAGCTTTGAGAGTGTGGTGTTATACCCATTTAGCCCACTGCCCTGGACCTTGGCCGCAGCAGATGGTCTCCCGGACAAACAGAGATAGCTACACTCTTATTCAAATTAGAGGACGCAAGAGCAGGAACTCAGAGTGGAAGAGGTGATGACAAAGTACACATCATTGATGGAAATGCCCTCATTAACTCAAGGACCAGAACTTTGGACAATTGGCTGAAAAGGTATTCAGCTCATGACCAAAGGCAAAAAAAGTGGATTTTGTGACAGACACCAACAGAGAAAACCCCACCAGATCAGCAAAACGGAGGCAACAAGGTACAACAGACTCTTTCCTTGTCAAAGGACCATCAACCAAGCTTCCAAGAGATTGGAACTTATTGCTTATGAACAACACAAACAAAGAGAATCCAATGAAGTTTCTTCTCAGTGAGTGGACAAAAGAAGAATGTTCAGAAAGATTGCTGGACCACCAACTCTTCTTTGTTTGTCGGGAAATCCATGCGTTTCTGACAAGCACTGATGTTCACACGATACAAAGCAATCAGGTGCCAGAGCTCACCTCTTCACAGGAACAGGCAAATACGAGGATCTTACTACACTGTTTACATGCAGCACAATCAATGTCCTCCACAGACATCATAGTGAGATCACTCGACAGTGATGTCTTTGTACTACTGCTGAACTATTGTGATCAAATAACTCCAAATATTTACTTTGACAATGGTATTGTGAACAAACAGCACCGACTTGACATCAAAACTCTTGATGAAATGCACGGTCCTGGTATGTGTCAAGCACTGGTTGGCTTGCATGGATTCACAGGTTGCAATACAACCGGTACCTGCGTCAGAAAAGGGAAATTAAGACCATACAGCCTTGTGAAGAAAAACAGTGAATTCGTGACTGCCTTTCAAGAACTAGGAAGTGCCACTGGAGTATCTGATGTCATTCATCGTGACCTTTAGAAATTTGTTTGCTGTCTGTTTGGCAAGTCTCGCAAATGCGACATTGACATCAACCACCTCCGGTACGATACAGCGAAGCAGAAATTCCAGAACGCAGCAACTTTTGTCTCACTCAGATGGGATTGACTTGAGCCTGCTATTTTGGTGACGATCCGGATCCTGATCTGAATGACTCGAATTTTTCAAGTGATTCTTCACCATTGAGAGATGGGGCCAAAAACGAGATATTGCACGATATTTCAAAAACCAAAAAAAACAGATGACAAAACTTGGAGGATGAGTTGGAGAAGTGACAAAAACAGTGCAATTCAATTTTGGTGAAGGTCCGGATGCAGACCCGGCCTATCAGTGGGATACAAAACGTAAACTGTTCAACCTGGCGGAGGTATGCGCTCTACCTAAATAGCTAAATCTAAATACATTATATCAGGTCATCTGTATCCATGTGTCACTCGTTTTGTGGATGCTTGTATTCTTATTAACCTCCGCCATCGATGATCGGAGGTTACTGTTTTCACCCCTTTCTGTTTGTTTGTTTGTTTGTTTGTTTGTGAACAGTATTACGGAAAAACTCCTCGACAGATTTCGACGAAACTTGGTGGGGGGATTAGGTATGGTCCAAGGATCATGCCATTAAATTTTGGACTTGGTACAAAATCCAATATGGCCGCTATGGCGGCTATTTTGAAAAAAAAATTGAATTTTTTTTTTTTGCATTTCTACATGTTTAAAGTGATTTCCAACCCCCCCCCCACCCAAAAAAAATTTAGAGAGAAAAAATTTTTTGCAACTTTTTTTCAACAAAATTTCGATTTTTTTTTTTTGCATTTCTACATGTTATAAGTGATTTCCAACAAAAAAACATGCCAAAATTATAATTGTGGCTGATTTTGGAACTTCAGGTGGATATACCCATGTAAAATCAATTTCTGTCTCAAGGAATCTAGTTATGACGAATAAATTGAGGATGTAAAAGTTATAAGTAAAAGGGAAAGTTGCAAACTATAACTCTGTGAGCCCTGTTGATGTCAAATTGAATGAATAGGATATCAGGTTCACTTGAGTGACCCAGCAGTATTGGCGGTGGAGGTTTTGCACTCTACCGAGTGCTCCCCCTCTAGTTACCTCCACCACCAAAGGTGGATGGAGGTTATGTTTTCACCCCTGTCTGCCTGTTTGTGAACAGAATATCTCACAAAGTTATGTACGGATTCGGACAAAATTTAGGGTAGAGCTTGGGTATGTAACACTGCCAAAATTATTAGATTTTGGTGAAGATCCAGACCCGGATCTGGATCCGAGAATATTTAAAGCGATTTTTCACCATTGACAGATAGGGCAAAAAAACGACATGTAGCAGGATATCTCAAAACAGTTGTGAATGGATTCGGAAGAAACTTGGTGGGCAGATTGGGCATGGAACGAGGAAGAATGGTCCGAGTTTGGTGAAGAACCGAATCCGGAACCAGATCTGAATTTTTTAAAGTTCACCATTGAGTGACAGGGCTAAAACGATATACAAGCAGGATATCTTAAAAAAGTTGTGGACGGATTCGAAGGAGACTTGGTGGGTGAGTTGGTTCAAGTCAGGTCAGGAATGGGAGCATGCGCCGGAGCAGTGCGTCGCTGCGTCCACTTTCCACCGGTACTCCAGGGGTCTCTGTCTGGCCCATCCCCATCTCTTTGAGATTCTGATCAATCTGCTGCAACCACGAGGCATGTGGTCGACTCATTGTCCTCCTCCACTCACAAGGCTCCCTCACTGAGAGAATCTGGTGAGCAGGATCAGCATCAGCAAAAAGAGCCACATGTCCATACAGCCGCAGCTGACGCTCACGGACCATGCAGGTAACAAATCTCATTTGAGTCTTTCTTAGCAACCGCTCGTTGGATACAAATTCTGACCAGCGATAGCTAAGGATTCTCCAAAGAGATCTGGTACCAATGGAATTAAATCTCTATCTCAGATCCCTGGTCAGATTCCAATTCTCACATCCATAGAGCAAGACTGTAAGCACCAAGGACCTGAAGACTCGGACTTTCGTCCTCCCACACAGGTACCAGCAGCATCACACTCCATGATCCAGTGAATCCATGACTCCCCAGTCCTGACCCAGACGTCTGTTGACCTCTGGCTCATAGCCAGCAGAGACATGAATATCTCTGCCAAGGAAAGTGAATCTCTCCGTGACCTCAACATTCTCACCACAAACAGGCACAGACAGGACAGCAGCATCCAATATGTCATTGAAAGCCTGGATCTTAGTTTTGTCCCAGGAAACCCATAATCCCAGGGGCACTGACTCCTCATTCAGCAGCTCAAGGGCCCCGAAAAGGGTATCTGGAGTCTCCGCAAAGATGACTGCATCATCTGTAAAATCAAGGTCAGAGATCTTGGCATTCCCAAATGATGCACCGCAGCTTGATCTCTCTGACATTCTCCCCAGAATTCAGTCCATTCAAGTGCGGTAAATTGTGTAGGACCAGGACATACCCCTGATGAACTCCTGTAACAACTGGAAATAATTCAGAGATGATATCATCACATCTCACAGCCCTCTCAGTACCAGAGTAGAGTTCAGACATCAGATTGATTAGTTTTGGTGGCACCCCACGAAAACCAAGAATCCTCCAGAGGTCATCCTGTTTCACTGAATCAAACGCTTTACAGAGATCAACATAGGCTGCAAGCAGCCCCTGCCGAAACTCTCGTCTGCTTTCTTTGAGGACCTGAAGAGCAAGGATACGGTCAATCGTTGACCTTATTGGTGTAAAGCCTGACTGCTCTGGACGCTGGTATTCAAGCAGATGGTGGCGAACCCTATCAAGAATTATCCGAGCAAAGACTTTGCCCGGCACTGAGAGCAGCGTCACCCCTCGGTAGTTGTTGCAGTCTTGGCGATCACCCTTCACTTTCCCGATATGAACAACAAGGCCCCTCTTCCAGTCAGTTGGGATGATGCCTGTGTTCCAGGCAGAGCACAGAACTGCATGCAATGACAGGAGTACAGCATTTCCACCAGCCTTGAGAAGTTCAGCATGGATACCACAGATCCCAGGAGCTTTACCCCATTTCAACCAGTTCACCGCAGTCTGTTTCCACAAGCGAAGGTGAACCACAGTTGATTGGAGGGTCAGCAATAGGGATAGTAACACCCGTGACATTCAGAGCCCATCACCATCTGCTCTAACTACAGTACATTGAGGGACAAGCTTTGAGGAACGCAATACGCGAATTCCCCTGGAAGCAGTACGAGAATCACTTGACCACAGGTGATGCTCTACCCCCTCACAGATTCCTTGCACATAGGCCTCCTTCTCAAACCTTAGTGCACACGCAGTTTTATGCCTCAGCTCCCTGAACAGCTCAACTCTGACATTCAGCCTGGCCCTGCAACTCTGGTCAATGGTATCCAGTGTCCCTTGAGAGACAAAATTCTTCTTTGCCTGACGGTGAGTTCCAAGACATCCACCAGCAACATCAAGGACGGTGGTCTTGAAGGCACTCCACAACTCTTCAGGACCCCCAACGCACCCAGACCCCCCAAATCCCCAGTCAGCCTGTTCGAAAACTCCTCAGCTACCCACTCATCTTTGAGCTTGCCAACATCCAGCCCAGGCTGGGATGGTACCATTCTCCTGGATTTAAGCTGCAACCTCAGAGTTGCTACAATAAGCCTGTGGTTAGTATTGAGGAACTGAGTACTTCGGTCGACCCTGCAGTTCTGGATTATCCTCTTGCCACACCACCAGCATTGGAATACCAAGTCCAGCGATGAGCCTGTGGGCACTGAAACCATGAACCAGCCTTCCTAAATCCATGACTTCTTGCAAAGTCAAGGAACTTCGTGCTATTCTGGTTCACAGTTCCAAACCAATGGGGACCAACACATGTCTCATAACCATCCATATCAGTTCCGGTTGATGCACTGACATCTCCAAACACTAGAAGAGTATCTCGTCTGTGGCACTGATCAATCACATATTCGAGCGTGGCATAGAATGCGTCCTTCACGCTGAGATCACTCACCTCAGTCGGAGCACATACAGAGACCAGGGAAACGACACCCAAGGAGTGACGAATCCTTTGTCTCATAATACGCTCATTGACCAGTGTTATCTCAATTATCATTGGAGTCAGCTTATTGGACACAGCGACAGCAACTCCTTGGGCACGGTAACCATCATTGCGACCAGACCAATAGTAGGTGTAACCACCCGTCATGATCTCACTGCAATCCGGTCTCTGAACCTCAGAGAGTGCTGCAATACCGTTGTCCAAACGCTTGAGCTCAGATGGCAACAGAGACATGTGATCATCATCTATTAGGGATAGGACATTCTAGGCACCCACCCAAAGGGACAGCCTCAGGTGAACCCAAGGAGACCGCACTCTGGTGGACTTCACCTCAGCACCACCCCAACACACACTACTGCAATATGACCCGGAAAGATTGCCGTGTGGTTTCCTTCCCGTCATCAAAGATTGGGGGTCCCTCAGGCTTTGCCTCAATCCTGTCATCTGGTGAGCTGCCCTCCGAAGAGCAGCTGCACAAGAGGTACTCCCACGGAGTGGGTTTTCAGATTTTTTTTGTGCTTTTCGTATGTTTTGCAGAATGAAGGGTTTTACGGTGGCCGGAGTGCAAATCCTGGCACCAACCTCCTTATAAAAAGTAACCCAACTGCAGGAGGACATCCACAGACACAGTTGGGCACGAGATATGGATGGCCGTTGGCTCACAAGGAGCTCTTTCGCCCTTTGATAGGTTTTGTGTTTAATCCTGCTGGGTGTCCGTATCCAAACACACTCCTCACGAGGAAACTTGGTGGGGGAGATAGTTTAGTCACCGACATCCCGACCATGGAACAGGTTACAGCAGGTTTACATGGTCCCTGAAGCAAGTCACAGATCTAATCCGATCTGACCTGACACTGAGGTTGTATGACCCAAGGATCACGGAGTTGGTTAGATTAAAAGAACAAGCAGGTTAAATTTTAGTTCATGTCCGAATCCAGATCCGGCCTATCAATGGGATACAAAACATAAACTAATCAGACTGGTGGAGGTACGCACTCTACCAAGTGGACTTTTCATGTTTTCTTTGCTCTCATACCCTGAAAGGGGTCAAAGAGTTCATAAAATTCATTCATAATTCCAAAGTCAATTCTATGACACTAAGATCATTGCATTTCTCCTCCATAGATGCTAATATCATTGTATTTCTCCTCTATGACCCTAAGACCACTGAATTTCTCCTCCATTGATGCTAAGACCATTGCCTTTCTCCTCTATTGACCCCCATGCCATTGCATTTCTCTTCTTATGACCCAATGATCACTGCATTTATCTTCTATGATAGTAAGGATCATTGCCTTTTCCTCCATGACCCGAATATCATTGCATTTCTCCTCCATTTCCCCTGCGCCATTGCATTTCTCTTCGTATGACCCAAGGATCATTGCATTTCTCTTCGTATGACCCAAGGATCATTGCATTTCTCTTCGTATGACCCAAGGATCATTGCATTTCTCTTCGTATGACCCAATGATCATTGCATTTCTCTTCGTATGACCCAAGGATCATTGCATTTCTCTTCGTATGACCCAAGGATCATTGCATTTCTCTTCGTATGACCCAAGGATCATTGCATTTCTCTTCGTATGACCCAAGGATCATTGCATTTCTCTTCGTATGACCCAAGGATCATTGCATTTCTCTTCGTATGACCCAAGGATCATTGCATTTCTCTTCGTATGACCCAATGATCATTGCATTTCTCTTCGTATGACCCAAGGATCATTGCATTTCTGTTCGTATGACCCAAGGATCATTGCATTTCTCTTCGTATGACCCAAGGATCATTGCATTTCTGTTCGTATGACCCAAGGATCATTGCATTTCTCTTCGTATGACCCAAGGATCATTGCATTTCTGTTCGTATGACCCAAGGATCATTGCATTTCTGTTCGTATGACCCAAGGATCATTGCATTTCTCTTCGTATGACCCAAGGATCATTGCATTTCTCTTCGTATGACCCAAGGATCATTGCATTTCTCTTCGTATGACCCAAGGATCATTGCATTTCTCTTCGTATGACCCAAGGATCATTGCATTTCTCTTCGTATGACCCAATGATCATTGCATTTCTCTTCGTATGACCCAAGGATCATTGCATTTCTGTTCGTATGACCCAAGGATCATTGCATTTCTCTTCGTATGACCCAAGGATCATTGCATTTTTCTTCGTATGGCCCAAGGATCATTGCATTTCTGTTCGTATGACCCAAGGATCATTGCATTTCTCTTCGTATGACCCAAGGATCATTGCATTTCTGTTCGTATGACCCAAGGATCATTGCATTTCTGTTCGTATGACCCAAGGATCATTGCATTCCTGTTCGTATGACCCAAGGATCATTGCATTTCTCTTCGTATGACCCAAGGATCATTGCGTTTCTCTTCGTATGACCCAAGGATCATTGCATTTCTCTTCGTATGACCCAAGGATCACTGCATTTCTCTTCGTATGACCCAAGGATCATTGCATTTCTCTTCGTATGACCCAAGGATCATTGCATTTCTCTTCGTATGACCCAAGGATCATTGCATTTCTCTTCGTATGACCCAAGGATCATTGCATTTCTCTTCGTATGACCCAAGGATCATTGCATTTCTCTTCGTATGACCCAAGGATCATTGCATTTCTCTTCGTATGACCCAAGGATCATTGCATTTCTCTTCGTATGGCTCAAGGATCATTGCATTTCTCTTCGTATGACCCAAGGATCATTGCATTTCTCTTCGTATGACCCAAGGATCACTGCATTTATCCTCTATGATGCTCAGGATCATTGCCTTTTCCTCCATGACCTGAATATCATTGCATTTCTCCTCCATGACCTTTATGCCATTGCATTTCAAAAAAGGTCATGTGACGTGTGCATATTTTCACACGTACAACAGAGAGAACTAAAATATGTTGAATTTGTGTGAATTTTAACACATTTAACATCATTCATATTCTTTTAGTTTTAAACACAAAAACCACAGTGTCAATGTCGGCGACATGATTTACCATAAGGCACAATGTCAATTACAATGGTGTGTTTTCTTACAAACACTAAAATTTATGATGAGACATGGAATGTGTAACCGGCAAAATATGCGTCAACGATTGCAACGCAAATGCGACAAGTCGGCGGTGGATCTGACCCACACAGAGAAGACATTTCTACCGATGACTGACCCTCCACCCACTCGTTGCTCACATATGACTTACAAAGAACTTACAAGGTGGAAGTGGCCGACATATTGCTAAGGTGGTACGGCAATGAGGAAGCCATCAACCACTTGCTGCTGATATCAGGCCAAGTTGCATATACAGGGGCCAAGCGTTGCTAATGCTTCAGTCACATTTGGCTCGGCAGCCGTAGGGTCTAAAAAATCTCAGGCCACTAGCAATTATAGGGCGGCCACAGTATTTCCACGGTCACACAATGTAGCCGCCACATATGTTTTTATTTTTTGGGTAGTCGCACGGGGTATTTAGAAATTGTGGAGACCAAAAACGTGGGGGTGCCATTCGGTCTTTGAATTGATGTCGCACGGTGACCTTAGGGCGTCCCTGCGGCGGCCATAGAATTTTCAAGGCAGACGCAAGGTAGCCTCAAGGTGCCCACAAGGCGACCGCAGGGGGGCCCTAAGGCGAACGTGGAAATAGTGCGGCCGCCGTAATTCTTGGGGGGTTGGCAAAATTCATTTTTCATTGATAAGAGCCTACGGAAAACGCACGGATAACGCAAGCCCATCGTACACCCTACGTACGGTCGACGTGGAACACATCTACGTCATGGCTACGGCTTGTCAAATTGCTACGGCCAACCAAGAAATGAAAAAAGTTATAACTCCGCGCTTTAATTCCATGGAGACCCCTACGGCCTGTAAAAGATAGCCATATGGCGTAGGGCCACTTTGAGGCCACCTCAGTTTCTCTGCGGCCGCCGTATCCTCGCCGTAGAGCAAATGCGACTCATGCTTAAGCGCGTGCATGAAGATTAAATGCATTGCTTGTCGTCCATTCACATCCATTAAAGGACTGAGGTTTGCCCCAAAAAGGAATCGATATAATCACAACACATGAAACTTTCTGTTCACAGAAGAGTGGGGTTCTCGTCTCAGTGCCCGTATGCGAGTGTGAGTAACTTTTGTTCAGAGGACAGAATCAAAAGATACGCCAAGTCTGTGCCTGTCCGTGTCTGGCTGTCTCTTGTTGTACATTACATCCTATATTCCCACCATTGGGAAGTGAAAATCCTTATTATGTGGAGCAATCCCGAGAATCAATGACTCTTTATGACTCATAGAAAATTGAGGTCCATTCTTCTGACAAAGGGCTTCCTCATACCAATTTAGCAACCAATATAAAATAAATGAATGAATGAAATTCACAAGATACCATTGAGGAAGCAGATAGCAGTTCATAACTACTCATGCTTCCCTAAGCAAATTACATGATTGTTTGATCGATGTGTTTCAAGCTCCCATGATCATAAGTGGCTGGACCTGCTCGTGTCTTGTCGATACCAGCCTGCTGAGTCAGTGTCAGTGCCAGGATCACAATATCAGAAAGCTCTCTGGAAATCGCTTTAGCGTGAACAAAGAAATGAAGGCAATAAAGAACAAAATGGCAAAAAGCAAGAAGATTCTATGAGGAACCAAAGCCTAACACATTTACACCAACATTTGGAACTCACTCTTGTGACGTTGCACACACGGAATGTGCGGTTGGTGACGTCACCTTTGATGAAACAGCCAGCAAACTCGACCTGAATGGGCCCATGACGCAGCACGCCCTCCTCGGGCCAGTACTGGGGGCAAAACTGGAGTGTTTGGGGGGGAAAAGGGGGAGTTAGTTGGTTGGGGAGGAGACCACGTCGAGCATGATCACACACGACCCTCGGAACTGTTGATCCTGCCAGGCTGACACCTCCTAGCATGTGAGAGAAGTCATTTGCATCTCATTAGCACCAGAGAACCGCAGATGTGAATTATGAAGGAGCCGGAGCAGATAAATCATATTTAATGACTTTTTAAAAACTGCTGACGTGTGGCTGCAGGACTGTGTGGCATCTTGTCATGTTCAATTTTCAACAAAGGGATGATGTAATAGCAAATCACCATACGCCTTGCTGCACCTCCCCCCCTCCCCCCCCCCCCCCCAGTAGGAAATTTAGAGCATTAAGCGTTACCTACTACAAATACATTTAATTCACACACCTTTGTGGAACAAGAAATGTCATTTGGTGGTTTTTGAAGGTAAGTTGATTATGAAGAGATTAAGGGTCTTCGTCTCAGTCTGAGTCAGTCTGTCTGTCTGTCTGTCTGTCTGTCTCTCTCTCTCTCTCTCTCTCTCTCTCTCTCTCTCTCTCTCTCTCTCTCTCTCTCTCTCTCTCTCTCTCTCTCTCTCTCTCTCTCTGTTCCAACTATGGAGCATCCTTGATTGTAAGCTTGAACAGCTGCTCTGACAAATGCACAGCATATTGATGGATATGTGAGATGACTTTTCATGTTCTTTATATCTGTCTATCGAGGAGTCCTCAACCCAAACGTGGTCCGTCGACCATGTATGATGTAGATGCACAGTGTGTGATATTTACATGACATCACAAGTTGCAGATTGAAGCTTCCATGGAACGAGTACCACCTTCTCGTATGCAAACTGCATGCCAAGGTCTTGGTGTCTGAGCCACTGTGCAGTGAATAAGAGGATTATGAAGAAATCCAGCGAAGTTCGTGAGCAAAGGAAGTGCCTGTTGTGCCAACAACCCCTACTGGGGAAACTCCCAAAATCCAGACTCATCACTCACCTCCTCTCATTTGTTCATCTTTTCTCTCGTCTGTGGAACCAACTTCTTCAGCCTGTTCAGTCGTATTCTTCCCTCCAGGGCTTCAAGATGGCTGTTCACCTCCCCCAATTCATACTCAGTTTTTTTTTCTCCCCTCATTAACCCAACCCCCATACCTTCCCCTTATTTTCCAGGTTGTTGCATTTTACCCCCTCTCCCTCCACTCCAAATTTCGTTTTTTGTTCCATTTGCTTCACACCAGGTTTTCCCTATATGCCTGGAGTTGGCTTAATGGTTCGGGTGGTGGGCTTGGGATTCCAGGATCCTGAGTTCAAATCCTGCTTGGCTGCTGAATTAATATGAGGTGGGGTTGACTCTGCCTGTCATCCTTCTGAGGTTGGCAAGATGAGTGCCAGCATGCTGGTATGCTGTGTCGGAGTGGCGACCCGTCCAGGATTGTACTCAATAGCCAAGGACACTGCTAAAGCAGCACCAACACTCTGCACAGAGTATGGTCCCCATGGATGGATGGATGGATGGATGGATGGATGGGTTTTCCCTTCCTTTTCTTCATGCGTTTCAGTTTGTATCCAATTGTTCACCCCCAGGAGTCCTCCTCCCACTGTGCTTGCTCTCATTCTTCCCATCGTTCATTCTTCTTTCAAGTGTCTCTACTGCTGTTCGTGTTTCCCTCATTTAACACGATTCTTCCTGTTCTATTCTGTGTTCTTGCTCTTTCATGAACCAAGACTTTGCATCCATTTCTCAAAGCAATTATGAACGAGTACACAGTGAGTTTCTCGGATGCTCATCTTACTCAATGATGATCAACGTGGTGAAAATGCCGGCGGAAGACAAAGAAGGAAGGATGAATGAGCCACAATCTGAATGAAAAGAAATTTTAAATCAGGACGTGGCTCTGAGAAGCAACTAACGACTTTCTGCAAAATCACTGCAATCTGTTTGAATCAGACAATCTTTCTGACTGATTTAATATTTCCCTTAATCCACATGCTCACAAAAGAACACACACACACACACACACACACACACACACACCCCTCCCTGCATATCTACATCAACCTATCTCTTGTATATCTCAGTGCTTTTGTATTTCCCTTTTAAAATGATCAATTGGAACAATATGTGTTTGTTTTCCTGCATTGTTCTGCTTATTGTCCTGTTTTTCCTCATTCCTCAAAGCCCAGAAGCTTCAACACAAAACCCCACTCATAATACCTGTCTGTCTCCTCTCATATGATTACTCACCCCATACTCCTACCTTCTCTCATTGCGAGTGACTGGCATCGCACTTCAATGGCGCAGCATGGATGTGGTGTGGGTTGCATTGGTAAAATTGCTGTTTTACAGAGTCTGAGTTTAATCTCTGTATGCATCAACCAGTGAAACGAATAATGGCTCTGAACCTTACCTGTCCTAGCTCCCAAAACAGCAGGCGGTCTTGATTCCATCCCACTCACCCGCTTGGCAAACAAACATATTTGCTTTTGTTAAATGCCCATCGGTCCACACTAGTCCTTCCTTGTAAATAAAAACAGTCTGTGGGTTACAAAATAAGAAAAACACGAACTAAAGATGGCAGTGTACCTGAGTATGGTCCAGCTGATTGAGCATGACAATGGCAGTGCAGTGGTAGTCAAAGACGAGGCGCCAAAAGTCCTTCACAGTGGTGGGCAGTGGATGTTGAGTCGCGATGAACGCCGAAGGCTGTGAATAACTCTACACACACACACACACACACACACACACACACACACACACACACACACACACACACACACACACACACACACACACACACACACACACACACACACACACACACACACACACACACACACACACACACACACACACACACACACACACACACTGCTCATTACAAAGATCGGGCTCGTCACACCGAACCTATGAAACTCACAGCACTCACAAACAAACGGGGTATTTTGGAAATGCTTCCATGATTAGATAAAACATCTCGACAGGTGCAAGTGCCATATTTAACTCACATCGAGCAGTGTTGCATTGATGTAGTTACTGCTGTCTCCATCCATGGCGATGAGGAATGGCAAGCAGCGATCGGCAGGGAGCACGTCACGAAAGCGGTTCTTATCGTGGTTTCGTGGAAGGAGAGCGATGCTGCAATCCTCCGCACGGAGTGAAGGAGTCACCATGTTCAATGTCTGCATCAGGACCGGCACGGCGGTGAAAACGCATCTCAAGAATTTCTATCCCAAAACCCCAACTGCCTTGGACGTTTTGTTATTGAACATAAGGGCAGGGGAATCGAGTTATCTCAAACAATGTTTCATATTTTTAATAAAAGGGAGCGGTGCAAGAGATATTCACCTATCAGCATCAACCAGTTAATCAGCACAATGAGAATGATGGGAAAGTGTAAAGTCAGAGGTTGTTACTGAGCCAATGACAGTTAGTAAAAGACTATTTCATTTTAGACAACAGTACAGAAATACGAGGGAGTCCAAAAAGGTTTTTGCTCTTTTTTTTTAAACGTTTTGGTGCAAAAAAGATAAAATCGATTCCAGTGGAATCAAGGTCAATGAGAGGTGGGAAGAAAATGTGACACACTGGCACTGGCTGGAAACTACTTCAAATAGGACTCATGCCTGGGCAGAAGTTTGGTAGTGCAAGACCATTCCTCCGTGATTATGGTGAAAACCTTTTTCAACCCCATCTTGAAGGTGACTGTCATAATGAAAATGCTCACACTAACAACACAAACACTAACCCAACTCAAACCCCAGCCCTAACACCAACCCCACAACCCAATGCTAACCCTGACCTCAACACAACTCCAGCCACCACTCTAATGTAACACGAACCCGCTAACCCAATGCTAATCCCAACACAAACCCAAACCCTAACATCAACCCCAACCCTAACACCAACTCCAAACCTAGAAGCCCAACACCACCCCTAACCCTACAATCCAGGGTAAGCCAAACCCTAATGCAAACTCAAACCCCAAGCCTAATACAAACCCCAACCCCCAACCCGACAACCCAGGGTAAACCCCAACCCACACCCTAATTCTGAATGCCAACCCAAACCATAACGCTAACACCAACCCTAAACCTAATGCTAACCCAAACAATAACGCTAACACCAACCCTAAACCTAATGCTAACCCAAACAATAATGCGAGCGCAAATGCAAATGCAAACCCCGAGGCCAACGCAAACCCCAACCCCCAACCCGACAACCCAGGGTAAACCCCAACCCACACCCTAATTCTGAATGCCAACCCAAACCATAACGCTAACACCAACCCTAAACCTAATGCTAACCCAAACAATAATGCGAGCGCAAATGCAAATGCAAACCCCAACCCTCATGCCAATATGCTAACCCCAACCTCAATACGAACCCCAACTCAATGATGTGAGCAAGAGAAGGTGGGATTCGAATAAGGCAATCGGGGAACTATGGCAACTACTTTTCCGCAAATTCCCATGTTATACCCTTAAGTATTTATGATACCCCAGGCAAAACCCCAATCGACGCAAGCTTTGTTGTCCATATTCATGAAGAACTAGATCCAAACTGATGAGCTCCAAAAGGTGAAACATATTGTACATCATTGTACATGGTTTCTGTTTACCCCGACGGTGAACTGCAAGTTTTCATCTGGAGGTGGCGAGAGAGGCTCTTCTTGGTGGTTTGGTCGTGAGAACAACAACTCAATCTTTGGTAATCGTGGCTGCGATTGCTTCATGTAAGGTTGATCTCAGTACGTCTACGTTATGTGCAACATAGACAGACAAATGTGAGATAATTGTCTGAGTGATGCAAGTTTGAGGACATGATCATGAACCAAAATTATCTGGAGCACACAGTGACAATGGACCTTTAAGGTTTAGGAAAAGCATGAGCCACCAATTAACAACGATTACCGACAGCTGTCTAGTTGATCATATTTCGACGTTTTCTGGTCTCAAATTAAAAGACTGAAAAGCCATCGGTGTGACGGCAATTATATGTGATGAATGAGCTGCGGAGTATGATCAGGGACACCGTGTAGCACCAATTCCATAGCTTTAAGGATAACGGGATAACAGTCCAGGAGCCAGTCAAGCTGGTCAAGTAATTTGGGTGAGCAGGGATATTGGGTGTGGGAGTTCTTTTGTATCTTTATATTTTCAATAAACAGGTCCAGGTAATTGGTATAATGCCACATCACATATATGATAACTTTACTTTAATCTCACATGTAAGTTAACTTCAAAGGATGTTATCTGGAAAGTCACTTTCAAATAATTTACAAAACAATACTGACCGGGGCGATGTAAATGATGGTGCTTTTCAAAGTTATGTGAACAATGGAGTCAGGATTTTTTTTTTTTTAATCACGTGATGCAATCATGCATGCTTTTCTACTTGTTTTGAACCATCGAATCGAGCACTTAGGATTACCATCAGAGCTTTGTTAGATCCAATAATTACCAAAGTTAAATAATAACACACAAGTATTGGGTGATCTAAAGGAACCACACACTCCCTTTCATAACACAAGGATCCACGACTTAGGTTAAACTGGACATACGAAAGGTTCTTCATTAAACAACATATAATCTGAGAAAGAGAGGACAGGTGTACAAGACAGGTGCACAAGCCAGGCATACAGCATCGGAATGCCAGACAGGCGTGCAGGTTAGGCAGCCTCCACCCACAGCACTGGATTATTAGAATATTGGTCGTCAGGATCCAACAATGGAGATAAAATGCAGCAAAAGCAAGCTCAGAGGCAAACACATGAAGCAACCAAGTTGTCCAGACCTTACAACTCTATATGAATGCAATTATATCACTCTCCCGAGCTAAGCTGAAAGCAAAATCATGCAAAGACCTTGCCATGTGGCTCGTGCTCGGCATGAGGCTGCGAGGCACATGGGAGATTCGCAGGCACCTCGCTCGGGCCTGTTCTCAAAAGGCTGCTTTTACATGTGCCGGTCGAGTGCTTCTGGGGAGGCATAACTCAACTACGTTAATGTGCCGCGTGCGGAGGCCGAACTTGGGCTTATTACACCGCTCGGCTTTGTCCTGCGCTTACAAATGGCCCTCTTGGCAGCACCAGCACTCCAAGGCAGACCGAATGATAAACGGCCAGACTGCGTGCAGAAAACCTATGCACCTTGTATGAGACCTTGTCAAGACAATGTGTTCATAACAATGGGTACATGTTATGTTTCCCAAGCATTTTAGTCTTGATCAGTGGATTAAAAATATTGTAGAGGAGGAAATGATGTCACAAATGGTATCAATAACAATGACGACGATAATGATGGAAATTGTGATCAATCTAAATGGTAGCAACATGGATGGATCGGTTGGGTTCAAGGTTGTGAAACTTCATGAAGTCAGTGACCTCAAAGGGTCACAGAATCAGAAAAATCATGTTTGGTTTAATGAATAGATATGGCTTCACTTAACACTTAATCATTGTTCTTTTCTTGAATAAATGTCTTGAAAGGAAGATTTTGATATTATTTGGTACCCCTTTACACTCGATTGCTCTCCGCCCCCTCCCCAATCGCTTGATTGGCCCCGTCCCTCCTATGACATCATCTCAACCTCAGGTTCGTAAATGTACGCTGACATCACCTTCTTCAGAATGATTTTGACGATTGTCGTAATCTGGGGATTCTTGATCAGAAAATTATTCATTAAACAATATATAAGACTCGGACGAGTCCGAATGCGAGTTGTGCGGCCATTATTCATTTCGTGCTGACAATCTTTCCCTCAATTATGTCATGGAAGTTTATCTTGTCTCCCATCGCTACTTTCTCCAACATCACCTCATCCTGGGAATTCTTTCAAAGAAACTTGCTCTCCCTCATGCACAGATTTATCCCCTCTCGTCTTCAGTTGTCCTACCCTTCCTCCCGCCCTTGGATCACTGAAGCTTGTGGCGAGGCAGTTGTCCTGAAACAACTTGCCTTTGCCTCATGGAAAGCAAACCCAACTGAGGGCAATCTCAGTTCCTTCCATACAGTTCAGAACAAGTGTGTATCTACCCTCAGGAGAGCCAGAAAACTACATCTTTCTAATCTCAAATCTGAACTCTCAAACCTCTCTCCCTCCTCCAAATCCTGGTGGTGTCTAATCAAATTTGTTCCTGGTGTATGTTCCCCCTCCAGCCCCTCCCTTACCTCAAATGGCCACACTGCTGATACCGCACGTGAAAAGGCTGAATGCCTAAACTCGGTGTTCGCATCGAAATCTTGTGTCCGAAACCCATTGCTTTCTGCACCCACCTTACCCAGTCACGCCCAACTGTCCCTGGACTCTGTGTCCTTTTCTTCCAACAAAGTAGAGAGTTTGCTGTCAAACCTCGACTCAGATTCTGCAACCGGTCCAGACGGCATCAGCCCACGTGTCCTAAAAAAAACCTGCTCCTCTGCTCTTGCTCACCCTCTCTCTGTTCTATTCACCCTCTCATTTGCTCAAGGTCATCTGCCATCTGCTTGGAAATCAGCAAACATTACTGCTCTGCATAAAAAGGTGTAAAAACAGATCCCTGCAATGACAGATCAATCAGCCTTTTCCCAATCATCAGCAAGGTTATGAAATTCATCATTGTTTCAGACATTAAATCCTTCCTCTTCTCCAATGGCTTGATTTCTGATCATCAATTTGGTTTTAGACCAGGTCACTCTACCCTGGATATGCTGCTTCTGCTCTCCCAACAATGGATGGAGGTCCTCAATGCCGGATATGAAATCAGAGCCGTATTCCTCGACATATCGTGTGCTTTTGACATGGTCTGGTACCCTGCCCTGCTCACCAAACTCTCTTCCCATGGTATCCAAGTCCATCTCCACTCATGGCTCTCAGACTTCCTCTCCAGTCGCAGCCAACGTGTGGCCCTAAATGGAATTCTTTCATCCCCTCTTCCTGTCCAGGCTGGAGTTCCTCAAGGTAGCGCACTGGGCCCTGTTCTTTTTCTGGTTTTCATCAATGATCTCTCTGACTCTCTGGAAAATCCTCTATATCTCTTTGTTGATGACTCCACCCTCTGTTGTACCATCTGTCACCCCTCAGACCGGCAAGCAGCAGCTTCTTCACTCTCTGCAGATCTGAATAAAATCACAAATTGGTCAAACACGTGGAACATGGAACATATCTTTCAATCCTAACAAATATCACACTCTCACTATGTCTCTCCAAAAGGACCGTTTAGAAACCTCCCCCCTCCCATCTAGTTTCTCAACAATCCTCTGGAATAAGTCGTTTCATTCAAGATTCTGGGTCTCACTATCTGCCATGACCTTTCCTGGGAAAGCCACATTTCCAACTTCGCCTCCAAAGCCAGTCGCCGACTGGGAATCCTCCGTCGTGCAGTCTTTCTTCGGCCCACCTGAGCTCCTGACCACTTCCAAAGCTTTCATCCACAGCCTGATGGAGTAGTGCTCTCCCCTCTGAGCTGGTACTCCGGCCTCTCACCTTTCTCGGCTTCACACTGTGGAAACCAAGGCATTTAGGATCATTGGCATCTCCTGTTATGAGGCTGAGTCTTTGGTCCTCTCACTCTCTCATCGCAGGCAGGTCGGTGGTCTTTCTACTTTCTACCGTCCCCTCTCCGGTCTCGTCCCCCCTTTCTCTGTCTGCAATATGTCCCCCCCCCCAAATATTTGTACAGGGCGCTCAAGGTCCGCCAGCAACCACATTCTGCTAAAACTACCAAAATCACGATTCACTGCTCACCTTCACTCTTTCATTCCTTATTTTTTTCCGTCTTTGGAATAAACTCCCACACTCTCTTCAATCCCATTCTTCCCTCCATGTCTTCAACACAGCTGTTCAAAACCACCTCTTATCCCCCCCCCCCACAATCCAAAAGCACAATCTTTTCTACCCCCATTAATGGACCCCAAAACCACCTCCTTCAAATTCCCTGCCTTCCTTCCTGAAAGTCCCTGTAATGTCCATCGAGTATACCCCGTGTTCTCCACCCCATCCCTCTCCCTTCCACAGATCTTCTAATGTCTCTGTTCCCCACTGTTTTGTCCTTCCCTCTCCTGCCCCCCTTGCTGTGCATTGTGTGTTAGCTCTCCCACGAGCCTCAACAATTTCCACAAAAATACAAATTAAAAATTAAAAAAAAAGTTTTTCTTGAATTTTTAGAGGAGGTCGCCGACGGGTTTGCTTTTTCAAATGTAACACCTCAAAAATTATTACAATTAAAAACCACATTCAGTTCTTTGTTTATAACTTAAAAATTAATATAATCACGTAAAAATTTTTTTATTTTTTCTTATTCTGTGGACTTTTAAGTAATGAATGTTTTGAAGTATCAAGATGGATGTTTGCATCAATTTCCAAACTGATCTGCTGAACCTGCTCTCAGATTACGTAAAGTCTACAAAGCATAAAGGGGTCATCTACAACAAAGGGAATGGGAGGCGCGAAAGGAAAAGCGAGGGAAGGAGAAGAGTTATGGTGGTTGGGGTGTGAATGAGTTTAGAGCAAAGAGAAGCAAGTGTGAATAAGGGTGATGTTTGGGATGTCTAACATTCTGCCCCTTCACATACGTGATGAGTGTGAGGTCTCCAAACATCAAGGGAAGGATTTAGAACTTCCACAAGATAATCCTAAAATACTTCTGGTTTATCCAAGTGAACTTGCGACAAAACCAAGAGTTCGGTTCCAGGTTCCTTCGTGGCCAGGCACCATCTTTTCTGCTCTTTGAGGCTGTCTTCAAAAGCCAAGGCCTGTTCCAGAATTGTCTCGTTTACAAGTTGTTAATTTATTGATGTTTAGTTCAGTTTATTTCCACACTTAACTCAATCAAACAAACACAAGAAACACATCAAACAAGAAAACAGTGGAGGAACCCATAAAAAGCAGGGCTTGTAAGATTTCAAGTCACCATGACAATGTATTGTAATTAAAAAAAATAACTGAAAAGATGAAAATTATCAAAAGTAAAACGAGACAGAAGCAAAGAGAGTATTGTAAAACGAGATAACTATATTGAGAATAACAAGGAGTTGGACACAGAGAAGCTAAACCAAAGGAAGCTAAAATAGAAATGAACACAAATGAGGGAATGGGGGGTGTAGGAGGGAGGAATCAGCGAGAATGCAGTTCCTTACGTTAGCATATCAAAATTATATCAGTGATTACTATGTCAATTTCAATTTATTATAGACTTCTCCAATAATAAACTTTTAAGTTTATGTTTAAAGCTATTTCCATCATTAGTTTGCCTAAGACTCACTTCAAGTGAATTCCACAATTTGGGTCCAGTATAAATAAGAGTATTGTTTGCAAAGGAAGTTATTGTTTATTGTAAATGGTAGATATCAGCTTGCCTTGATGGGTAATACCTCCAGCACTGAAGGTGGATTGAGGTTATGTTTTCACCCCTGTATGTCTGTCTGTCTGCTTGTCTGTCTGTTACACGATTTTTAGCCACATTTTTCAAGCAAGCGTTATGAATTTTTTGTGTATGTAGGTGACTGGCCAAGGACAGCAATGCCTAATTTTGGTGAAGATCCGAATCCTGATCCAGATCTGAACATTTTTTAAGTGATTCTTCACCCTTGAGTGAAAAAGCTAAAATGACAAAGTACGATATCTCAAAAAGTTATGGACGGATTTGGAAGAAAGTCGGTAGACGAGTTGGCGAGGTGACAAGAACAAGCCAATTAAATTTTAGTTCTGGTCCTAATCCAGATTCGACCTATCAGTGGGATTCAAAATGTAAAGAAATTAGCCTGGCAGTGGTATACGTTCCACTGAGTGCTCTTCTATTTATGAATGATTTTATTTTTCACAAAAATTTGAGCAAGTTTCTGGGGCATCTCATTTTGACTCAGTCGGAACATGAGCAATCCTAAATTTTTAAAAATGTATAGTTCTTCCATTTTGACAACCTTATTATCATAGAAGAGAATATTTGAGTGTGCGGGTGAACCTTCACAGCATATAATTTGCATAACACTTTTTTGTAACACCAGAATTTTGTTCAGCTGTAATTTCAATGAGTTGTCCCAAACAATTATGCTGCAATTTAATCGAGTGAAAAATCAAGATGGAGCACAATATAAGAAGGAGTGATTTTGGAAAATATTTCAATGATTTTATGACACCAATCTATTATCAACACATTTGCATAAAGTAACGATGCATTTTCAACATCTAATGTTCATCAATCAAGAGTTTAAGAATTTTTTTGTGATGATCCCTCAATAAACTTGTATTGTCAAATAAAAAAGGTCCAGGAAGCACAGAGATTGAGTTGCTGAAAAACATTTGATTTTTTCTATATTTAACGACAATATATTTGCCTTTAGCCAATCGGAAACATGCTGAAGTTCTATATTGAGAGTATCCAATAATCTATTAACATCACGATGAGAAAAGAAAAGGCTAGAATTGTCAGCAAATAGGATGAAGGACAGTACATCAGAGGCTTTATGAAAACCATATATATATATATATATATATATATATATATATATATATATATATATATATATATATATATGTATATATTAAACAAAAGGGAGCAAAGGGTAGAACTTTATGGAACACCACAAGTTACTGATCACATAATGGATTCCAGACCATTTTTAACACTACAAATTGTTTTCTGTTTAACAGGCAGTTTTATACTATTCTCAGGCTATTCCTCTTATCCCACAATGTGATAGTTTGTGTAAAAGAATGTTAACAATTGTATCAAAAGCCATAGAGAAATCAAGGAAGACTCCATCTGTACATGTATTTGCAAATTGATCAATTGCTTGTGCCACTTTGTCTGTAACAAGGTGCTATGTTTTTTTCGAAAATGAAATTGGAAATCACTAAAAATATTATATTGCTTTAGAAATTTTACACTTCATATATAAACAATCTTTTGAAGTGTTTTTGAAAAATAAAAGTTAACAATGAAATTGGACAATATTTTTTATGTCTTGTGGGTCACCATTATGCCTGGTGTTGGCCTAATGGTTAGGGTGGTGGGATTGGGATCCTAGGATCCTGAGTTCAAATCCCCCTTGGCACAATCTTTTGAAGTGTTTTTGAAAAATAAAAGTTAACAATGAAATTGGACAATATTTTTTATGTCTTGTGGGTCACCCTTATGCCTGGTGTTGGCCTAATGGTTAGGGTGGTGGGCTTGGGATCCTCGGATCCTGAGTTCAAATCCCCCTTGGCTGTTGAATTAATACCAGGTGGAGTTGACTCTGACTGTCATCCTTCCGAGGTCGACAAAATGAGTGCCAGCTTGCTGGTATCCTGTGTCGGAGTGGCGACCTGTCTAGGATTGTGCCCAATAGCCAAGGAGACTGCTTAGGCAGCACCAACGCTCTGTACAGAGTATGGTCCCAATGCATGGTCGCAATTCTTAAAAATCGGTCTAACTTTAGCAATTTTCATTTTCTCAGGGACTACAAGAACACCAGGGATTGAATAATTGCAGGTAAAATAGTTTTCCAGAGGACATTACTTATTCCATCATTTCCTACTCTTTATTTTTAAGACTTGTAACAATGATTTTTATCTCAAGTTCATGAGTCAGAGAAAAAAAAGAATAAATTCAAATTCGGGTCCCTCAAAAAGTTAGCAAACGATCGATTTGCAGTGGGAATATTTTTTGCTAAGTTTTGACCAATATTAATAAAGTGATCATTTCAATGCTCTACAATGGCATTAGTATCTTTGATTAAAGCATCATTAATCGTTCATGTTGCAACAGAGGTATTTTTTTTCAGCACAACATTTATTATTTTCCAAGTACCATTTATATCATTCTGACATTCAGCTATTTGCCTCATAAAATAATCCTTTTTTAAAGTTGTAAGAAATGCTTGTAAGGCTATTTCGATATTTTATGTACTTTTGATGGAATTGATCAGTTGGATTTGACCATTATTTATAATATAAATTATTATTCTGATTAATTGACCTCAGTGAAGATTCTGTAACCCAAGGGGATTTTGGTATTTTTCTATAATTTGAGTGTTTAATAATTGATCTGAAATGGTATGTTTTCATTGTAAACCAAGGTAAAAATTTCCATAAATTTGTCAAAAGATTAATTTACATCTTACACAATAAAAACCTCAGACCAATCAATTAACTTTAGACTTTGTTTAAACTTATTAATATTAACATTAGTCAATTTAATATACAAATATTAGGGTTAATATACATTAGTTATGGTGGTTACTTCGACTACTGGGTGTATAAGCAAATTTGAAAGTGATCTGTGATATCTGATAGAATAATCCCTGATTCTGGATATGGTTGAAAATTCGTAAAAATATTGTCAATGAGCATGGCAGAGTTATCTGCAATTATTGTTTGTCTGGCTATGAGTGGGATATCTGAAAATGAAAACATAATATCCAAAAAAATCCTGTGTTTATGAGTTTAGATAACCAACAAGGAGATTGACATTAAAGTTTCCCAAGAAGAAGCAATGTTTATTTTCTCACGAGCAAATACCAACCTTCACTTCTAAGATAGGATTCATGAACAAAGTTTGTAATTCGTTCAAAAAATTGATTTGGTTAGTATCCTGGAATGGCCTATGTGTCCAGATTCTTTGAATAAACAATGTTTCAGGCAGCTTACCAACACTTCAAGATTTGAATCACTTTTTCCTCAATTTAAAACACTCCAAATGCGACGATAAAAACCATGCTTTTTCCAGATACATGCACACATTCCATCAGACAGGGCAACACCACTCTCACCCACTTGCAGGGGAGATGATGTGACGTGGGTGGAATATAAATATGCAGGAGGTAAAACATGAATATGCATGAGGCAAGACATGGGCGGAACATAAATATGCATGAGGCAAAACATAGGCGGAGCATGAATATACGTTTTACATTCAAACTTGGTTACATCACAATTAGGTCGAGAAATGACACTAACAATAATATTCTTTCTACCCAGATTGTCAATTTCAATAAATGCTGTTTCAACTGCACTTCATATAATTCAATGCATATCACACTTTATACTTATAATTCAGAGAAATGTACAAATTGACTCCTCTCCCTCTATTTTGCCGATTATTAAAAACCAAATCAGAGTCCTGAAGTGAATGAAATGAATGGTGATTGTCTCAGAACAATATTTCTGACAATCCTATAATAGAAAAATTAAAATCAATTTTTTTCGAATAACATACTTAATTGCTGAAATTTTTTTATTAACACTGCATATATTAAAATGTAATAAAGAAAAGTCATTTTTACTGTTTTGCTTGAAATTTTCAGCAAACTGATTTTCAGTATGATATTGAAAGGAGGCTTGAGGAATGGTGTCATTTGGATCAAAGTTGTACTCAAAGTAAACTATTCCTGTTTTAAATAAATGACAAATTCCCACATCACAGTAACAATTCCTTATCAGGATATCAGCTTGAGTGTTATTCATGATATTCATGGTATTAAGTATTAAGACTGCAACTTAGTATTATAGATGTATGTGTTTGCGCGTTTTGTTGAGTACTTTCATGTGTACATATGTACAGGGTCCGTGTCATTGTCCGTGGCACATAGTCTTATGGACCTTATTTAAATTTGTTGCCATGTTTTCTCCCCTTCTTCTTTACCTGTTCGTTCATTCCCCTTGCTCACTGTCCTTATGTCTGCTCACTTTTCCATGAGTCTCGATTTCGGAGTCACCATGAAATTTGACTTAAAGCATGGACATTAACTGGGTTGTTAAAAAGAATTTCTGACATTAACAAAGCTCTGAGAAGTTAAAATGCAATTATGGAACTGCATCTACAAGCAAGGACAAGGCCATCACAAAAGCATGTCTTTCTGAATGCAAGCATTTGCTTGTCAGGCCTTAGGTTTACCATGATCTAATCTGGATGAAATGTGAAGGCCAAGTGCAGCTTGATGGTTCCTCCATTGAAAGATGAGTTACAAGTTTATTATTCCACAGTTTACAGTCAAAAGCTGCATTATCTAACTTGCCAATGGATATGTGAGATTTGATTAAGAGTTATATTGGCACTTTTCATCGCTGATGTGCCAAGATGTCCCGAGTGCTAGAGAAACAACCCTATTATTGGTCACAGATGGACATTGAGTTTGAGATAAGATAAAGGTGGGTGGTCATCTTGAAAGAATTGCTGCTGCTCAGGCAAACTACGATTCGGTTTCAGCTTAAAGACATGGAGATTGCTTACAAACATCACCTCAGAGTATAAGTAGAACCCATTCCATGAGAAAAATACTTGACAGTTCCTCGAGGCTTTAAAATGCTTCCTAAAGTCCGACTTGTCGCATCCTTTGAAGGAGAAATTTGTGGAAAGTGACAATAAAACTGCAGACATCGTCTGGTTACCTGAAACTCATCTTTGACGTGGTTGGAGTTACTCTGTGGCTCAACCCGAAGGAGGTCATGATAAACTGTGGCAAAATCTTGGGCTGGGATGACGGTGTCTCCACACAAGCATGCCTCAAGCATAGCATCGTGCACGAACATGTACTGTTCCTGAGGAGAGCAACACAGGGGATGTGGTGGTAAAGGAGCATGTCAGTGAAGAGACAATTGGGTCAACACATTGGTTTCCTCAGTAGCTTACAACCTGGATGATGAGAATGAGCAGAAAGACATTGTCAAAGCTGTTTATGGGAGGGGTAGTGGTTGGGTTGGGGGAGAGGGGTTGCAAGCCATTCAAGTTTCTTGCAGTTTTTCATAATTACTGTCTCTTAAATATACATTTTTAATTTCAAATGAATATTTCTTTTTAAATATTCATAACGCAATAATTAGGAGTGGGAGGCAGTCATTTTGTTTTCTATTGAGCCGTCTCCAGTAACCTTGGGTGACAAGAAAAGTGTATACGAGCCACTCAAGATAAATTTTAAGAACAAGGACAGCTACAAAGTTGAAATGTTTTGCTATAGACAAATGGTCTAAGTACAACAGTTAGAACTAGAAGGGCACTCAGAAGAGTGCATACCTCTTCCACGTAATGCCTAATCCAGCAGAACATATCAGGCCCAATAAATTTTCCCTGTCTCTCAATGGTGAAGAATCACCTAAAAAATTTAAAAAATGTTGTATCCGGATCTGGATTCGGATCTTCACCAAAATCGAACCAATTGGTCCTTCCAAAAGACCCAACCAATCCACCAAGTTTCGTCTTAATCTGTCTACAACTTTTTGAGATATCATGATATATATATGTATATATATATATATATATATATATATATATATATATATATATATATATATATATACATATACATATATATATATATATATATATATATATATATATATATATATATATATATATACATATACATATATATATATATATACATATATACATATATATACATATATATACATATATATATATATATATATATATATATATATATATATACATATGTATATATACATATATATATATATATATACATATGTATATATACATATATATATATACATATGTATATATACATATATATATATATATATATATATATATATATATATATATATATATATATATATATACATATGTATATATACATATATATATATATATATATATATATATATATACATATGTATATATACATATATATATATATGTATATGTATATATATATATGTATATATATATATATATATATATTGCGTCAGGAAGGGCATCCGGCGTAAAACATGTGCCAAATCACGATGCGGATCATACGGATGATCCGCTGTGGCGACCCGTGGAAGGCGTGGAAGGCGGGAGTCAGCAGGTGAGCAGGGTGATGGGCGGACGCAGCAGCTCGCGAGTAAGGTGGAGTCAGCACATGAATATATATACATATATATATATATATATATATATACATATATATATATATATATATATATATATATATATATATATATATATATATATATATATATATATATACATATATATATATATATATATATATATATATATATATATATATATATATATATATATATATATATATATATATACATACATACATATTGTTGCGGATTCGCGCCCGCCGGCGTGCTGACGGCCACGTAACTCGAATCGCGGCACGTCGCCCACCGGACGGACAATCCAGTCGTGACCCTCTCGGAGTAACGCCGGGAACCAGTCACGGGTGGACCTTTCGGTCTCACCGCGATCGAGCCAATCAGCCCCCGCGTGGGATAGGGTTGCTCGCCAAATTCGACCTACCTAAGTACCCACGCGGAGGGTAGACCGGGCGATCGCACCTCGCCGCAGGTCGACTTCAGACACGGTCCACTTAAGCGACCCGTTCCGTACTATCGGGATAACCGAGCGGTGTTATTCGTCGACCTCGACGGTTCGATTAATTATCGGGCGTATTCAGCCCACTACCAACCCTTTACGTGAAGCAAGATGAGGATTCAAAGAAAGAAATGACGAAGCGAAGCGGGAAACAGTTCAACACAAAGCACATTTATTCACGGCACACGGGAAGCACACATATTCAATTCCACCAAAAGCACATAGAAAAAACACAATGCAATTTACACAAAAAGCAAATGCGACAATGCAGATCTAATACCGATTACACGAGCACACGGCAACACTTATACAATTCTACTTCACAGACGGCGCCGACAACACATACCCAAAACCAAGGAAAGAATACCCTCAAGGATGAGGCGGGCCTGAGGCCGAGACCGGGTCGGGCCTACCCGTCTGGTGATGAGACGCGGAGCGGCGATGGTGCCTCAACTCCGCGGGCCTCGCGGACAGTGTCTGGTAGGGGGTGGGAAAGGGGCCCCCTTGGTCGCACTATCTCAGCGCGGGGGGAAACAGGAGGGGGTTGCTGATGCTCGGGGTATAGAGGATTCTTATTGTCCCGCGACGAGCGTCTCCACCTCGGCCAGGTCGCGCTGTCGGCCTCCCTGGGTGCAGCTCCCTGCACGACGCGAGCACCCCCTCGTCTGCCCTCGCCGCCTCTCCACAGCTCCGTCCCCTTTTTGCTCCGACTCCAACGCACACGACGCCCAGCTCCTTCTTGCCAACTCCACCGCCCGCGAAGTCTTGACTCTCTGTTCCCTCTCGACTCTCCTACTCTACTACTCTGGACTGACGAACACGGTCCTTTTATCAGCCCCGTAGCTTCGCCCTCTCATCTTTGACCCCCTCCCTTCGACCTTTCACCTCGCTCCCCATTGGCCCGAGAAAAAGTGGGCGTGAATGCTTTTTGATCCATAAATTTGCATATATCGATCGCCCTCCAACGCCCTGGGGGCGGGGCCAATTCGCCCCTCGCTCACCGATTGGACGGCAAAAAGTGGGCGTGTGTCGTTTTTGATCCGTTTTTGAAGCACAAAATCCGTGATTTTGTACACGCTGTTCGGCGCGCGCCCTGCACGAGTCCAACACCGGTACCCACAGGCGGCGCAAGAACGGTGGCGATGCGACGGTTGCGAGGTGTGACGTGAAGGTCGTGGCGGTTGTGGTGAAGCGGTGGTTGGTGGTTGATGTTGTGGTTGTGGTGGTAATCATGGCGGTTGGTCCAAAATAAAGATAGTAAAAGAAAAACGGCTATCCTGAAGAGTCGCAGCACGCATAAATGACATGTATTCCCACTAGACAACGGGTTTGGGCCTAACTACACATGTACTTACCGAAATACCTCACCTAAGGGACCTGAATGGTGGTTTGCGAATTTGGTAACCACAACACTATATATATACATACATATATATATATATATATATATATATATATATATATATATATATATATATACATATATATACATACATATATACATATATATACATACATATATACATATATATATACATACATATATATATATATATATATATATATATATATATATGTATATATATATATATATATATATATATATATGTATGTATATATATATGTATATAAAAATTTAGCCCTATCTCTCAATGGTGAAGAATCACTTAAAACAATTATCGGATCCGGTTTCGTGTCCTCACCAAAAATGAATGACTTTGTCCTTGTCACACACCCAATGTATCCACCTTGCTTTGTTCGAATCCGTCCACAACTTTTTAGGATGTCATGCTGTTTATCGTTTTTGGCCCCATCTCTCAATGGTGAAGAATCACTGAAAAAAATTCTCGTAGCCGGATCCGGATCCAGACCTTCACCAAAATCTAATCAGTTCGTCCATGTCTTACACTCAACATACCCACATTTCATCAGAATCCATCCACAACTTTTTGAGATATCTTGCACACAAATAGACAAATAAGAAAAAGATGTCGTGCATAGCATCCTCTCCAAGGGTTGCCATGGATACATCAAATTGTCTATTTCATTAAGATTATTATCGACAATCTTAATCAAAGCTGAGGTCAATCGGATGAAAATTGATTCTTTTTTAAGATAGATATTGATGATTTTCGAAGTTTGACCTTGAGTTGACCTTTGACCTTTTTATCTCAAAAATGTTGGTTTCCCAATTCAGTGACGCACCTTGCAATTGCTGTTTAATTTCCAAGTCAATCGGATGAAAATTGACGATTTTAGAAATTTGACCTCAAGATGACCTTTGACCTCAAAATCAATATGCTTCTCAATTCTAAAACATGGTAAGTTTCATGACGATCGGTTTAGAATTATGACCTAAAGGTGATTGACAAACATACAGATAGAATACAAAACGCAACTGAGCAATACTGTGTACTTGAAAAATCTTCGCTTCTGCAACTAAGACAGACAGGGGTGAAAACCTAAACTCCTTCCAACTTTGGTGGTGGAGGAAACAATACGGGCATGGTCAAAGGGACATATTGCCGAGAACTAGAGGTGTGGCACAATTCCGCAAGTTCAAATGACTAACTCGGGGAAAGATGCACAACGGCCCTGGTGAAGCCAAATGGCCATCTCACTGCAATACCGATTAAAAGAATGGCCAGCGGCTCAAACCTTACAGTTGTGATCGTTCCATTTACCCTGCATGATGATAAACATTGTACCACGACCAGAAATGCACAAAAATAAAGGACGTGGCCAGTCCAGTTACAGAAACAAACCACTTTATTAAACTGTTCCCAGGTCCTATTAGCCTCCTCTTTGCATTTTGTGCACTGTGTGCACAAACAAGCAAACAGAATGAGTGACGCATGGCTCACGGTCATCTAATGCAACGTATTGAAATGCCGAGTGCGAGGCAATGGCGGTCACAGGCACGGAACATGATTCTGTTGCTGGCATGGCTGCAAATTGTCAGCAAGGAGTCTGATCTTGATAGCAGCCTCCCCCCGGACCTCATTCTCGCCCCACTTGCTCGTGCCCCGAATAAAACTCGGTGGCGGCAGTGAGTCTCTTCGACGACGTGAGCTTCTCACATCCCTCTGCTCAATATTTCAACGTGTTTCACTCTCTCAATTGCTTCTCTTGCTCTGTCTGTGTTTCATAGCGGATATACCATCGATTCACATCATCTATTAAGCTTTTTTCCAGCATGACTGGTCAATTCAGGGTTCATGATGGTTTCAAGGGTGTGGCTCCTTGTACTTGTTTCCAGGTTTGATCAGTTTGGTAAGAGTTCATTACCATGACCCACGTCAGGGTAAATGTGGATTTGTTTTTCATGGAGCGAGGTAAATCAGACACATTGCTCCCTGGTCTCAGGGCCATAGTTGTACTTTGAGCATAATTAAATTTCATCAAATCTGTCACCAAGTGTGGTTGTTATTTTGAACTTGAGGAGGATTTTTAACAATTCTGATGGTGTCTGCTGTGATGGTTCTAAACAATGGATGTGTCATCAACACCAATTTCTTCCCGCATACTGGGCACAGCATTGTATGTGAAAAATCCATCCATCAAATGGGATCATACTCTGTACAAAGCGCCGGTGATGCCAAAACAGTCTCCTGGGCTATTGGGCACAATCCTGGAAGGGACACCACTCCAACACAAGATACTCCAACGGCTCAATAATGCCAGCAAGCTGGTACTCATTTTTCTGACCTTGGAAGGATGACAGGCTGAGTTAACAAACCCACCTGGTATTAATTCAATGGCAGAGCAGGATTTGAACTCAGGACCCTCGGATCTCAATACCACCACCCAAACCATTAAACCAACACCAGGTATGTTGTTGAATAATATTATATAACGAAGAAGAAATATGAAGAATAATATCTCCCATATAAAACAATGTGTCTCTGTGTATTTGTTTGTGTGATGTCAGTCCCCCTTCATGAAGACAATTTGAGTTAGGTTTTAAAAGCCAATCTTTTAACATGACTGTGTGTTCAATATGGTCTATTTTGCAGGATTAAAAACAAAAAAAAAAACTCGAAAAATATTTTCCATTGAAGAGTAATTACGTCTCTTCTTTTGGAAATGTAGACGGTGACTTGCAACCGGGCCTCAATGGCGGTGCACAGAAGCGTTTTAAAAAATAACAATAAATCAAGGCGCATGGAGGACAAATTCGCTGCACGTTAAAGTTTAACACACGCAGAGTAAAACGAGTGTTCATTTACATACGTGCAATGTCTCATAAAGAAGATGAAAGCAATGCATCTTCATCAAAAATGAATGGGAAGACATGAATGCAGTTGGAATTGAGGAAGGAATTCAGGGTCTTTTTTTTAGGTCAGCGGAGGGTGGGGAGCTATTAAGGAAGGAACTGATAATGTAATTGTGATGAGTAAGGCCAGACAAGAAAATAGAATCTCAGGAAGAGAAAAGTTAAACATATTCTATGCCATTGCTTAGAGTTTAAATAATAAGATGGCAGAGCTTGAAGCCAAAGTGGATATGGAGGAGTACGAAATAGTTGCAGTGAGTGAGACATGGTTTAAGGAGGAGAGTAACTGGAGGACAGGATTAGAAGGCTACAAGGTGTATCGGTGTGATGGGAAGGAGAGAATGGGAGGAGGTGCAGCAATCTTGGAAAAGGACAGCATTGCATCAAGAGAAAGGGGTGACATTAAGGAGGTAACTAATGTAGAGGATTCTGTATGGGGAGAGATTAGAGATTGTAGAAACAGTAAGATACTGGAAGGATGTTTTATAGGACTTCGGGTGTGAAGGAAGAGGAGGAAGGAGGAGTACATGAAGAATTCAAAAGGGCATGTGGTTCGGGAAGAGTATTGATATTATGGGGGATTATTTTAACTTGCCAGGGATAGATTGGGTCCAAGAACAGGGAAAGGGCAGAGCAGAAAAGGATTTCCGAGTTTTAGTCCAGGATTGCTTTTTAACCCAGTTTGTAGATAAGCCCATGAGGGGGAGTGCAGTGCTGGACCTCCTATTGAAGTAATGATCACAATATGGTGGAGGAGGTGGAAGTAGGGGAGCATTTAGGAGCAAGTGACCATAACATTGTGTGTGCAAAGATTCTGTTAAGGGTTAGAGATCAGGATAGTTGGGTCAGGCTATTAGATTTCAGGAAGGCAAACTTTGAGGGTATGAGGAGAGAATTGGGTGATGTAGACTTGGAGACTCTAACAACAGGACAATCAGCATCAGAAAAATGGGAAACCTTCAAGGAGCAAATGTGTGGAGTGCAGAGTCGGTACATCCCAATGAGGTGTAAAAGTAGAAACAGAAAGAGACCAGGGTGGTTGAGTAGTGAGATAAGGAACGCTATTAAGGAGAAGCAGAAGGTATTTATTAGGTTTAAAATAAGAGGACTGAAGTTAGATTTATATCACTATCGGAGTAAACAGAGGCAAGTGGAGAAAATAACTCGGCAAGCCAAAAGAGAGTATGAGAAGGACATGGCTCAGAATATTAAATATAATAGCAAGGTATTCTTTAAGTATATCAGGGGAAAAGAACAGGTTAGGACCATTGTGGGCCATTGAGGAATAACACCGGGAGAGTAGTTCGTGAGGAAAGTGAGATGGCAGGTTTATTAAACAGGTATTTTGCTTCAACTTTAACACAAGAACAGTCAGGAGAATTGCCAATAGATGAGAGTATTTATCAAGGAGGTGAGGAAGGGCTTTTATAGAAGATCCAGGTTGGAGTGGAGGAAGTAAAGGAACAGTTTGGTAATCTAAGAGTAGATAAGGCTCCGGGGCCAGATAATATGTACCCAAGAGTATTGAGGGAAGTGACTGAGTAGGTAAGCGAGATGTTAACGGATATTTTCAATAGCTCATTGGAGTCAGGACAGGCACCGGAGGATTGGAGAGTAGCAAATGTAACACCATGATTTAGGAAAGGATCCAGAGAAGAATTGGGAAACTATAGACCTGTTAGTTTGACTTCAGTTGTGGGGAAGGTGTTGGAGACATTAATTAGGGACCAGATGAGGAACCATTAAAATAAATACAAACTAATTAAAGGTAGTCAGCATGGGTTTACCAAAGGTAGATCTTGTCTCACAAATCTTTTGGAGTTCTATGAAGCAGTGTCTGATTGGGTGGATGAGGGAAAAGCAGTGGACAAATTATATCTCGACTTTAAGAAGGAATTTGATATGGCACCACATCAGAGGTTGTTAGCCAAAGTGAGGGCTTGTGGAGTGGCTGGTCAGGTAGTTAATTGGATTGGAAACTGGCTTCGTGATCGGAAGCAAAGAGTGGCTGTGAGTGGGAGGATGTTTCGCTGGGAGGATGTAAGTCGTGGGGTACCTCAGGGATCAGTACTCGGACCATTATTATTCATGATTTTCATCACTGATTTGGATAGTGGGTTGAAGAGTAAGCTTTCCAAATTTGCAGATGACACAAAGCTTGGAGGTAAGGTGGATAGCAGAGGGGGTGGTGATCAGTATCAGGAAAGTATTGATACTTGTATGGATTGGGCAAAAGATTGGCAGATGGAATTTAACCTGAGCAAGTGTAAGGTGTTGGGGATGGGAAAGAACAATGAAAATAGAGATTACAGGATGCAAGGGGTAATTTTGGAGTGTGTCACACAGGAGAAGGATCTGGGGGTGGTAATAGATACGGGAGGTAAGCACGCAGCACAATGCCAGGCAGCCATAGTTAAAGCAAATCGGGTTTTCGGTTGTGTTCGGAGGGGGATCATTTATAAATCAAGAGGTGGTGTTAAGATTGTACAGAAATTTAGTGTGGTGCAGTTTTGGTCTTCACAATTCAGGAAGGACAGAGATGCCAGAGAGAGGGTTTAGCACAGGGTTTCTAGATCGATTGCGGGCCGAGCTAGTCTCAGCGATGAGGAGCGGCTGAAGGAGACAGGATTTTTCCACTTGAAAGGAGGTGGTTACGAGAAGATATTATGGAGATGTTTAAGATAATGAAAGGTATAGATAAAATAAGTGCAGATTAATTATTCAACAGAATAGACAGTGATAGGACCAGGGGCCATAACCTGAGAGTATAAAAGAGGAGACTTAAGATGGGAGTAAGGCAAGGCACTTTTACTCAAAGAATAGTTAATGCATGGAATGGTCTTCCTGGAAAGGTGGTGGCAGCAGAAACAGGATAAAAGTTTAAATTAGAATCAGATAGGTACCTGGAAGTTAAGGAGATCGGAGGTATAGGGGTTTTGACGGGACTTTTAGGTAGCTTGAGCATTGATGGGTGATTGTGTGTATGTGTACGGAGTGCTGTTGGTGGAGGCTTCAAGGGGTGTTGTGTGGTTGGTGTTGTGTGTTTTTAACCATGCCCATGCCCCCTCCCCTGAGGGGGAGGAGGGAAACTACAAGAACTTCAAAAAAACCCCCCACAAAAACACTTTAGTAAAAAAACAATAATTTTTCTTGCATTTTATTCTTTTGATTTTGTGTTGATAAATTAAGGGTGGTGTTGATGTGGCACAGGCATGAAGGGCTAAATGGCTTCCACCTGTTTCTGATTTCCTTGTAAGCATATCTGACGCTAGGCTGAGGCTTCAGGCTTTGGCACCGCTCACGAGGCTGCACCCTCGAAATGAAAGGTCTCAGAAGATAAAGAAAATGGGACTACATTTGTACATGTAGTGTTTTAAAATAATGCTTCTGCTTGCTACAAAACATCATATCTTCCAGTCTCTGAATATTTCTTCTCTCTGAAGCTTTTATACAAGTTATATAATAATTAATCAATGACATTCTGAAGTCCTCAAGACTTCCACACCCCCCCCCCCCAAACCCTCTCCTCCATTCATAACCACATTAAGAATCATCACCGAGGGACCTTTGGTAAGTTTATACTTTATTAGAGCTTGCAAGTTTATATAACCATTAATTTAAGTTAAAGGTTTGTTGGTTTAAATTAATCAGATTATAAAAATGTCCATTTGGAAAAGCCCATTATCAGTGCATTTGTCCAAACGAGGTACTCATTTCCACATGAGCTCCGATGAGAATTATTTCCATGCCAAGGCAGTTTGTAACCCAAGCATTGTTTTTAACCCTTTAACAGGAAAGCATGGTGTGCACGATTTTTCCATCGCTCTATAAAATAAAAAATATTGGGAAAAAATTAATAAACCTGCACAGGGAGATGCTGGGCCACAAAGCTGTGATTTTATTACCTTCGCTTGGAATTTTATCGCCGTGCCACTACTGTGGTCCATTTGTAAAGAAACACCCAATGTAGTTAGTGTTGACAGCGAATGAACACCACATTGTTGCTCTGTTTCAGTATCCATTATCGGTCATTGGTTGTCCAATCACCGGTGTCAACTTTGCTGCCCTCTCATTGGATTGCCTGACATCTGATGGCCGGTGCACACGTCCATTTCCAATGGTAATCTCAGGAGACACTCAAGTTTCCCAATTGCAGAAAAGGTTCAGTGAGAAAGATGGTGGAGGTGATGCAGTGATGCGATCTTTTCATGACATCAGCAACACAGTGACTGCCATTGTTAAACAGACTTTAATCAGAAGCCTATAGAGGTTGCCCAAGAGTCAAGGCCAGAATATTAAACCTCGAGAGTCTGATATGCCACAGTGACTTGGGCAAGACCCTCACGTATTTGTCCTTACTCTTCTGTTTCTTTCTGTGCAATAATTGCCCATGATGGTGACGCCCCCCCCCCCGCCACCCATCGGTTGAGAACAATTAAAAGAAACATCCCCCAGAGTAGAGGAAGGATAGGGCTGATAGGATGGCCTGGACATACACATGCTCGCCTCTAAGCTGTCTGGCTTGGATTTGAATCCTGACCCAGCTATAAACGGTCATCCCAGTGTTTCACAGGCAGGGTGATTCATTCATGTGTGTGCTGTCTGTTGGATGAACATTAAACGGATGTCCCATCTGCTGGCATTCGTTAGTGGACGTTAAAGATCCCATGGTGTCCTTTGCTAAGAGCAGGTGAGCTATTGGCAGCACTATTGTCAAATTCCAAACCTACAGAGGGCATTGCATCAACGGCACAGCTGTGCCCTCAGCCAATTATGCTACCCGAGTGGCTCGCTTATTATTGGACTCTCTGGCCTATGTTGGTGCAATGCCACCAATGTCTGCTGCATCATGGAGGATCCTATCTCTCAGGAGGTTGTTGAACCAGCAGCGCCAATTGAACAGTGGATTTTGAAGATGGCCACAGTATGCAGGAGTGGGTCTTTGACTCAGGACTGCAATGTTTCCAACACAGCAATGTTTCTTGTCGAATTACCTCATTAATCATCCAAAGGATAAAAGATGCAAGGCCCAATCTGCGTATGATTAATTGATCCGTAGCTCCAGCCAATCTTCTTCTTCGTTTGTATGCAGCAAAAGGCTGTGGGGTAGCGTCATTGGCTGAGGGTGCAGCTGTGCTGCTGATGCAATACCCTCTTTTAGCTATGGCAGGAATTTGGAATTTGGCAATGGTGCTGGAGATAGTTGCTCCAGCCAATTGGGATATCATATTAAAATATTCCATTTGATGTGTGTCTGCATGTCTGTGGCCAATGCATTCAGTAGTTACTTGTCCAATCTCAATCAAACTTGCCAGGGGGACAAAGGGTCAGGAGACAAAGGTAAGCTCCTTTCTCCCCACTATGTGTTTCAAAGGTGGGACTGATGTAAATTCTCTATGTAAATGTGTGTAGCATGTAGCGCCACTCCTGGTGGTGGTGGGAGAGGGTATTACGAGTTACGCTTCAGAGCCCTTAATTGGATCACGAGATATTGGGCACAATCCTGGACAGGTCACCACTCCAACACAGGATACCAACACGCTGATACTCATTTTGCCAACCCTGGAAGTATGACAAGCAAAGTCAGCTCCACCTGGTATTAATTCAACAGCAGACTGGGATTTGAACTGAGGATCCTCGGATCCCAAACCCACCACCCTTACCATTAAGCCAACACCAAGCATGCCTCCTTTAACGCTACCTAAATTCATATTTCCAACAACTTGATCTTGATCACAACTCACAACCCTCCAGTTCACTTCGCTTCGTGTGCAGCCTTTTTGTCTGCTGGTTGCATCATTGGTTAGGGGCGTGGCTACGCCGCTGATGCAGTACCCCTATACCAGTACACTGGCACTCATTTAGCCGACCTCGGAAGGATGACAGGCCGAGTCAACCCCCTGGTGTTAATTCAGCGGGAAACAGGGCTCAAACTCAGGATCCTAGGATCCCAAGTCACCACCTTAACCACTAAGCCAACGCCAGGCTAACAACCCTCCAGTGAGGCCTCATTAACTTCAGTTTCATGCAAACATGACACCATTGTATTTTAACAATCACATTTGGATAAACCTCCTGGTATTATTTCATAACACATTCTGCTAAGAACTCTTAAAAGTGAGCAAAGCAATGACATCAGAACAAGCCAACTACCTTTCAACTATAAAAGATCAACAGGCGATTATGATGTTCGATAACTTCCATTGCCGAATGCTTCACCCCGCTACCCAACCACTGTGTGGAAGTTTCTACATCATGGAGGGTGAAAAAGCTTTGAGGCCAAAAGAAAACAAGAAATGAATGCGTCAAGCACATGATATGTGCCACAAGTGCTCGTGTGATCTCCAAAACTTGGCTGCTGTTTAAGCGACGCATCATTGACCTAGTGTGTCAGTTTGCCATTCAAGGTTACTGCGATATTTCTTACCAACCTCGTCCCATTAATGTGACATGCACCGACATTTCTCAATGTCTCTTGTCCTGCACGCGGCACAGTAGACTCATGGGAATCTCGAACAGAAACGTTCCTGATACCATTCAAATCGGCTATCATTTTAATTGGTGGGCTTTATTCATGGAGATTTGATGCATATCGTCCTCATCAGAAGGCTCCGCTGCCTGCCAACCATTAGTTTGTCCAGACAGCACTCGGAGACAGTGCACTATGCATGAATGCTGTTGTAATGACTCCTTGCAATGACTTTCTGGTCCAGTGGCCAAAGAAACGTTGCAGTGTTTGCTGAGAAAATATTACGGTGAGGTTCTGCTGGTATTCAGCAATATCCAAAACAAGCATGGCCTTTTCAGAAAGACTTCTTAAATATAGATAGTGCTCGACATGTGGGATCAAGTGTAGATGGACCAGTCATTAAAGAGGGTCTGTGTCATCCTACTAATGCTGTTGTGGCATTCAAGATCTGGACAATGGTTCATGTTTTCACATTCTTAAATATTTAAGGAAGTTTGACTCTCCTCACAACGAGTTTACACCTTTGTCTGCAAACAACGTTGGTGCCGAAGAGCAACATGACATTCTATTTGGAAAATATTTTTTAAATGGGAGCAGAAGACTCTTCACCAAGACGATAATGTTCAGTATCTTGTTACAAAAAGAGCTGGTCTTGTCTGTACAGTATTATAAACTCACAGCGTACACCCGCAGTGGACCCGACATGCACTCGCAGCAAGCCCAGCGCACACACAGCACGCACCTACAGTGGACCAGGCACTCACCTGCAGTGGACCCAGCACGCAGCCGCAGTGGACCCGGCGAGCACCCGCAGTGGATCCAACGTGCACCCGCAGTGTTGAGTGCAGCTCAGTGCACAAGCAGGTAAACCCTCATTAAAAGGCTGCACCATGGCCATGTTCTGGCTGGTAATTTCTTTCTCGCCAGATAAAGTTTGGAAGCCATGACAATTCTTAGAACAGGTCAGCAAAGCCAGTGCTTGAGGCGGATGGCTCCATGTTCTTACCGCTTAATGTCCTTATCGGTTAAAGACAGTTGCAAATTTCCAGCGGTTTGTTTTGGAATGAGGGGATCAGAATGTTCGATTTGTAAATGTGGTAGAACAAAATGTTCTCAATTTAATCAAAAATTTGCCCAACGCAGAAACACTTCAACTGTCCCTTTGTGATGACATCTGCTTCCAACATATTGGCCTCACACCTGTTCCAGTTACAAAGACTGGCTGTAGCTGCCCACAAAATGTTACTTCACCTGATTTATGGATTTTATGATTTTGTACCAAGAATCGATGAGTATGTGAACCACTACATACAAACGAGGTATGCCTGGCATTGATTCATCCCTTTGTCAGAGAAAAAGAGGACCTTCACTGTTTTGTTGATGGAAATATATTTGTTAGACTTAAAATAAATAACAGAAGCAACATGGTCCAGCACAGCAACAGAAGACTTCCAGATTGTTTTGGCAAAAAAAGTCTCTTCGATTGTGAGGAATTCCTTTGAACAGCTTGACTCTGTGCATAGCACAGGGAAATGTGTGTACCAACACACACATTAGAGTGCTCCAGTATGCATATATATATATATATATATATATATATATATATATATATATATATATATATATATATATATATATATATAAATATATATATATATATATATATATAAATATATATAAATATATATATATATAAATATATATAAATATATATATATATATATATATATATATATATATATATATATATATATATATATATATATATATCTTCTTCTTTCGGCTGCTCCCTTTTAGGGGTCGCCACAGCGGATCATCCGTGTGATCCACATACTGATTTGGCACATGTTTTACGCCGGATGCCCTTCCTGACGCAACCCTGGTCGCCTCTTACGACACAGGGATACTATATATATATATATATATATATATATATATATATATATATATATATATATATATATATATATATATATATATATATATATATATATATATATATATATATGTTGTTGGGGGACGGTCGGGTCGGGTGAGAAGACCACTAGGTGGGGAAAAGCGACGTTGATTCCCCAATGACTCCCCGGAATTGTAGGCCGTCGCTCACGGATAATTCCATGACGCGCCGGGTCGCTTAACTGACTGCGGACGCCAATAACTCAACCGCGTGGTCTGGGGTCCTCCCGCCTATGGGTGAATCAGGTTACCTAATTAACCAAGCGGTTTAACCACCGGGGAACGACGCCCTCGCTACGCCTTGTTCGACCGGATCACTCCACCGGATCGGATCTCCTTTCTGGATCGGATGCAGCCGAGTGGCACTGCCAAGGACGTACCGGATAGAAGGAACGGATTGTTGGGAATAAATACCCGGCTAAACCTGGATCCGAACCATGCTGGACCAATGAGGGAAAAGACAAAGGCGAGCTGGGAACATTTCTCCAACAATTATTTATTTACAATAAGCGAGGAAAAGCATGTGGCACAACAAAGGTTTATTGGGTGTGTAATGCAGGGAAAGATGAGAGAGGTGTGTGGTGCGGCAATTTTACAAACAACTGACAAAGCAGACACAGTGCAGACTTGACGCGCGATTAATAAAAGCAACAATCACAACAATAAAAGATCTTATACAGGCTTACTTAACGGACAGGCGCCAACACTCTCAGACACACACTCAGACAAAGTAAACCCAATTGTGAAAGGGACTGTTGCAGCCAGGGAGGAAGGGAGTTGAGGTTACAGTTTCTCGGTACCTGAGCGTTTCGGGGGAGGGATGCTCCGTGGCGCGGCACCCGACAATGGTTGAGTTGTTTTGCCACAATCGTACATGTGGAGCTCGTGTCTGCAGGAGGGGCTTGAGTGGAGAAGAGCGGAGTCCAAGGGGAGGGGGGTGGGGCGAGAGATGAGCAGCAGGCAGGACCAGGCAAGAAGCCATTTGTCGAGGTCGTGAGGTCGGAGATAAGGAAGAGAAAGCGGGGCCAGACAGGAGGTTTGGTCGAGAAGAAAGGGGCGGTTCGACGTCGTGTCGGCGGAGCAAGTGGAAGAAACACTCACTATCAATGACTCCTTCTCTCCATCAATTCTCCTTACTCCTTCTCAAAAACCTCTCTCAATTATCCTTCCAACCAACTTGCAATTCTCTTCCCAACCCACCAACTACACGGATGTCCGCACTTTTTAGAACCCGGAGGTCGGGGAAGAGCCTTGCCGAAACCTGACGTCATTGTCCGAGCCGAGCATGCCGATTGGACCGGCCCTTCACGTGGTCTGCCTTTCTGGGCTGGGTTTCAGCCAGACTCCGGTATGGTCTGCCCACGCCGCGCATGTTCGGCCTTTGGCAGGTGGGTGGTGGTACAGATTTAGCGTTCGTCCAGCTGAACGTCGAGATTTTGCCTCTGAAAACGAGTCACTGGGTAGACGGTGGTACGCTGTGGCCAGCGAAACGAGGGTAGCAAGCGAGATAATGGCACCGTGGATCGTCACGCTGTGGTAAGCGAGACGACGGTAGCAAGCGAGATGAAGGCACCATGGATCGTAAAAGGAGGGAATAAAATAAAAGGGGAAAAAATGATTTGTTAATCCTAACGAATAGCCCATCGCAACGCACTCCCTGCTGTCCCACTAGACAAAAGGTAGGGACCTAACTACACGTATATTAATGGAATAACTGACTCAGGACAACTATCTAAGTCAAGATTGCCATTATGGGAAAATGGTCAAACCGATGATATGTTTGAGCAATGGTTCCTTTGTTTTGTTCAAGACAGATGTTCCCATTGAAATTGACCAGTCTGAGTGTGTGGACTCACACGTTGAGTAATCCTTCCCATGAGCACCATGGGGCTTGACAGAGTGATGGTCAGTGAGCGTGACCAGGACACAAACACTCCCTATAGCTTGCCCTATTAAAGGCCTCCCCAAAATGTGGACTGGTGCCAAATGTCAACATGCCACAGATGTCACAAATCTTGAGGGAGCGCGCCATTGGCATGCTGAATGCTGGGACGTCAGTACGGGCCGTTGCAGCACACTTCAATGTCCACCACTCCACCATTAGCCGCCTGAGAACGCGCCTCAGAGAGACTGGAAGCACCGTGAACCGCCCACATGCCCGGCGACCACGTGTGACCACCGCCGGTCAGGATCGTCACATGAGGCTGCAACATCTCCGGGATCGACTCCGACCGGCCAAGAGGACTGCCGATGAGACTGTCGGGCTGCATAACAGGCGCATTTCAGCCCAGACGGTGCGTAACCGCTTGAGGGAGGCCAACCTCCGAGCCCGCCAACCACACCGGGGACTCTACCTCACTGCAGTCTGGCGTCAGACCCGACTGAACTGGGCCAATGTTCACTTGCGCTGGACCCTCGCATGATGGAGGAGAGTGCTGTTCACCGATGAGTCGCGGTTCCAGCTGTATCGGGCTGATGGCGGACTCCGCGTCTGGCGTCGGGCTGGGGAGCGCTACACTGACGCCAATGTCCTTCGTCGGGTGTCACACGGTGGTGCCAGTGTTATGGTGTGGGCAGGCATATGCCATGGAGAGCGCACTCGGCTTCATTTCATTGAAGGCAACTTGAACGGGCAGCGGTACAGGGACGAGATACTCAGACCCATCGTCGTGCCGTTTGTGCGCCTTCACCATGTGACGTTTCAGCACGACAATGCTCACCCCCATGTTGCCAGGATCTGCATGGACTTCCTCGGTGAGGAGGACATTGATGTCCTCGACTGGCCTCCATATTCTCCCGACATGTCGCCCTTCGAGCACCTTTGGGACGTTCTTGATCGACGCGTACGACAACGTTACGCAGTCCCAGAGAACGTCCGCCAGCTCCGTGTGGCTCTCCAGGAGGAATGGGAAAACATCCCTCAGGCCACCATCGATAATCTGGTGATGTCCATGCGCCGGAGATGCACCGCTCTGCGCGACGCCAACGGTGGACACACCCGCTACTGACTGTGTGAACTCTGACAGTGACACCTCGGTTGTGTCGGCTGTTGTAGCGCAAAGACTGTCGCCAGAATTCTCAAGGAACTCTTTGAAATTTAATGCTCAATTGTCATGGATTCTATAACCAAATTGTTGTGAAGATTTAGTATTAATGAGTTCGAGGTAAAATAGTAACAATTGCTTGGTGCGTTTATATTTTTGCACTTGGTGCGTTTATATTTTTGTTCAGTATATATATATATATATACATATACATATACACACATATATATATATATATATATATATATATATATATATATATATATATATATATATATATATATATATATATATATATATATATATATATATATACATATACATATATATATATATATATATACATATATATATATATATATATATATATATATATATATATATATATATATTGTTACGTTTGAGGAGGGGGTATGCATTCAAAGGGTAATTAGGATGTTTAATTAGGTATGCCATGCTGTTCGAGTTTACCAGGATCTCGATGTAATAAGTAGTAATTCAGTGGTGATAAGTTGTCTAGTAAATGTTCATTTCTTCAAGGGGGAAATGATAAATGTCACGTAATTAGATAGGGACACGGGATAGGGTAAGTGTGTCTGCGTAAACCCCTTTTGGTATTCTCTGAAGACTGGCCGTGACGTCACAGGAGAGTACAGCGGATGGCTCCGCCCCGTGATCACGATTGGCAGAAGGCGACGGCAGTGGGCCAATAAACAGCTCGATTGGAGGTGACGAGGGCAGAAGGATAAAAAGGTTCTGTTCGGGGTCGAAAAGGAAGAAGAAGAAGATTACAACCAGAACACTCGTGTTTTTTTGGTGTGGAACCTGTGGCGGCGGAGAGCGTCCTGGCTGCTGTGCTGAGTCGACCGTGCTCTTGATCGTGTCTGGGAGCCTTGCCGAGCCTCGTGCCTCGCTTTGGTTGGCTCTAGGGTTCTGCTGACTCGGAATACGGGGTCGGGCGGCGGGTGGACCTGCCTCCCTCTCCTGCTCGCGGCTTGGCGCGGGAGCTGGTTCCCTGGCGGCTGTGGGCGAACTTGGGCCAGGACCAGGAGGTCGACAGCACCGCGGTTTCTCCTGCCCCCCCCCCCCCGGCGAGAGCAAGGCCGGCTCGTCCGGCGCCGATCCAGGGACAGTTGCGTCCACACCACGGTCCAGCCTGACCACCAGAGATAGCTACGTTTTGTGTGTGTGTGTGTGTGTGTGTGTGTGTGTCTGCTTGGCGCCTTAGAGGGATTGAGAACTGTATATTCATTGGAATTGTGTGTTTTTCCCCACGCCCGATCCCACACCATCCCGTCGAATCGCCCCGGATCCCTCTTCTTGCCGAGTCTTGTTATTTCTGGTCAATAGTAAAAAGAATAAACATCATCAACTCAGTGAAAAGTGACTCGTGCCACCTTCCTCGTCCCGTTTGCGGTAGGGCGATTAAAACCGCCGTCTTTGGGTTATATAAAAATAAATCGCCTCCATCGTTTCGGCTCATTCTACGTTGGCGGGACTGTTCAAGTCCCGTGGACGTCACATTGGTGTCAGGAGTGGGATGTTCGAACCCCTCTAAATTATATACCAGGATTAAAATCTCACCACGAATTGGAATATAAAATTTCTGCAGAAAAGCGCGCGAGCGCGGGAAAATTTTGGCGGGATTTTTCAAATTTAAATTAATTGGCGGCAAACGGGACTTCTGCACCATGGCGGATGTGCAGATGTTTGAGGAGGAAGGCCACGTGTCTGGCAGCGAGTCGGGGAAGAGGGGAGAGACGGGGGTAGGGTTGGAACCTCCCCCATTCCGAGCGTGGACCGTGCTTCATCGCCCGTAACAGGGCCGGCAGCACCGGAAACCGGCACGATGACGATCTGGACAATGTTGGAACGTTTAATGAGTGCAATTACAGCACAGGGGGCAAAAATGACGGCACAGGGGGCACAAATGGAAAATCAATTCGTGACACAGAGGGCAGAAATGACAGATCAATTGAGGGTAATGGGGGTACAGTTGGGTGCACGGACTGATTTAATGAGGGATGAATTGGAGGAAAATATGGAGAAAATGAAAACTGAGATGCTGGAGTGTGTGGATGTTAAATTGGGAGAAATACAAAGTAAATTCGAGGATAGATTGGAGGAAACAAAGCTAGAAATTACATTGGAGGGGGAAAATATACGGAAAAAATTGGTAGATAAAATTGATGCAACGAACATTCGGGTTGATAAAGTGGATGAAAGCCTGGAACGTCATCGTGCCTGTGTGGATGCTCGTATGCAGCTGCAAGTTGAAGAGTGGGGAGAGCTGAGGAAGCAAGGGATGAATTTGGCGGAGGAGGTAAAAGGATTGGAGGCTCGTTTGGACGAACAAGATAAAATTATGAGCCAAGATGAAGTCTTGGATAAAGGCCTGGTAGAGCCGTCTTTTGTAAGTAGAGTGTCCGGGTTGGTTGAGGAGCAGCTACAAACTCGTGACGGAGCCTTGGAGGAGGTTGTGCGGGCCCAGAAGATCCTGCGGGAAGAGGTGAATCGGTCCATTCAACGTTTGGAACAGGAGGCAAAATTGACCCATGAGACTCTCACCACAAAATATCTTTGGCCACAGTGGGCTCCGAAATTGGATACGCAGCCACAAGGGTGTTTGATCCCTGGGCTGGATTCGGACAAGGGAGAAACTGAGAAGCGGGCCACCGTAAAAGTGATCCCCCTGGTAAATTTCGACGGGTCAGGGAGCGTTGAAGCTTTTCTGACGCAATTTGAGTGCATTTCCCGACTAAACGGGTGGAATGAGCGGGAACGTACAGGGAATTTGGTGGCAACGTTGCGGGGACCAGCCGCAGATGTGTTAAACGTGATCGCGGAGGGGATGTTGACCAGCTCCCACATTTACGAGGCGTTGAGCCGTCGGTTTGGGTTCGCGGCAAACTGTGATCTGGTGCGGGCTCAGCTCCAGCACCGCAGATTAAAGCCGGGTGAGACAGTGCAGGAGCTGGCACAGGACATTTACCAATCAGTCAGGATCGCGTATCGGGACCTTACAGTGGAGGCATGGGACAGACTGGCACTAGAGAAATTTTTAGCTGCTCTTCCTGACCCTGAGGTCCGAGCACTAGTGGAGTTACAGGATCCACCCACCGTTCACCGAGCCTCCGAGTGCGCGGCCAGGCTGGCCTCGTGGAGGCGGCCGGGTCGGGTGCCCGAGAGGCCATCGGTGACGATCCGACAGGTGGAGATCCAGGATCAGGGAGGGGGGCTGGGAGAAATTGGCATTACCCAAATGCTTCAGAGGATGAATCCTCCTGCTGAACCGCCAGGTCTATCCGAGATGCCCTTTCATAGGTCGGGTCCGGAGATCACTGTCGGGGGTCCGGGAGACTAGATTGGGCTGAGCATATACGGCCATGCTCGGCTGCTGAGATTGTGGCGAAGTGCCCTCCTTTGGTGAAAAAAAAAAAATGAATTGTGGGAAAATTGGCAGGGGTTTGTAAGTTCTGCTGGGTTTTAGAGTGACAATCGGGACAGTGGGTAATTGGAAACAAAGCGGGCACGAGTGGCTGTCCAATGGCTGGTGCGTTGATCGGGTGAGAAGTGCTGTGTGAGTTGTTTTAAGTGAAGAAGTGAAATGTATAGTGCACACATTGTTTTTTTATTGGGCATGGTGTGGTAACAGGGAAGGTCATGGTCGGTGAAGTGTTAGAAATGCAGGTGTCACATGTAAGGCCGATGGGGTGGGGGAGTCATGTGGGTTTTGTGGGTGGGGATGATGTGCTTGTCCACAGGGATTGCTGAAGCTCACGGTGAGCGTGAATTGCGACCCCCTTCAAGGAGATTCACCCCCTGGTGGCTAATGGTGACAGTGTCTGGAGGCAACTGGGAGAGGGTCTGGTTACATACATATACACTCGCGGGGTGTGCTTACACATTGTGAAAGCATATGAACCATGCTTCACCATTGCCTTGGGTCATTCACCTGCATTTGATTTTTCATTTATTTATTTTAATTCATTTATATTTTCATTTAAGGATGCTTTCGATGGTTCAATGATTTTTCCTGGCGCACCGGCTTCAATGTCCGTTGGCACACAAAATTACCATGCTTCCCCATTTTCTCGGGTCACTCACCTACATTGTTTTCTTTTATTTACATTTTCATTTGTGGATGTTGTCCAATGATTCTGTGATTTTTGCTGGTTTACCGGCTTTGATGTCCATCGGCAAAGAAAATTTCAGCATTCGACATCACCTGGAAGGTACCGTTTGCATTTGCATTAGCGGGAAAAATCATCTGGGTGGCAGATGGACAGTTGTTCTTTGCGGATTATGCGGTTTTATTGTGCGAGATATAATCTGTGGCGATGATCACTATAACAGTCAGGAGGTATGTCTGATGTATAAATGACGAATATGGTCATCATTGGTAGGATATTTATTGGTATGCCATCCTGATGAGGGCAAATAAGCCTGAAATCTTGATAGGTGGCTCAGTTTGATGTTTAGCTGATGTTGACCATGTCATCTTTGTCTGTTTGACAGAGTCGCCGGGCCAAGAACTCTGGGTTGGAGGTGACGCTTTGGTGCAGGAATATATCCAACGGAGATCGGGGGAATGCTCGTCACACTCCACATGTTTTGATTTACCCGCTGATCACATCACGTGCCTTCTGGTTGAATGGTTTGTTTTAGCAGCAACAACTGTCTGGGTGGCAGCCAGATGGTTGCTATTTGCAGATTATGCGGTTTTACTCTGTGAGACATAATTTGTGGCGATGCCTACCATAATAGTCAAGAGATGCGTCTGATGTATTTATGATGAATGTGGCAATCATTGGTGAGATATTTATCGGTATGACGTCTTGATGAGGGCAAATAAGCTTGAAATCCGGATAGGCAGATCCATTTGATGTTCAACTGATGTTGACCATGTAATCTTTGTCTGTTTGACAGAGTTGCTGGGCTGAGGCATCTGGGTTGGAAGTGACGCTTTTGTGTAGGAATATGTCCAATGGGATAAGTGTGTGTGTGTATATATATATATATATATATATATATATATATATATATATATATATATATATATATATATATATATATATATATCGAACACGCAACACGGTTGTGTTTGCTGTACCGTAGAGTGTAATTACCAGGACATGTAGAAAAACCCAAAGAGGGAAAACTGTAAATGGCTCAAAGGAAGTGTCACATGTCTGTGTACAACTCATACCTATACTTTCACGTCATGTTCAAGGGGCATTTGACCTGATACGAGACAGGATATTGATCGCAGAATGCTAACCGCTGTGGGAAATAAAAATAGAGGTGACGAATCGGATGTTTACCTTTGTCCGAGCAAAAGGGTAAAGGAGAAAAGGAAAGGTGTTTAATCTTTTGTTCTGACGAAGAATTAATGGCCAAAACGTCAGCTTCTCCTTGGTTCCCATGGTGGTTATCATGCTGTGATTAAAGTCCTGTTGATTTCATCCATTGTTCCACATGTCTGACCATGCAGATTGAAATTAGATTTCACCATGAAGATTAGGTCTTCATTCTACATGGAGAAAAATAAAGTTGTGGAGAAAGGCAATTTAACTCATATTATTTGTGTAACAAAAATATCAAGTACTTTGTGGATTTATTTTTGCAAAACTTCATGGCACACGTTACTGTGCATATTTTTGAAAATTATACTGTTCCAAAGTATCCTTAATTTAGGGAATTGAAAATTGTACAGTACTTTCAATGACCTTGCATAACCAATGTCATAAAGAATTTGAGAATTTTCACTCAGTGAGTAAAATAGAATGTTAGCCACAGGCAAGAAACTAGTAAGGAGAATAAGTTCATAAATTCTGATTTAATAAGGTGCAAACCTGCGATTGCGGAGTTTGCCACGTCTCGTGCAGCAATTACTTAAAATAACCTGCGGCAGCATTGCTGGAAGTCTATCCATTAGAGTAATGAAGTGCAAAATCACTGATATTAATGTACCTGCACCTGGCTAATTATGTGGTCAGCTTGCTGGTTTCCTCTGTATGATTCTTCTCAGGTATGTGTGTGCGTGTGTGTAGTGGAAGGAGAGAGAGAGAGAGAGAGAGAGAGAGAGAGAGAGAGAGAGAGAGAGAGAGAGAGAGAGAGAAAGAGAGAGAGAGTTCAATAAAGCTGTTTAAAAGTCTTATTATGATAACATGTTCTATCAGAGCCAATTGAAAAGTCTTGTTTGTATAACATGTTCCAACAGAGCTGTTTTAAAAATCTTAACATAATAAGTTTGATCAGAACTGGTTTAAAATTCTTGTTATTATCATATGTTCGATGAGAACGAGTTTAAATATCATGTTAGATTAATATGTTCGACCCGAACTAGTTTAAACGTTTTGTTATAATAACATGTTCGACAAGAACTTTAAAAAGTTTTGTTTTTGCAACATATTCAATCAGAACTGATTAAAATGTCTTGTCTAATGTATAAAGCTCTTTCCAACCACTGACTGACTGACTCACTCACTGACTGATTGATATTAAAGATCGGTGCTTTCCGGGTGATGTCGAAAGCTGAAATTTTGCGTGCCAATGGACATCGAAGCCGCTACACTGGGGGAAAAAAAAATCACAGAATCGTCGGATGACATCCATAAATAAAAATATAAATAAATTAAAAAAATGAAAAAAATGCAGGTAAGTGACCAGAGACAATGGGAAAGCAAGCTAATTTTACGTGCTGACAGGCATCGAAGCCGCTACACCAGGAAAAAAAATCACAGATCCATCGGAAAGCATCCAGAAATGAAAATATAAATAAATGAAAAGAAATAAATGAAAAATCAAATGCAGGTGAGCAACCTGAGACAATAGGGAGACACGGTTTGTATGCCCACCCCACTAGTTATAATATGTTTGATCAGAACTGGTTTAAATGTTTTGGTATTGAAACATGTTTGATCAGAGCTGGTTTAAAAAGCAGGTTGTTGTATTTTCTATCAGTCATTTTCCATAAAACAGCATCGAGGGTTCTGTAATGAGTTGGCACATGCGATGCACATCGACAAAAAATGTACCATTCCATTTTTACATCATAAAACTTTCTTTTTCCTTTCTCAACTGCTAGCAAATTCAAACATAAAACTGAAAGGGTACTTGGTGGAACACATACCTCCGCCACGTACCGCCTGATCCACGAGAACATATCGGGCCCAATACATTTTTGAAATATCATGTCATATATCGGTTTTGGCCCGAACTCTCAATGGTGAAGAACCACTGAAGAGTCACTTTAAAATTAAATAATCATCGTATCCAGATCAGGATTCGGATCTTCACGAAAATCGAATCAATTTGTCCTTGTCACTTACCCAACCTGTTCACCAAGTTTCGTTTGAATCCGTCCACAACTTTTTGAGATATCGTGATATACATCAGCTTCGCCCTATCTCTCAGTGGTGAAGAATCCCTTTAAAAATTCCAGTAGTCAGATCCGGATCCAGATCTTCACCAAAATCTAATCAGTTCTTTCCTCTCACACACCCAACCTGTCCACAAAATTTCATCTGGATCCATCCCCAACTTTTTGAGATAGCCTGCAAAAAAAAAGACAGACAGACAAACAACCAGGTGTGAAAACATAAGGCCAAAAAAAAAAAAATGTTGCATTGGCGTAACCCGCCCGACCCTAAAAATTCCGCCGACCCTACGTTTTTTTTTTGTTTTTTTGCTATCGAAAAATTTTGCCGACCCTATTTTATTGCTATTTTTGTTGTTTTGCTATCGTTTTCAAGTATCTTGTTGATTGCGATCGCGATCGCAAAAACCCGGAAGTGTTTCGGACAGAACCCGCCGACAAAAAGGGTGGTACTCGAGCTGGGGGAGATTTTGGGAGGGATTTATTAGGAAAAAAAAAAAAAAAAAAAAAGATCCCGACCGACCTACCCTATTTTTCAGTGACCCATTACGCCAATGCAACATTTTTTTTTTTGGCCTAACCTCCTTCCACCTTTCATGGTGGAGGTAACAAGGGCTGTGGCATAGATTGTTTATCTCCATGAACCGATAGCTTCTATTAGCCTCAAAGTGATACATGACCGTGTGACCACCATATGAGGCTCTTTTCGTTCCCCTCAGACAGACCCTGAGAGTAGTTGTATTTGTTTGAGCCAGTCAATGCTGTAACTAGAGCAGTGGACCACAGCTGAACTGCCCATTTGACTAGGCTAAGATAGATCGACTCAGTCATAGCCAAGTGGATAGGATTAGTCGAATACAAAATGTGATGCACTTGATGAGTACAGAACCGAAGGCTGCTAGGGAAGGTATAAAAAATAATAATGAATAGAAATGTTGAGCCAGTGAAGCAAACCTAATGTCCCTGGGCATGAAGTGTCTCACAAAGCTCAACAGCATTGCATGTGCAAACTATGAATAAGGACAGTCCTGGCAGCAATCTGTCATGTGCACCACTTTTGCAGCCTTTTTGGTAAGAGTTTGATGTCGGCGCTTACTCCGAGCTTACTCAGAGCCTACACCAAGCTCATAAGACCTTCACATGAAACACCATAAAAATAAATAAATGCAGCACGGCATTGAGACAATTATAATGAAATTCCTATTTATCATTGTCATTCTTCATTGACCCGTGTCTCCTGGCTCTAATGTTCTGTGTTCCATTAAAAAACAAGTCTTCAGTTTACAACACTCATCTCATCCTGTGTCCATCATAAGTATTTATTAATGAGTGGGATCTCTTGTTCTGACTACTGCCAATAATTATCAGTAGTGTGTGCATTGCAAAGGATGGACAGGAGGAGGGCTGCCGTACCTCGGTCTGAACCATATTCACCCGACGGCTCCGTAGTTCCTGCACACCGTTGTAAATGTCCACAACTCCTTCCTTCTCGGCCATGTCCAGCATAATGTCAATCACGATGAAGCAGCCTGTGCGGCCAGCCCCGGCACTGCGGAGGAAAAATGCTGAGTCATCCCACGGTGCGCCTTACCGGACCGTGCAATAACTGTGCACGTTGTGTCCCCACCTCCATTCGAGCCCGTCATCATTTGAAAATATTCTGCTTCCAAAGCTCAGGCAGTTATTGCTACTTGAGCGAGTACCAAACGCGTCGCATGATGCCCCTATATCAAAATCCAGGCATCAAACCTTCAAGTAATTTTGCCACCAATTGTGAACTGTCTATAGATCAGATAAGTGTCATGTGTAGGAATCGTATAAAGAGAGACAAAGGTATATTTTGGCCAAATCAATTTCCTTCACATCGTGTAGGTGAAATGCGTAAGGCGTTTCTATTCATTTGCACTCCTATCGGTAAACATACGTACATTGGGAATGCATGGAACACAGAATGAATGATTCATTCACTGAAAATGGTCAGTTGATGATTAAAGAAAGAGACAGGACGAGGGAGACTTTTAAACACAAGATTCAATTTTAAACCAATTGGGCTCTCTTCCTCCTCACTCTTGCATGAGATCAGATTTTGTAAACAATAACAAGAACAACAACAACAACCAAGGCCTGACCATCATTACTCATCTCTTTCTTCGTAGTGTCACATCCACATATCAGAAACATTTAGCACTTCTCACTCTTCAGTGAAATAAATCTACAAAATGTTAAAAATTAAACAAATTCTGCTTCTGCACCAAGTGATGCCACTTGGCAGGCGAAGGTGCTTTCAATAATAACAATGGACTTATAACAAATATTGGCATGGCAATATTTTCTCATTAGGTTTCTGCAGCCATGACAGCAAGGCCAATAGTTATTAGACCCCGTGGCTGGTTTTACATTAAGGAGGTTGTGTGCGATTAACGAGCCGTGAACACACGGCGCTTTAAACAAAAACAGGAAGCAATTGGGAAGGAATATTCGAAGAACACAGGAGTGGTAGTTGGCCGGTTGAGAATAACACAGCTTTCATGTCGTGCGCAGATTACGATGGCCGGTTTTCAAAGCCAGAAACAAATGCTATCCGACATGGAGAAATGGGAAACATTTTTCTGAATGACAAGAAACATAATTTCATATTAAAGAAACCCATTTGATTGTTGTAGGACTTGCGAGCTGGGTTGAGCTCGGAAGAAACGGTCCGCCATCTTCGAGGGCAGACAACTTAATGAAGTCAATTTAGAATAAATGTCATCTTGATTATAACAACGGTATACTTCTCGCACTAAGTTCAGCACAGAAAAATCAAAGTGTCACATGTGCAGTGAACCTGCCAGTTGAAAATTTATGAGTTCAAAAGCTATAAAGATGGAATAAACAAAATCTCCAAATAGGTTTTGGATTGCTAAGGAAGAACAGCCACACAGGAACAAGGAATTTTTGGTAATTCCTGCACTAGGCCTTACCTGCAATGTACCACCATTGGGCCAGCTCCAAATGGGTTGGATGTTTTCACCCTGCGCACAAAGGCCAGCAAGCCCGTGGCGTGATATGGGACGCCGTGGTCAGGCCAGCTGGTGAAATGAAACTGCCGTACTTCACGCGCCTCTTGGCTTCCAACCTGCAAGTACACACCACCGAATGGAATGGTACACGTTACTTATTCATCAGAGTAGATAAACTATTAGATTCCCAAAACACAATGTCGTCGATAAGGCATTTGAGCCAAACATGTTACAACATCGTTTTTCAATCAACGGAAACCAGTTTGTGTTCACAATCAACAGATATGTCAATGCTACACCAGCTTGTGTTCCTTCACAATGAAATGATGATGAAGAAAGATTATTTAATAACTCAATGGAAGTAGTTTGAAATGTCAAACCGTTTGTCTAAAGACGAAACCCAAAAAAATCCTTTCAGAGTTCCCAGAACGAGTGCACTCTGCGAGGTTTTCTTTCCAAATGTGCTGCACTTACACGTTTTGACTTTGATGCTGAACAATCGACACCTTTAATTTAATCTAAAAACTCCCAACTCGAACCCCTGACCGTGCTTTTCAGTGTTTCCTCCACCACATGCTGGTAAAGCAGTAATAATAGTGGCCTTAAGTGTACATATGTTCTGAACGTGCAATTCCAAGTTGAGGATCTATCACCTGCACAGTTGGAGACAACATAACAAATTGTAGTCGTTATGACAAAGGCTTCAAAAACCACCACACAATGCTTAAATGCATTCAAAAATTGGTGTGTAGATCGTCGGGAGGATTTGGAATGTGGTGAGATGGAATAGGGTGGAAAGGCACTTCGCTCTCAAGGTCTCTTTCAATCCGAACACAAGTGTTGCCTGTGGCATCGACACCTGTCTTTATACGGAACGCTTCCCCGTGTTGAAATGTCTCATGTACATCGAAGCAGGTCTGCAACTGTTATCTATCTCGGTCGCCAAAAGAGCAAACCAGTTTTGTAAGCACCATCCTCACCCGTTCCAAGTTGAAGGTTCGAATAATGTATTCGGCAAGCATCTCAGTCTCCACCAAGGTGACTTTGATGGGCCCGTACACCTCGCGATCATCGGGCCAGTATCGGCAACATTTAACCTGTGAAAGCACAATGCATCGTACGTGACTCCTGATTTGTCTGCCCTCGGTACTCCACCATTCCTTTTTTTTCTTCTGACTTTTTGAATAAAATGATTTTCTCACCCTAACCTTAACGAATTTTTTCTCACCCTAACCTTAACAGCCCTAACCCTAACAGCCCAAACCCTAACCCTAGATCAACAAGTAGAAAATCCATGAAGAACAGTTCGCTCTGAAATGAAAAAAAAATCTTAAAAAATCACCTGCTGCTTTGTTTTCAATAAATTCCTCCTTGACCCATTGCATTTGGTACATTTGCCTCGAAAGCCCAAATGTCTGTCCAGTTGCACAACCCAGGAAGAAGTATTTGATTTAAGGCCAGAAGCACCCTCTGTAGATCTCTTCAATTTGTTATTAACGTAAAAATGATTAACAGGAGGAATTCCCATGGAGTGCCATGTGGGCGATCAAATGTGGCCGGAAAAGAGCCGGGTGCGGCCATGGTCCCGCAGAGATTTCGAAATGAGATTACATAAACGACCCTCTGGTTTCCACCTTTATCAGACAACTCCCACTGAGGGCAATTAGCAGTGCCAGTCAAACTCTCCAACAGAAATTAAGTTATATTGGAACGGCACACAACACGTCTAGCGTATGGTGCATCTGCGATTCCAATGGCCCACGCCATGCACCAGTTTGAGCCAGTGGGGGTAAAACTCAGAGACGTGAATTAGAATGTCCAGGAACCTTTCTCGACTTGGAAGGGGACCAATTAGCATTGTCTTCATAAAAAATGGGTTAATTATCATTGGAACCCTGAAAACCTATCCAAAACACGAAATTCTCAAAACAGTTTCGGTTGAACAGAAATCCTGGATTGGAAGTTACAAAATTAGAAACAAAACAGCATCCACCAACACCCAGGGATGAATGTTATCTCGGCTTCTGTAGCTTTCCAACTCACCCGTTCTTAGACAGCTTTGTAGTGCAAACACACATACTCCTAACAATCTGACGGAGCTCGGATAACACTAGTACACACAGAGTCAAATTTGAGGGTTATGCTGAGGGTCAGCCGAAAGGACGGTACACAAACTCAAGAACAAGACAAGAAAGCCGAGTTGGCCCGTTAGACATTTGCCAATCTCCTCACTCAATGTGTTTTGTACTGGCTCCACAACACACTTAAAATGAAACAATCAATTTTATAATCAATGAGTATCACGCCGCACATGTCAAACCATCACGGCCACGGTGCCATAAATCAATCCCACCATGCGCGCAGGCCTTTAAATAGGTGACAAGTGCTTGTTGTCATGGTGATCCCCCAAATCGCAATTACAAACGCACAGCGGTGATCACAAAGAAACCTCGAGCAGTATGTGGAATATCCATCTGTACACAGCTCAGAGATCCCCAGGTACATCCTGATACCTCATGACTGTACAGGTTGCAGTTGAGCACCTTGGATCAATCAATTGTAAAAGTGACCCACGAGGCTCCAGGAATGGTATGTCCAATGAGAGAGATCAGAGCTAATGGCTGAAGTGAGGTCAATTCATTTGTTTACCTTCATTTAATTTATCATAAATTCTCACTCGTGATGAAAAACATTTCCAATGCCAAGGCTATGTTTAGTTTGTTATTATTGGGACTTTCCACTGTTTGGTCAAACAAAGTAATACTCACCCGACCAACCTCCACCAGGTTGGTGACCATAATAATGGACGCCGTCTGCTCCTGCCAAACCATGCGCCAGAAATCGCAGATCGTTTCAGGGAGGGGACCTGGAAACGGCAGAAGGAGAATTGTTTGGACAAATTGGTGAAGATAACAAAAGGGGTTATAAATGGAAAAATAGCGCACAGAATGGTACAGGGAAGCTAAGTGCAATGATGATGGAAATGTAGAATAAAGAACTGCCAATAACAGGAGGAAAAAAAAAAAAGATAAGTTGGGTTGGGGATGGGGAAGGGGGAAATTTAAAGGGCAAATTCTTCTTAGGTTTAACATGTGAGGCGATATTTTGAAAAAACAATTTGAAAAACATTTTTAGGTTTCATGATGCACAAAGAAACAATTCAACAACACTCATTCTTACAACACCACTCGTGTCCTGAGAAAAGAGACCATTTGCTCCCTCATGCTCACATCACACAAGATTGCAATGATTAAACACACACACACACACACACACACACACACACACACACACACACACACACACACACACACACACACACACACACACACACACACACACACACACACACACACACACACACACACACACACACACACACACACTGTAAACAGCCTCTTGTTGGCCTTTTATCCATAGACTCCTATAGAGAAGGACTGGAACCTCCCATGCTCGGGGTTTGTAACTTGAGTCTGAAGGATTAACTTGAGTCCGGGGCTAAAATGACTTCTAGAAGGGCTAGAGACACGATCTCAGGATCCATATAGGGGTTTTTGAGGACGGCGAGTTCAATAGTGTCATTTTCAACACCACCTGAGGTCATCTTCAAGGTCCAAATGTCATATTTCAAGGTCAAATGACTGAATTTTGGTATTTTTTGCCCATTTTTGTGTCTAACTCATAAAGGAAAACTTTTGGAAAGTCTATGACAAAACATGATATTGTGCACCTACTGCACCTACTTGCTGATTTCTATCATCGTTAACTAATGTATGTTTTCTTTGTTTCTCTTTCAGAAACTGTCCAGCTGGTGATCTCACAGGATCTTTGTGTTGTTTCCTGCTTTGGCGACAATATGCCACGTCGTTGCAGCTGCTTTGGTTGTAGAGAAAACTATGATGGGACGCCTTATGTAAAGGTCATATCCTTCCCAAAAGATCCTGAGGAGAGGGAGAGATGGATATTGGCAATGCCAAATGAGAAAGAAAGCTTGAGGTGCTTAAAGGAGATATATATTTGTGAGACACATTTCAATTGTGATTGGGTGTCAGTTAGGGGTGGCAAACGACCCAAAGAACCCCCATCAATATTTCCTGGAGTACCGAAATCAGCTTTGAAGCAGGTGACCTCAGCCCCACGCCCAACATCATCTTCATCTCATTTGTCGTAGATGGTAATGAGTACAAAGATTATTGGAGTGATATTCAGAAGGTTTATGAGATTGACCAGACTACTCCTATTTGCTTAACCAAGCTGACGCACACCACTGTTTTCCCCAAGCCCCTTCAACGCCAGAGCGTACCATTGGTATGCCAAGTGTTCAATGACAAGACTGTCACTGCTTTAAAGACCTTCAAGGATTCACTGGGCATCAGCGAAGGCACAATCATCCTCACCCAGATAATGAGTGAGTGGTTCAAGATGATGAACGTGAAAGACCGTTTCTCAGCTATCCATCTGCGCGACGAATCCAGACAGCCTTGGACAGCAGACTGTACAAGTTTCACTAGGCTGGAGCAGGCCTGCCAAATTATATCTACCTGCACATGGCAAGGAGGTGGTGGTCGTAAGTTGAAGCTAACTCAGCAAACTGCTGAAGCCTTCGCTGTGTCCACACTTAATAATGTGGATGCTGCCAAATTGCTTCTGGCAGAGAAAGACTTTGACTACGTTCTTCCTGCTATATTTGCAGATGAAGCCTTGGAAAAGTTTTTCGGCCAAGCCAGGCAAAGAAGCGGTGGAAACTTATACATTGACGTAGTTGACATTATGGCTGCAGCTAAAATTGTAAATTTGCAAACACTCATTAAGCATGACATTATGCCCGAATCTAGTTCTCATGTGATTGATTGCGACAAGAACTGGACAACTTCCATAAATCCAGATGAGCGAAGTGAACTCATTGACGAGATTATTCCTCAAGACACTCAGGATCTCTTGGGGTCTGACGATGCTCTTAAGCATAAAGTAGTTTATTTGGCCGGACACCTTGTTCATAAATATGACGATAGCACTAGTATGGAGGAGATCATTGATGATGAAGATGGTAATGAGGTGTCATCTGAGTTTCTAGATAATTTGAATAGAGGTGGATTGAGTGTGCCGACTATGTCAACCGTCTTTTTTGTACATAATGCCTATAATTTGTATGACAAGACTAAAATGCGTTGCCGATTTCATTTTGCTGAGCTGTTATCCTCTGTAGTTGCAACTTTAGCTAGTAGTAATGCTGCATGTCCTACTTGAGCTAACATTCTATTGAAAGCTCATGTCCTCAATGTAAGTGACAAAGAAAAAGCTTTGGGATGCTTCAGGAGGCAAGAAAAGCTCTCCAACTAGTGATAGACATAGACATATGACAATAAATATCAAAGTTTGACAGCTCTACACACTTACATCTTATTACAATCAGCCATCTCTCACCGTTTGAGTTAGACACAAAAACGGGCAAACAATACCAAAATTCAGTAATTTGACCTTGAAATATGACCTTTTGACCTTGAAGATGACCTAAGTTGGTGTTGAAAATGACACTATTGAACTCGCCGTCCTCAAAAACCCCTATATGGATCCCGAGATCGTGTCTCTAGCCCTTATAGAAGTCATTTTAGCCCCGGACTCAAGTTAATCCTTCAGACTCACGTTACAAGCCCCGAGATCGTGAGGTTCCAGTCCTTCTCTATAGGAGTCTATGCTTTTATCACAAATGTTACAAAAATTTACCCAAAGGAGAAAGTACATGACATTCACAAACGAGATGTACTCCAAAGGAGAAAGTACATGACGTTCACAAACGAGATGTACTCCAAAGGAGAAAGTACATGACGTTCACAAACGAGATGTACTCCAAAGGAGAAAGTACATGACATTCACAAACGAGATGTACTGCAAAGGAGAAAGTACATGACGTTCACAAACGAGATGTACTCCAAAGGAGAAAGTACATGACATTCACAAACGAGATGTACTGCAAAGGAGAAAGTACATGACATTCACAAACGAGATGTACTCCAAAGGAGAAAGTACATGACGTTCACAAACGAGATGTACTCCAAAGGAGAAAGTACATGACATTCAGAAACTAGATGTACTCCAAAGGAGAAAGTACATGACGTTCACAAACGAGATGTACTCCAAAGGAGAAAGTACATGACGTTCACAAACGAGATGTACTCCAAAGGAGAAAGTATATGACGTTCAGAAACTAGATGTACTGCAAAGGAGAAAGTACATGACATTCACAAACGAGATGTACTCCAAAGGAGAAAGTACATGACGTTCACAAACGAGATGTACTCCAAAGGAGAAAGTACATGACGTTCACAAACGAGATGTACTCCAAAGGAGAAAGTACATGACATTCACAAACGAGATCTACTCCAAAGGAGAAAGTACATGACATTCACAAACTAGATGTACTCCAAAGGAGAAAGTACATGACGTTCACAAACGAGATGTACTCCAAAGGAGAAAGTATATGACGTTCAGAAACTAGATGTACTGCAAAGGAGAAAGTACATGACATTCACAAACGAGATGTACTGTATTCTACAGGGTGGAATAAAAAAGGATTTCATGGCAAAAAAAGTACATGACGTTCACAAACGAGATGTACTCCAAAGGAGAAAGTACATGACGTTCACAAACGAGATGTACTCCAAAGGAGAAAGTACATGACATTCACAAACTAGATGTACTCCAAAGGAGAAAGTACATGACATTCACAAACTAGATGTACTCCAAAGGAGAAAGTATATGACGTTCAGAAACTAGATGTACTGCAAAGGAGAAAGTACATGACATTCACAAACGAGATGTACTCCAAAGGAGAAAGTACATGACATTCACAAACTAGATGTACTCCAAAGGAGAAAGTACATGACGTTCACAAACGAGATGTACTCCAAAGGAGAAAGTACATGACGTTCACAAACGAGATGTACTCCAAAGGAGAAAGTACATGACATTCACAAACTAGATGTACTCCAAAGGAGAAAGTACATGACGTTCACAAACGAGATGTACTCCAAAGGAGAAAGTATATGACGTTCACAAACTAGATGTACTGCAAAGGAGAAAGTACATGACGTTCACAAACGAGATTCACTCCAAAGGAGAAAGTACATGACGTTCACAAACGAGATGTACTGTATTCTACAGGGTGGAATAAAAAAGGATTTCATGGCAAAAAAAGTACATGACGTTCACAAACGAGATGTACTCCAAAGGAGAAAGTACATGACGTTCACAAACGAGATGTACTGTATCCTACAGGGTGGAATAAAAAAGGATTTCATGGCAAAAGCAGAACTTCTTACAACTACCTTCACATACGATTTAGTATAATTCCTTATTTGATTAATCTACTGTGTGTATGTGTGTGTGTGTGTGTGTGTGTGTGTGTGTGTGTGTGTGTGTGTGTGTGTGTGTGTGTTTTTCCCATCTTGATTTTAGTGTTTCCATTTTCCACTTTAGGGTTATTATTTTGCAGTTATTGCATTTGTTTACTGGTGTGGTAGTGAAGATGGATGAGGTATGGGTGCTGAATTATATTGATGTTGTTGTTGTACACTGAGTTGAAGATACAAGAACTCAGAATCTACTGTACATATAAAAATAGGGCAATACCCCTGGGTGCTCACCTGGTAGCAGCTGGATAAGAAAACCAGGGAACCACTGGTAGTTGTGGATAACTCACTAAATATTTAACGGAGAAGAAAGCAAATACCTATGAATATTTTTTTTTTCTTAAATGCCGTGAACAAACTTTGGTACATCACGGGTGATGAAGGTTGTGGTGAAGTTTCATCTAAATCGTGTGTGGAGTTTCAGAGAAGAAGTTGCAAGTGTTTGGGGATGGACGGATGGACGGACGGACAACATGGAACTACGTTCCAGGTGAGCTAAAAACGAAAAGCACGGTCTGTCCGTGAGTGAAGCAGTCCGTCCGTCAGTCAGTGAAGCTGTGCGACTATATGCCGATTCATCACATCCTGTTTGAACTCAGTGGAACTCTGACTTCACACACGTACGTCTATTAATCAAGTATAATTAGAATGTACCTTTCAACACTTTAGACTGCTGAGATGCCTTCGACTGTTGAAGTCCGTTAAGACCCCCAAGACCCCCAAAAGACAAAAATGACCCAAAAGTCCCCGAGGACCCAATAGACCCAGATGACCAAAAAGTTCCTGAGGATCCAAAAGATCTAAAAGTCCCTGAAGATGTAAAAGACTCTGAAGACCAAAAATACCCACAAGACCCTGAACACCAAAATACACAAAAGCTACAGAGGACGAAAAAAGACCCCAAAGACCCTGAAAACCCAAAAATTACCAACGACCCAAAATACCCCAAAGATCCACAAATACCCCAAAGACCCAAAATACCCCAAAAAGCCAAAAGTCCCCAAGTACCCAGAAGATGCTGAAGACACAAAAGACCCAGAGGACCAGAAAGACCCTGAGGACTCCAAAGACCCTTTAGACATCTTAGACATTAACACCATTTTGACCCCTGACACCCTTCAGACAGATGAGGAAACTTAGACCCTTGACCACTTGGACCACTTGGACCTTTTTACAAATAAAAAAACCCTTCACAAATAAATTTCAAAGAAACATAATAACACCAACATTACAAATAAATTTGTACAAAATAAATGTTTGTATTATGATTGGTGTAAATGATGATGACACAGCAAATCTGTGACGTCAATCTCTGCAACGACGTGTGGAGAGGCGAGCGCAGCGAGCCGATCCAAGCTGGCTGAGGGATAAAACGACTTCACACATTCCCGAAAATATATCAAAATAATAATAAACTGCATTTCCAACAGTAAGTGCAGTCAAAGTGAGTTATTTGGCAGTAATGCTCAAAGCTCCAAGTTTAAATGTTTTCAAAGCACTCAGATAAATTAAATCAAAACGTAAAGAATATAAATTAGTCTCTTGGTGAAACTTTGAAAGGGATTGATGTGAAAGCTTTTTGTTACGTGACCTGGAGAGAGTTGGACATGCAAAAATCATGTTTAAATCTCGAACAAAATCATCAGAGTTCACCTTACATCAGAGGATGGCAAACCCAAGATGAAAATGTTTGAATACATCGTCTGAACGTGAACCATTACCTTGTGTGGCGATATATTGCTTTGTTCGATGATATCCCTTCAAAAACACAAAGAGCGAAACATGAAATGAATAAAAAAAATATGTTCACTTCATGCAAACAAACACAAAAATCATAATTCATTACAATCATATGACTGTAGTATAATCTCTACAAATAGTGTGTGCATGTGTGTGTTTGTGTGTATATATATATATAAAAATTTTTGGTGAGAAGGAGAAGGAAAAGAACACAGATTTACCCGTGCATAGTGCTTTAACCCCTACTTTCCACCCCCTGTGCCTGTCCCCGTCCTCATGTCCCGCTCCACCCCTCCTTTGCCCCATTTGTCCTGATGTCCCTTCCCGCTAGAAATGTCACACACAATGACAGGCTTTGACAGGCCCCTCTGCTAATTTTTTTTTTGGGGGGAGGGGGGGTGGTGAAGAAGGGAAGAACAAATTTACCCATGCGAAGAGTGCTTTAAGCTCAGCGTTGCCCAGGTAAAAAAGGAAATTGTAATAACTTCTGCCACCATCACCAGGTGACGCTTCGTGGTACAAATTTACATCAATAATTTACACTCCTTTACTTTGTATATCTTCCCTTTGCTTAATTGAGTCTCATCACTATTTTACACATGCTTCCTGTATACACTGAAACACTTCCAGGAATATTGTGCCAAATATCTTGCAGTAGATTCCACAGTTCTGTAAGGTTAGTTGGGCTCCTCTTGTTCTTCTGCGTTCCCAAGTAATCCCATATGGCCTCGACGGGGCTCGTGTCTGGAATCTAGGGTGGTCATTCTAATACCTGGAGCACACCAGCTGTAACCTTGTTCTCCAAATACTGTTTTAGGATACTGAAAGTGTGTTTGGGTCATTATCTTTTTGGAAAATGAATCCACTTCTGATGAAACGATTTTCAATCGGAACTGCATGGTGCTGCAGTATCTGCTTGGACTTCTCTCTTTTTTGGCGTCACATTGATTTTGACAAGCTTTCCCACACCAAAAGCTGAGATACAACCTCAGTCAGTTACAGAGCCTCCCCGAGTTTAGCAGTAGGCCACAAACAATGAATGTCTTAGCATTCTGTGGGTCTTCGGCGTTCCAACTGGCGACTCTTGGATCCAAAAAGGTGAAACTTCAATTAATTAGACCAGAGTACCCGATTCCGTTGTTCAGTCACCCAATGTTGGTGTTGTCTTACAAATTCCAGTCTTTTCACGTTATTCTGTAGTCTCAGCAGTGTTTTTTGCTGCAACCCTGCAATGAAGATCTGCTGCAATCAGCCTTCTGCACACAGTGCTGGATGAGATGCTAATGTTCAGGCCTACTGTCATTTCATTTGTCAGCTGCTGACTTCATTTTCTTTGATGACATAAGCTGAGCAACTTCAAGTGCTTGTCTTGCCTTATGGAGGTTCTTCTGGGTTTTCTTGGCATTTTCTTGTCTTGTACTGAACCAGCTTATTTCATGCATTGCAAAGTGTACCTCACATCATTGGAGGAGATCAAAGGGCTTCTCACTTGCCAGTGAGAGGCATAGAATTGTAGTACATGATCAGACTAACAGAGATTCCCTCCTAAAATTAATGGACATTTCGTGATTTGGGCCTCATCACTTTAGTGGTCATCCTTGGTCAGATCAAATAGTGACAGTTTTCATTGGGTGGGTTATTCATTAACATGATGTGTCCAATATTCTCCCCTTCTGTGTGGTTCACAAGAAGTACTTGGTGGCAGTTTGATAATAGAGAACGTGTTCTCCATTAACAAACATAAATGGAGGACGTGTTTTAGGACATATTCTCTTGGGTACCATTGGATTTGATGCAGTAAATTGCGATTAAAACACAAGGCAAACCAACCAGTGATTGAATAGCATCATGACAGCTAGATAACCAGGTCAGGTCAGGTATGGGAGCATGTGCCAGAACAGCGCGTCGCTGCGTCCACTTTCCGCCGGTACTCCAGGGGCCTCCGTCTGGCCATCCCCCAGGCAGATGCCAGGCCCATCCCCATCTCCTTGAGATGATGGTCAACCTGCTGCAACCACGAGGCACATGGTCGGCCCACTGGCCTCCTCCACTCATGAGACTCCCTCGCTGAGAGAATCTGGTGAGCAGGATCAGCGTCAGGAAAACGAGCCACATGTCCATACAGCCGCAACTGACGCTCACGGACTATGCAGGTAACAGATCTCATCCGAGTCTCTCTCTCAGCAACCGCTCGTTGGACACAAAATCCGACCAGCGATAGCCAAGGATTCTCCGAAGAGACCTGGTACCAAAGGAATTAAGTCTCCGTCTCAGATCCTTGGTCAGAGTCCAAGTCTCGCATCCATAGAGCAAGACTGGAAGTACCAAGGACCTGAAGACTCGGACTTTCGTCCTCCCGCACAGGTACCGGCAGCGCCACACCCCATGATCCAGTGAATCCATGACTCCCCAGGCCCGACCCAGACGTCTATTGACCTCTGACTCACAGCCAGCAGAGACATGAATATCACTGCCAAGGTAAGTGAATCTCTCCACGACCTCAACATCCTCACCACAAACAGACACAGACAGGACAGCAGCATCCAAGATGTCACCGAAAGTCTGGATCTTAGTTTTGACCCAAGAAACCCGTAATCCCAGCGGCTCCGACTCCTCATTCAGCACCTCGAGAGCCCCCAAAAGGATGTCTAAAGTCTCTGCAAAGATGATTGCATCATCTGCAAAATCAAGGTCCGAGATCTTGACATTCCCAAACGATTCACCGCAGCTTGATCTCTCCGACATCCTCCCTAAAATCCAGTCCATACAAGTGCTGAAAAGCGTGGGGGCCAGTACACACCCCTGACGAACACCAGTAACAACTGGAAATAAGTCAGAGATGGTACCACCACACTTCACAGCACTCTCAGTACCAGAGTAGAGTTCAGACATCAGATCGATCAGTTTTGGTGGCACCCCACGAAGACCATGAATTCTCCAGAGGACATCCCGATTCACTGAATCGAACGCTTTACAGAGATCAACATAGGCTGCAAGCAGCCCCTGCCGAAACTCTCATCTGCGTTCGGTGAGGACACGAAGAGCAAGGATACGGTCAATCGTTGACATCTTTTGTGTAAAGCCTGACTGCTCTGGACGCTGGTGCTCAAGCAGATGGTGGCGAACCCTATCAAGAATTATCCCAGCAAAGACCTTGCCCGGCACTGAGAGCAGCGTCACCCCTCGGTAGTTGTTGCAGTCTTGGCGATCACCCTTCCCTTTCCAGAGAGGGACAACAAGGCCCCTCTTCCAGTCAGTTGGGATGATGCCTGTGTTCCAGGCAGAGCACAAAACTGCATGCAACGACACGAGTGCAGCATTTCCACCAGCCTTGAGAAGTTCGGCATGGATGCCACAGATCCCTGGAGCTTTGCCCCGTTTCAACTGGTTCACCGCAGCCCGTGTTTCCACAAGCGAAGGTGGATCACAGTTGATTCGAGGGTCAGCAACAGAGATTGTAACACCCTTGACGTCCAACTCGACAGCTGGGGGATCAGCCTGGTACAACCGCTCACAGTAACCGGCCCAGCAGGCCTTCACTTCAGACTCCTCTGTCAAGAGCCTACCACTCTCTGCTCGAACTGCAGTGCTCCGAGGGATGGGCTTGGATGAACGTAATGCGCGAATTCCCCTGTAAGCGGGATGAGAATCACCTGTACACAGGTGATGCTCTACCCCCTCACAGATTCCTCGCACATAGGCCTCCTTGTCCACCCTCAGTGCACGTACAGTTTTACGCCTCAGCTCCCTGAACAGCTCAGCTCTGCCATTCAGCCTGGCCCTGCGACTCTGGTCAATGGTATCCAGTGTCCCTTGAGAGACAAAATTCTTCTTTGCCCTGCGGTGAGCTCCAAGACATCCACCGGCAAGATCAAGGAAGGTGGTCTTGAAGGCGCTCCACAACTCTTCAGGACCCCCCAAAGCACCCACACCCCCCAATTGTCCACTTAGCCTGTTCGCAAACACCTCAGCTACTCTCTCATCCCTGAGCTTGCCAACATCCAGCCTAGGCTGGGATGGTACCATTCTCCAAGAATTAAGGTGAAGCTTTAGAGTTGCTACAACAAGCCTGTGGTCAGTATTGAGGAACTGAGCACTCCGGTAGACCCTGCAGTTCTGGATCATCCTCCAACGACCGTCAATGAGGACATGGTCAATCTCCTTTGCCACACCGCCAGCGTTGGAATACCAAGTCCAGCGATGAGCTTGTGGGCGCTGAAACCATGAACCAGCCACCCTAAGTCCATGACTTCTTGCAAAGTCAAGGAACTTAGTGCTATTCTGGTTCATAGTTCCTGACCCATGGGGACCAACACACACCTCATAACCATCCCTATCAGTTCCAGTTGATGCATTGAAATCCCCCAAGACTAGAAGTGTATCTCGTCTGGGGCACTGATCAACCACAGACTCGAGTGTGGCGTAGAATGCATCCTTCACGGTGAGATCACTCGCCTCAGTCGGAGCATAAACAGAGACCAGGGAAATGACACCTAAGGAGTGACGAATCCTTAATCTCATAATACGCTCGTTGACCGGTGTTACCTCAATTATCATTGGGATCAGCTTATTGGACACAGCTACAGCAACTCCTTGGGCATGGTAACCATCAGAGCGACCAGACCAATAGTAGGTGTAACCACCCACCATTATCTCGCCGCAATCCGGTCTCCGAACCTCAGAGAGAGCTGCAATCCCGATGTCCAAACGCTTGAGCTCAGATGATAACAGAGACAGGTGATCATTCTCTCTTTGGGATAGGACATTCCAGGCACCCACCCGAAGGGAACGCCTCAGGTTAACCCAAGGAGACCGCCGTCTGGTGGACGACACCTCAGCACCACTCCGACACACTCTCCCACAATCTGACCCAGGGATGTTACCCCATGGTTCCCTCCTATCATCAAAGATTTGGGGTCCCGAAGGCTTTGCCCCAATCCCGTCATCCGGTGAGCTGCCCTGCGAAGGGAAGCTGCACAGGAGGTACTCCCACGGAGTGGGTTTTCAGATTTTTTTGCGTTTTGCGGAATGAAGGGTTTTACGGTGGCCGGAGTGCAAATCCTGCCACCAACCTCCTAATAAGAAGTAACCCAACTGCAGGAGGACGTCCGCAGACACAGTTGCGCACTAGATATGGATGGCCGTTGGCTCACAAGGAGCTCCTCCGCCCTTTGACATGTTTTGTTTTTAATCCTGCTGGGTGTCCATATCCAAACACCCTCCTCACCAGAAAACCTGTTGGGGGAGACGGTTTAGTCGCCGACAACCCGACCATGGAACAGGTTAGTACAGGTTTACATGGTACCTGTAGCAGGTCACAGATCGAACCTGACCTGACATAACCAGGTATGCAAATAACTTTCCTGGAAAACAGAGGCACGAATAAAAGTTTAAATAGAGGAGGAAGAAGAAGAAGAGGAACAATTGATCACAATTATGGTTCGACTATAATGGTTGGAGTGGGTAACGGTTAAAGTATCCGTTCTGGGTCTGAAAGGTTGGCGGTTAGATCGAGAATCCAGCAGAGTTAGGGCAAAGACTTCAAAATTGGTACGTGCTGCTTCCTCACTTGATGCTCAGCATTTAAAGGAGAGAATATGGAGAAACCCCGTGGGTTGGTGCCCATGGGGAGGAGGAAATTGCTCCTCAATTGTCCCACTGGGTGCTAGCTTGGCGTGGTAAGTTAGGTCATTTCCCCCAAGCTCAGTGGCTGTTTATCTGCAGTCAAGTCCAGTGTTGTCCCATGTATGTTTGTGCATTGTTTGTGTTGCAACCCCTCCATAAGCCTTAGATTCTGTAGAAAGAAAAAATGAATAAGGAGTGGGAGGATTCGAAGTGAAGAGTAAGCAATGTCCTGCACACTTGTATATCATTAGTGATAATGGAAAGAGAAAGAGGGAGACAGCAAGTGGATGAAGAAAAGGAAAATGAGATGCAAAGATAATGATGAGGATAGAAAGAGTCAATAAAGGAAGGAAGAGAAGTGAAAGAGTAGAGAAATAGATTTCTCACATCCATGTAACTGGCGTTGATGTAGTCTGAATTCGGGTCTCCATTGACAGTCTCAAGGACGGCACGCGAATGATCATCTGCAGAGAAGACCGTGGAAGGCATCACAAAGGTGCATTGTCTCCATTAACTTCACTGGTGAGCTGAATGGATGACCCACAATTTCGAGTGACAAACCAAAGGTTAAAACATACAGTGGGGCTTGAGGATTTGGGTTAAGAGCATCCTATAAAGGATCAAATTAATCAAAGATGACTCATTAATGGGGAGGCGTTGTGCTGTTATTCATTAAGCAATCATTGAAGAATTGCTACTTCGGGACGTGGATTTGAGAAAGGAGTTTTAACAAACCTACTCAAAAAGCAAAATTCGAACTTGTTATTGAAAAAAAACTGAGCAGGCATGGAGAGCGAATTAAAAAACCCTCGAAGCAACAAATGAGTTGTTTGACCTTTTATTGTATTTCATCAACAATGAGCCTTTCCACATTAATTGCAAGAATTGTAATATGGCCGAGCTGTACATTAAATCATTATTTTGATGTAAACATTTACAAATCCATGCCCAAACTAGAACAGCACTTGGGAGAGCATATTCCTCTGCCAGGCTGAACAGTTTTGGTTTTGTATCCCACTGATAGGTCGGATCTGCATCAGGACCTTAATCAAATCAAATCAGCTTGTTCTTGTCACCTACCCAACTCATCCACCAAGTTTCATCTGAATCTGTCCATAATTGTTCGAGATATCATGCGATATATATCGTTTTTGGCCCAATATTTCAATTGTGAAGAATCACTTAAAATTATCCGGATCTTCACTAAAATCGAATAAATTTGTCCTTGTCACATACTCAACCTATCCACCAAGTTTTGTCCAAATCTGTTCATAACTTTTTGAGATGTCACGCTCACAGACAGACAAACAGACAGACAGGGGTGAAAACGTAACCACCATCCACCTTCGGGGGTGTAAAATAAATGGTCATGGAAGTTCACAGCTGGGTCGGGATTCAACCACAAGCGAGATTCAACCCCAAGTTCAAAATCTCAGAACAATAGCGAACAGAGTTCTGTTTTCCTTGCACTCTTGGGGAGTCGTTCAACAATGCCTGACAGAAAGTCACACAGCGAGCCGGGGGCCGACCAGAGACTTGCTGGCTTGAAGACAACAAACAATCAGAGCCTTCAAAACTTGGAAGGTATGCAGACGGTGGGAGACTAAGTTCATGGTCTTTGATTGTTGTATCCAAGACAAACACAACAGCATGTAGGCTGGCACGCAGACAGCAAAATGACAAGAGATGGACAAGGACACTGCTGTGATTAACCGACTGATGAACATTCTGACAACTTGTCAAAAGCCACTCTTTATCAGCATTTTCTTTCACTTGAACATCCCCCAAGCCCACCCTCCCCCCAGCCAAACCCCCCTCCCTCACCCATGCTTACACGCGATGATGTTTCCATAGCGATTCTTGCTGCGATTCTCCTCTCGTTTTGCAACCGACCAGGAGGCCAATTGGCCTTCAAAGAAGCTCTGAGGAAAGGAAGGAAGAGGTTGTGGTGAGTTGGCTATAATACCATATACTTATTCAAACGAAACTACTACATCAGGAGTTCTTCCGCATGAAAGCACAGCCTGCTGCCTTGAAGTCACAACAATTTAAAGAATCAGGGTGTAATGTCTCTAAAAGGTCTGAATGTCACCACGAGTCAAGTGCATGTGATAAAGGCAGTTTAAATGTTTGACGTCACACAAAGAGAAGAAACCACACAGGTTGGCAGGGCCTGGAGCATGACCAGGGTGAAGCTATAAGACAGTTGAAGTAGCAAACGCGTGGGAAAATCTGAGAGAAAGACAAAATGAAAAGAATAAAGAGGAAGTTTACGTTTAAGCAAGAGAAAATGTATCACTTTGGAAAGCTTTATGATATTTTTCCTTAAAGGTCCCCTGACATGAAAAATAAACTTGTTATTTATATATTAACTTGACCTTCCTAGTGAAGAAATCACCCATGTTTTATTTTAATCAAAAATGGGATAATTAGACCAATATTTCGAACATTTCTAGTGCTTTTCACAACTTGCTATGCCCAGCCCCTAAAAAATGGACTTCAGCGAATCGCAGCGTGACGTCACATACAGTAACTCGCACAGAGTGGATTGACTCGAGATGTCGCGTGCCTTACAAAGTACCTACAAATGCATTGTGCACATGTTAATGCAATCTCTGTGATCGTCTTAATTCCAGTGATTGTTTCGCGAAAGTTTTAAATAGTTTTCGCCGTACTTTCGAAAATGTCTGCAAGATCTATCGTAGCAGGATGCAGCAATACAAGCAAAGACGGTGTAAGCCTTCATGTATTCCCGAAAGATGATAATCGTCGGAGAATATGGACATCTAAAGTGAAGTTGACGAGGGGAAACTGGAAATGCCCCAGTGACAAGAGCGTCATTTGCAGCGCCTACTTCGAAGACAGTGACTTTGAGCACGGGCTCTATTCATCGCTCTATTCATCCCTCTATTCATCCCAACCCCTCATTCCTCACACACAGAGGCAAGAAATTCTGCTTCTGAGCCGTGTATGCACAACAATCACGAGGCAATTATTTATCCCTTTACTTCCTTGTCGTAGTCGTATGCAAATCCAATAGATGTATGCACAATAAAGGGTTATACCATGTGGACCACAAAATATAAAATGTGACTGTTGAACGTTTCCATTAAAAAAAAAAATTACAGGGACATACAAGTAAAATACTAAAGATTAATATTGCATTATTTCAAGGCGCAAGGAGATAATTTTAAAATCAAACAATGTGAAAAACCTGCACCCACATTTTGCAGCTTATTGAATTGTTCGTTGAAACCAGCCTGCTGGGATAGGTACGATTCCACATACACGCAAGCCAGGTATGGCTGCACTCGACATACATGGGTTTATTCTAAAGTGAAGGTACTGCTTCCATTGGCTTGCTATTCATTAACATTTAGCCAAAATGCTGTAATAAAAGGAAAGGGAAAATATGTTGGCACAACTATGAAAGAGAAATTTATCTGTCCTATGATACGGCCTCAGAGCCTCGGGACTCTTACGCATTGACTTGTACATTGTGTGCATGGTAATACAAGTTACTTGTCAATTCGAGAGTCTTGACGAGTCCGATAAATCCGTCGTCCGTCCGACTAGTCCGATAAATCTGACGTGCCTTAGCTTTCTTTTATTATTCTCTTTTCTTCATTGTTTTCCACTGGCGCGACATTACGACAGTAGGAATAAAATAAATAAAAATGCAACAGAACGTCAGATTTATTGGACTACTCTAGACAATTGTATCTTAAGGTGTGTTCCGCACACAAGTTTTCATTGTATCCGGACAGCGAGATTGCTTCGTTTTATGCGCGGAGAGATACGGCCGATGACATGCGCCGGCTTTGCTTGTGATTAATTCGCCGCGAAGCAACATGTCCGCTGCGCTGTGCTGTTCACGTCACATCACTAAAATATTTCTGATATCGAGCAGTATGCAAGTCGAATTTACATTATTGAATTACGAGTAGGATTTAGTCTAACCAGTTGTTATTTCCGAGTCTTCCTTCGATATCCTCCCGATCATCATGAACTCCGGGAATTTCATCACCAGTTTCCTCTGCTTGTCCTGCTTCGGGCTCGAACTGCTAAGGCCGTATTTCATTTCCAGGTGCCTGAACTTCACCTCCTGCGACTACGTAATCCGACAATTCTCCATCTGATTCAGACCAAAATCTTTCATTTCTCTCACACTCACTGTCGCTACCAGACAAATCAAAGTCCACGTCATCCATTATTCAAAACCAAATGTTCGATTTTTTTTAAAGCAAAAACGAACGAAGCGATTGAGTCGATCAATCGAATGTGGAAACACAAAGGAAGCCAATAGAATCAAGTCGACCACCAACCCGAGAAATTAACGTGCATCCTTTGACATCCTGTATATGACGTCATGTTACGCCCCTTTCAGGAGAACTTTTAGGGGCATTCCCGAAGAGGTTTGTGTTTTTAATTTTACATTTTACAGAATGAGTATTGTGAAAAAACATTGTCAGATATGAAATCACAATGAAAAACTCCTCTAGGACATATATAAAATGAAATTCAGTACTTTGCATGTCAGGGGACCTTTAATTAAAGAGTCTTTGAATTTCATTTTGCATTGATTTTTTGACTGATTTGTAGTACAAACGCCACGTAAAGGTACGCTGAAATTGCCCGTGAGTAATAGTAAAGTGTAAACTCAGCATTGGCTGAATACTCCTCCTCTTCCGTCCACTGCCAAGAGAAACAGATTCAGCAAATCCAGAGGCACAGATGTGATTCTAACAAAACCTTGTATGGATAGCCAAGTTGTCCAAATGGACCGTAAGCACCAGATGAAACGAAGTCTTTGACTGCGCAGAACCACAGAGAGTCTTCGATTCAAACCCACAGCGCATGCAGGCACATGAGACAGCAGCGTTTAATGAACCTCAAAACAACAAAGATATTTCCTTGAGATTAATCACGATGAAGTGAGGCACTGCACTTGCTGAGGTGTGCTAAACATTACCCAGTCCAAAGGAACCTTTAAACTTGGAGAACAGAGTTCACCGATGCAAGCAGAAAAGCTTAAGCAACGGGTCAAACAACAGATACTTGCAGAAAACTCGGGCGAACGGACATGGAGTAAGGGGGGTGAACAAAAAAAAACACACTCAATGAGCAATCATTGCAACTGCAGTGTGTCCCCAGTTGGAGCGTGTCCGGCCCATGCGTGTGTCCACAGCCCGTGTCTATCCCAGCGACCCTGCTTCATGTGTGTCCCCGTACCCATTACTGGACTAATCTCCACTTTGGCAAGTCAAAGCTTTCCTGGATTCACAAAATCTTTTCCATCTTTTTCACCAAGTTCCATGTTTCATTCTCTTGGCAGACGGAATGGGAAGTGTCGAATGAAAAATGTGGATGGAATTTAATTTCTCCATCCTCATGTTTTGGGCATTTTCGACTTATTTCAATAAAAACTAAACTCTCCATGAAACTCAAGATTCTTAAATCGGTGTTTCACACACAGTTGCTTGTGGTTAAAATTGCGAATAAAGCAAAGACAAATACTCTTGGAAAATTGAGAAGGCAAAAGGAAAAACAAAATCTCAAAAGAAAAAAAACCCGTCGTAATTGTAACTGACAACAACAACAATAGCAAATGTGTTGTGATCCTGGGATGGACAGTTAATTGGCTTTACAGGTTTGAGGTTTCGAAAGCACCTGAAGGTGGCAATATAAGGATTCAAACTGGTCTTTGATTGTGGGATCCAACACTTGCGGAACAGCAAGTAGGCTGGAATGCAGACGACAACAAACGGACAAGGACACAGCTGCGGATAAAGTAACAACTGACTAATGAACATTCCAACAGATCATCAAAAACCACTCTTTATCGGCCTTTTCCTTCACGAGAACACGTAGAGAAGAGGGACAGGGAGATAGACAGCATTCCAGGAGCATGAACGCATCATAATATCACTAAATATCCACCCGTTTCGCTTGGTCAGACCGACCGAGGATGCCATTCTGCTTCTTGCTTCACTTCCAGGACAAAACTGCTGCATATGAAGTAGCATTTAACCTTAACCCCTAATAACTTGAACAACAATCACGAGTGAAGCTAAATTAACGGGAAGGTCGAATAAAAAGGGATAAATAAAAGTGGAAGGAATGAAACCAAGAGTAGTCTACTGATAATGAAGGTGAAGCGTCCATAATGAAGAAATTGTAAGTTGTGAGTCGGTGTGTTTAGCAGTTATCATCTGACTGAACCAAATGCTTCGAAGCCAGGTTCAAATCCTGTATACAACATGGATTTGTCCACTGTCTACCGATGTCCTTCCAATTCACATTAACATACACTGATGTTTACTATAATATCTTAGACATGCGAGTTGTTTGTACAAATTCACTAAAGGGCCTGAGACCAATATACAAAGCATCGTGTCGTGCCAAAAATCTCTCCTCTTCAATAAGCCTCGAAGTTTGTTTAAAAAGAGACACCATCGAAAGTCACAGTGGAAATGGCTCCTAAATGTGTACCCCACCTCTTCCTTCCTCCTTACCAAGAACAAACAGAAAGAAGTGAGAATGGGAAGCAAGGCTACAAAAAAATTATGGTGGAGATCTTGTGTTTATGGAAAGGATTTGCAGGAAATGGCCATGACCCTCCCGACACTGCCAGAGAGCAACGCTTATCTCCTTGTAGGTGGTGGCTGTCTCCAAGGCAATGGGTGACAACATGAATAGCTAGAAGTAAAGAGATCCCTGTAATGTATGGTGAGCACTCCGATGGAAAAATAAGTAGCAGGACTCGAGGATAAGTCAATGATGATCCTGCAGCAGCAAATTTGTCCAGTAAATGCTGAGGCCCATGACAACAAAAGGAATTGTAAATTTGGTGGTGACAGATCTCAGAACTTTGTGAAAGTTTCAACCCAAAAGCCTTTTCTACTTTTGGGGAAGGCAGTGCAAGCTTGCTTCAATTACAAGCTGATGAGAGTTTTTCTTTGTGTTCAATAACTCTTCTGATTATATTGCTGTAATCATCATTATGAGAAAGGAGAGAGAGTGACAGAAAGAGAGTGCAAACATTTAGCTATCTGACCATCATTTCGCTTATGGTGCTTAAAATAAGCTAATTGTGACCATGGAACCATATGCAACTTTACCATTACAGGTATTGTCACTGTAGGTACCAACTGGGACTCAGATATATTGGATGCAATATAAAATATACGAGGGTCACTTGGCCGATGGCGTGCTTATGAGCCGCAGTGATAGTTCCAATGCAACCTGCCAAATGATTCCCTTTCTATTGCTTACTTCCACTGATTGCTTATACTTCCTGGGTCTATCGTGAGGAGCTTCCTCGACTCAAAAGCCTGGATAATAGGCTTAGCTTCACTTCCTTAAGCTTATGATTGGGGGGAAAACTCAGCATGCACACTCAATACAGCACCTGTGAGTGCAATAGCAGAAAATGGCCAAAAAGAGCATTTTGTCCAATTCTGTTGCTAATATTTTGTTGTTCCGTAGAATTAATCACCTGCTCTTCGATGGAACAGAGTTAATGTTTCTGTTGTTTCATCCTGTTCCTTCCAGTTCTTCAATGCAGCTGCGCATCGCCATCTCCCTGTGTCTCCCATACCCGCTCATAAGCTTTTCCATATTCACTGACCCCCTTTTTCCATCTCTGTCACTCTCTTTCACATACTAATGTGCATCTGCACATTTTTGTCAGACAGTTGCATTCCACTCTTGTTTTGATCTCCTGACCTTCTTCCCAGTGTGATTTGCCATTTAGTTCTTTCATATCGGAGACAGAGGGGGAGAGGGAAATCGTGAGATTGAGGGTTAGGGATAAAGAAGGATAGAGAGTAGAGGGAGAGTGAGATAGAGGGACAGAGAGGTAGATGGATAGAGTGTGGAGACAGAGTGAGATAGAGGGATAGAAAGGTAGAAGCAGAGAGATAGAGGGAGAGAGATAGAGGGTGAGACACATAAGGACAGATAGATAGAGACAGAGAGATAGAGGAAAAGAGAATCTCCCATGATGAAGCTGAGTTTATGGGCCTATCACTTTCACATCATAGACAGGTCGGTGGTCTTTCTGTCTTCTACCGCCTCCTTTCTGGTCTTGCACACTTTGCCCTTTCTGTGCTCTGTCCCCCCCCACTCCCTTTCCTCCCCAGGTTTCTACAGGGCACACGCAGTCCACCATCAACCCACTGAATTGATTACTGCTCACTTCCACTCATTTGTTCCTCTTTTTCCCACCTGTCAAACCAATTTCCACATTCTCTTCAATCTCATCCTTCCCCCTTCGGACTTCAAGAGAGCTGTTCACCACCAACTTAGATTGTCCCCATTCCAAAACCATGTTCTTTTCTACCCTTGTTAACCCTCCCCAAGACCCCTCTTTTCAAGTTTCCAGTTTTTCATGCCTGAAAATTTTCTATGTTCATGTCCTCAATGAGCCACGGAATTGTATATACATTAGAAGAAAAAAAAAATGGAGAGAGAGAGAATTTCTCCATCTCAGTCAACACCTTACACAAGACATTGAGACAAAAAAGAATCTACTCAACCATACATCTCACATCACATTTTCAACTCCACCTATGCCCAATAAATAAAACTGAAACCAATTAGCTGACTAACTAAATGACCATCCAGACTATCAGCCAGATCACATTCACAACAGAAGTTTTGACCCTTTAATCCCAGAAGCTCTCAGAATGGCAAGTCCACAACTTCAATTGTATCCAGACATGTAAAAAAAAAAAACTTTAACGAGATACGACTTGAAACAAGATCTCCAAAATTTAACCACAATCTTTCCAACCTCTTGAAAGTGAAAGAGATAGAGATAGAGATCGAGATAGAGAAACCTTAATGGGCTGTGAGCAGTCATTTTTAAATCCAGCAAGCATCAAGTCTTCAAATATCATATCTGCAAATGAACAGAGCTTTGCTGTTGTTTAGTCATTTCAGGGCTGAAAGTGTGGCACATACAAGGCCAACCCTTGCGTTTCCAGTGAAAAACAGATCAAAGCTTTACATTACATACAATGATAAATTATAGCACACATACACAGCCCCTGGTCAATTGGTTTGGCAAATACGTCATAATAATGAAGAAATTTCATATGACGATCATTATAATTCCATTTGCTGTGAGTCTATTCCTTGGTAATGATTCTTGTGGGTTACCGCCCCCCCCCCCCCTCTTGTGCCACCATCTAGACGTACAGCATGGAAAGACAATGAACAGTCCAGGTTGGTGCAGTAAAAAAAAAAGGTTTTCATGAAGGCTAATGAACAGAAACCAATGGGTTTTTGAAATATCATACGTGAGGAATATGCTCGCCAACTGCCAGAGCTATTGCATATGTAAAGGTCAAAGATGGCAGCTTCCCAGTACTATGACTTACGGACGATCCACTGGCAGCCTGACACACATTAAGGATAAATGCACACTACAGATGAGTCTTATATATCATGTGTATGAGTTCAAAACATGAAGCCTGACCTTCTCATAAGGCCAGGGAGACAAGCTTTCAACACACACACACAATGTATCTTATCTGTGCGTTCACAAATTTGGGGACAATTTTCAACAGTCAGTCCATTGGGCCGAAGATGGACGGTTTTGCTGCCAATGGTACACCTTAAAAACAGCTCGCTATGATTAAAATGCCACCTGCTCTCGGTCACGCATTGCACAGCCGGTACACATCACGGTGCTATCGCATTGGCAGTTTGAGCATTTAGGGAACAAACTGTCTCCTTCAAAGAGCCAAAAGGCTATTTTGGACCAATCGACACATGACTGAGAAGGTAGTCTTCCGTTCCCAATGGACACTTATCTGTCCATGCCAGGGAGAGAGAGAGAGAGAGAGAGAGAGAGAGAGAGAGAGAGAGAGAGAGAGAGAGAGAGAGAGAGAGAGAGAGAGAGAGAGAGAGAGAGAGAGAGAGAGAGAGAGAGAGAGAGAGAGAGAGAGAGAGAGAGAGAGAGAGAGAGAGAGAGAGAGAGAGAGAGAGAGAGAGAGAGAGAGAGAGAGAGAGAGAGAGAGAGAGAGAGAGAGAGAGAGAGAGAGAGAGAGAGAGAGAGAGAGAGAGAGAGAGAGAGAGAGAGAGAGAGAGAGAGAGAGAGAGAGAGAGAGAGAGAGAGAGAGAGAGAGAGAGAGAGAGAGAGAGAGAGAGAGAGAGAGAGAGAGAGAGAGAGAGAGAGAGAGAGAGAGAGAGAGAGAGAGAGAGAGAGAGAGAGAGAGAGAGAGAATCAATGTATTTGACGGTCAATGGCACAAAGGTGATGGAGGCTGCAATTGCAAGTTGTTATCAGGAAATCTCCAGATAGTGAAATGCACTCAGTGCTTTCTTTCCACAGTTTTGTTACAAATGACCACTTCCTACAGGAAACGCAGCATTAAGTCCCACCCGCACACTTAGTCGTCTCATCTTGTGAAGTGCACAGTTGTCATGCCATCTAAATGTGTCTCATGGATCGTTTTATCAATCCATGGAAAGTGACATATTGAATATAAAAGAGAGGTAATTACAAGTACAAGCCGGTAGGCGACATGGCTGCTGGCCGTGTTCCCCTACCTAGATGGAAAACTGGCCAACGCGACTGGCCGATATTCATGTACATGCTATCAATCAATTTAGCACAATAAATATGATTATCACAGCCCTCTTAGTTTGCGCCCAGAAACCCGCCTTGTGAAATTTCAAGCATGTTTCCAAAGAGACTCGAACAAATGGCAGCTCTAGTAATTCCATTTATCTATTCGCTAAAGATTTTTTTTTATATGATGCTGTAAGACATTCTCCTTGGGCACAAAAAAAAACAGGTCCCTCGGAGGTCCAGTTTCGGAGGTATTGATTTTTTTTGTACAGTCCACAATAAGTGTACGATGTACGATAAAGTATTTTAGCTGTTGCTAGGCAACTGAGGTGTGCAAAGCAACCATTCATTTTTGTGTACATGCTTGCCACATTGTACACATTTCACCCAAGTTTCATCAAAATCAGACTCTTTCTCTTCGAGATATTCACAATTAACCGTTTCTGAAATGTTCGACATGTACTTGCAAAAAACCTATCTCCTCCTACAAATATTTTTTGTTAGGGCTGCAAATTGGCATGAAGGGAGCGAGATAGATTGCGCACAGAACTCTAAGCTTCAATTTTTCCATTTATTGTTTTTCGATTTATTATTTTTCGATTTTTTGACCACTTTAAAGGGCGGTTGCTATGCCGTTGCTAGGGCCCGGGGTCCCATATTCGAAAGCACACAATTCCCAGAAATATTGGTCCTACCTACCAAATTTCATTGGAATCGGTTGAGTGGTTTATCCCCGAGGCTTGACCAAAGTTTCGTGGACAGACAGACAGATGGAAATGTCCAGAATAAGGGTGCTCTAAGAGCAGCCAACAAAAGCTAGAAATATGAGGTTTTTCACTGTGTAAGAGCTCAAATGCCATCAAAGATAAAAGATGAGACAAACATGATGAAAAACGTGACAAAACTCAGCGAGGTTTTGAATTTTCGAAATTGTCACTTCATTTCATCTTCAAAATTACCAAGACAAATTTGTTTATCCAACATAAAATAGGATACTGTAGTGCCTACAAGGTTAGTGCCATTGCACCTCATTCTTATGTAGCTTGCCTTATGCAAGCGTCACTCAGGTATATCCTCAAGGACAGGCCTGATTAGTTTGCACTTTAGCAGTCGGTCATACAAGCACATCGGCCCCGTGAGACAAAGCATCGCCGGTGAAGTCGTCTTAGCGCTTTCAGGCTTTGCATTTTACTTAGCCTTCTTTTCAAGCTTTTCATCCTTGATCATTGTACTGTGAAATAGGTGGGTTTATGCTGACGCACGAGATGCAAGCTGCATCCCCATGAGAGCCAGGGAATTGGAGCAAAGTAATAAATAAATCCTTCTTTCCACTTCACAACAGTCTCAGAACTTCAATATCTGACAAAGTGTTTGCCTTTGTGCGCAGCAGGTTCGACTCTTATGTAAAATAATCGTTAAATTGACAGATCAGATTGCTTCCTCATGTTCTTGAGATATTTAGTTCACCTCTGATGGAGCATGAAGTTTTTTTTTTCCACCCTCTTTTTTCTTCGTTGAAAGCCCTGGGTTTCACTCATCGAATCATGAAGGGTTTTCATGGAAGGGTTGGGGGGGGGGATGGAGTGGAGAGAAGGGGAGTGGAGAGAAGGGGAGTGGAGAGAATGGGAGTGGAGAGAAGGGTCATTACCAGTAACCACTGTTACATGAGGTGTGTTCCAAGGATTCTCAAATGTGATATTCACAATATAGTCCAAAGCTGCAGCACACCGAGATTTACATATGTTTAAACATGCAAAAGCACAAAAATATATAGAAAAAACTATTTAGATCTTCCCGGTCTCCTCCTAAACGATGAGTCTTACATCGTGAGGGGTGGGCAGACATTGATTTTCCTGTATCGTTTTCTCTTTCTTTCCATCAATTACAATCGAACACCATTCCATAATTCCCAAGGCAATCCCTTTTAACACTCCATGTATCAGTAACAACAGTGCAACCATGAAAACAACAACAGTTGGATGGTTAGCGGTGGTTTGAGTTAACCGAGAGGAGTGTGTGAACAAACACCATCTCACAATTCTCTTTGGACCACGAAGCACGAGTTAGAAATTCCAATATCAAATCGGCACAAAAAAAAAGAAACACGGAACAAAATGCTAGACAAATTGCTCGTGGAATTAAAGGCGGCATGCTCCGGCTCGTAGGAGACAAAAAAGGTGAAATTAGTTTGTCAGGTTCTGATGCAGAGCTGGCTCAGTACAAAAGACGACTGTGAAAAGCCAACATTGTTATTCCAAATAAATTACAGGTCCAAAATGGAAAGGCTTGACAATTCAGTGAAGTCTGTACAGCTTTGTCTCTCCAAACAATTTTAAGAATCATAATTTAACCTTCAACACCACACCAGAATGGGTTGTTGTCAAACCAAATGCAACTATGATAATAAAATAAACGAGTATATATATATATATATATATATATATATATATATATATATATATATATATATATATTTATATATATATATATATATATATATATATATACACACACACACACATACGGAGTGTGACAAGCACAACCCCGATCTTCATCGGACATCGTCCTCCACCAAAGCGTCACCTCCGATCCAGAGGCCTCAGCCCGGCGACTATGTCAAACAGACAAAGATTACTGATAATATGCAAAACAGTGATGATATGCATTCTGGTGATGTTGAAATTTGATTGAGAATAATTAGAATTTTCAAAATGTTTCATTTCACTTATTTTAAGCGGAGGTTTAAACCACAGCACAAAACTCTGAGCTTTGCAGTGAAGGGGAAGTATGGTTGCTGAAGGTGATAAGCATTTATAAGCAGCAAGGAGAGTTGATGAAGGTGATACAAGTTGATTTCCAAGCAGAGATTGCCTTGGATACCAGAAGAAGAGAGTTTGGTGAGCAGTGCGGGATGCCAGACCATATCGAAAGTTCGCGATATGTCTCAGGAGATGGCTCTGATCTTATGTTTGGCATTTACAACCTCCATACATTGTTGGGAAAGCAGGAGCAGCATATCCATGGTTGAGTGACCTGGTCTAAATCCAAATTGATGGTCAGAAATCAAGCCATTTGAGAAGAGGAAGGATTTAATATCTGAAGTGATGATGGATTCCATAACGTTGCTGATGATTGGGAGAAGGCTGATTGGATTGGTTGCAGGGATCAGTTTTTGCACCTTTTTTATGCAGGGCAGTAATGTTTGTTGATTTCCAAGCAGATGGCAGATGACCTTGAGCAAATGAGAGGATGAATAGAACAGAGAGAGGGTGAGCAAGAGCAGAGGAACAGGTTTTTAGAACATGAGGGCTGATGCCGTCTGGACTGGTTTCAGAATCTGAGTCAAGGTTTGATAGCAAGCTCTCCACCTTGTCAGGATAAAAGGACACAGAGTTTAGGAACAGCTGGGTGTGACTGGAGAAGGTGAGTACAGAAAATGATGGGTTTGGGACACAAGATTTAGAAACACAGAGTTTAGGCATTTGATATCAGTCAGCATGCAAAATTTCAGCTTGCTACATCACTCAGAGGGTACCGAACATTAATATCAGTCAGTCAGTGAGTCAATGAGTGGTTGGAATGAGCTTTATTTAATACTAGCAGGGTGTGCGTCCACATTGTGTAAGCCTACAAACCGTGCTTTCCCCCTTGGCTCAGGTAGCTCAACTGCATTAGATTTTTTTTTTTTTTTTTGTTACATATATATATATATATATATATATATATATATATATATATATATATATATATATATATATATATATATACATATACAGTATATATATATATATACATGTATATATATATATATATATATATATATATATATATATATATATATATATATATATATATATATATATATATATATATATATATATATATATATATATATACACATATAAGCCTGGTGTTGGCGCAGTGGTTAGGGCAGTGGCTTGGGACCCAAGAGGTCCTGAGTTCAAGCCCCGTTGAGACACTGAATTAATATATGTATGTATATGTATACATATATATATATATATAATGTGTATATATATATATATGTATCTATATATATATATATATATATATATATATATATATATATATATATATATATATATATATATAATATATATAAACCAAGTCGAAAACACCAGGGGTTGACTCAGCCTGCCATCCTTCCGAGGTCGGCGAAATGAGCACCAGTTGTACTGGGCCCGGTGTATGCCCTGGTTAGAATAGGTGTACCATATCCCTGTGTGTCGTAAGAGGCGACCAGGGTTGCGTCAGGAAGGGCATCCGGCGTAAAAACCTATGCCAAATCATTATGCGGACAACAAAACGAATTTCCATACCGGATCGGTCGAGGCCCGGGTTACCAACGACCGCCACCGGTACCGGTGGTCAGCAGGGTACCAGTGGAAATTGTGCTACTGCTGGGCGAAGGAGGAGAAGGAGACGGGGAAGGCGAGTCCGGAGGCAGTGGGAGAGGGAAGGGTAGAAGTGTGGAGGTGAGAGTTGGAACTCTGAATGTTGGGACGATGACTGGCAAAGGGCGAGAGTTGGCTGATATGATGGAGAGAAGAAAGGTGGACATACTGTGTGTACAAGAGACCAAGTGGATGGGGAGTAAGGCGAGGAGCATTGGAGGTGGTTTCAAACTGTTCTACCATGGTGTGGATGGGAGGAGAAATGGTGTCGGGATAATCCTGAAGGAAGATCATGTCAAGAGGGTATTGGAGGTGAGGAGGGTGTCTGACCGAGTGATGAGTGTGAAGTTGGAAATTGAAGGGGTGATGATGAATGTCATCAGTGCATATGCCCCACATATGGGGTGTGAGATGGAATATAAAGAAGATTTCTGGAGTGAGTTAGATGAAGTGGTGGAGAGTGTATCCAAGGATGAAAGAGTGGTGATTGGAGCAGATTTCAATGGACATGTTGGGGAAGGGAATAAAGAGGATGAGGAGGTGATGGGAGGTACGGTCTCAACAAGAGAAATGTGGAAGGGCAAATGGTGGTAGAGTTTGCAAAAAGAATGGAAATGGCAGTGGTAAACACGTATTTCAAGAAGAAGGAGGAACACAGGGTGACATACAAGAGTGGAGGAAAGTGCACACAGGTGGATTACATCTTAAGTAGGAGATGCAACCTGAAAGAGATTAGTGACTGTAAGGTTGTGGCAGGGGAGAGTGTAGCTCGACAGCATCGATTGGTGGTCTGTAGGATGACTTTAGAGGTGAGGTTGAGGAAGAGAGTGAGGGCTGAACCAAGGACCAGATGGTGGAAGCTGAAGGAGGAAGACTATTGCGTGAAATTTAGGGAGGAGGTGAGACAGGCGTTGGATGGTGGTAAAGATGGGTGGGATGATTGGGCAACGACAGCAGAAGTTGTGAGGGAGATAGCTAGGAAGGTACTTGGTGTGACATCTGGACAGAGGAAGGAAGATAAGGAGACTTGGTGGTGGAATGAGGAAGTACAGGAAAGTATAAGGAAGAAGGGGTTGGCTAAAAAGAAGTGGGATAGTCAGAGAGATGAAGAAAGTCGGCAGGAGTACAAGGAGTGGCGTCGAAAAGCAAAAAAAGAGAGGTGGCTAAGGCCAAGGAAAAGGCATATGGCAGCTGTATGAGAAGTTGGATACAAAAGAAGGAAAAGGATTTGTACCGATTGGCAAGACAGAGGGACCGAGCTGGGAAGGATGTGCTGCAGGTTCGGGTGATAAAGGACGCAAATGGGAATGTGCTGACGAGCAAGGAGAGTGTGTTGAGAAGGTGGATGGAGTACTTTGAGGGAGCTGATGAATGAAGAAAATGAGAGAGAGAGAGGTTGGAAGAGGTGGAGATAGTGAATCTGGAAGTGGGGTGGATCAGTAAGGATGAAGTGAGGACTGCTATGAAGAAGATGAAAAGTGGAAAGGCGGTTGGCCCAGATGGAATACCAGTGGAGGCATGGAAGTGCTTAGGAGAGATGGCAGTGGGGTTGTTAACCAGATTGTTTAATAAAGTCTTGGAAAGTGAGAGGATGCCGGAGGTGGAGTTTAAGTGTACTGATTCCGATTTTCAAGAATAAGGGTGATGTGCAGAGCTGTGGAAATTACAGAGGGATAAAGTTGTTAAGCCACACCATGAAGTTGTGGGAAAGAGTAGTGGAAGCTCGGTTGAGAGGAGAGGTGACGATCTGTGAGCAGCAATATGGGTTTATGCCAGGAAAGAGCACCACTGATGCGATGTTTGCTTTGAGGATGTTGATGGAGAAGTATAGGGAAGGGCAGAAAGAGTTACATTGTGTGTTTGTGGATTTAGAGAAAGCTTATGATAGGGTGCCAAGAGAGGAGTTGTGGCATTGTATGAGGAAGTCGGGAGTGGTGGAGAAGTATGTGAGGATCGTGCAGGATATGTATGAGGACAGTGTGACAGCGGTGAGGTGTGCGGTAGGAATGACGGACCGGTTTAAGGTTAAAGTGGGATTGCACCAAGGATCGACTCTGAGCCCTTTCCTGTTTGCAATGGTGATGGACAGGTTGACGGACGAGATCAGACTGGAGTCTCCATGGACCATGATGTTCGCGGATGACATCATGATCTGTAGGGAGTAGGGAGCAGGCTGAATCGAGCCTTGAGAGGTGGAGGTACGCACTGGAGAGAAGGGGAATGTTAGTCAGTAGGAGAAAGACGGAGTACATGTGCGTAAATGAGAGGGAGGGTGGTGGTATGGTGCGGTTGCAAGGAGTTGAGGTGGGGAAGGTGGATTGGTTTAAATACTTGGGATCAACTGTCCAAAGTAACGGAGAGTGTGGGAGAGAAGTGAAAAAAGAGAGTGCAGGCAGGATGGAGTGGGTGGAGAAGAGTTGCAGGAGTGATTTGTGACAGAAGGGTAGCTGCAAGAGTGAAGGGGAAAGTATACAAGACGGTAGTGAGACCAGCTATGTTGTATGGTTTGGAGGCGGTGGCGCTAACAAAAAGACAGGAAGCAGAGCTGGAGGTGGCAGAGTTAAAGATGCTGCGATTCTCGTTGGGAGTGACGAGGATGGATAGGATAAGAAATGAGTGTATTAGAGGGACAGTGCAGGTAGGACGGTTTGGAGACAAAGTGAGAGAGGCGAGATGCGATGGTTTGGACATGTGCACAGGAGGGAAACGGAGTATATCGGGAGAAGGATGTTGAAGATGGAGCCGCCAGGCAGGAGGAGAAGAGGAAGGCCAAAGAGGTTCATGGATGCGGTGAGGGCGGACATGCGGGTGGTTGGAGTGTCAATGGAAGATGTGGAGGATAGAGCAAAATGGAGACAGTTGGTCCGCTGTGGCGACCCCTAGCGGGAGCAAGCCGAAAGAGGAAGAAGAAGATATATATATACATATATATATATACATATATATATATATACATATATATATATATATATATATATATATATATATATATATATATATATATATATATATATATATATATATATATATATATATATATATATATATATATATACATATATATATATATACATATATATATATACATATACATATATATATATATACATATAAATATATATATATATTTTTGTTACATATATATATATATATATATATATATTTTGTTACATATATATATATATATATATATATATATATATATATATATATATATATATATATATATATATATATATATATATATATATATATACATTTCTTCTTCTTCTTTCGGCTGCTCCCATTAGGGGTCGCCACAGCGGATCATCCGTTATGATCCGCATAATGATTCGGCACAGGTTTTACACCAGATGCCCTTCCTGACACAACCCTGGTCACCTCTTACGACACAGGGATATGGTACACCTATTCTAACCGGGCATACACCGGGCCCAGTACACTGGTACTCACTTCGCTGACCTCGGAAGGATGACAGGCTGAGTCAACCTCCTGGTGTGTATTAATTCAAGCGGCCAATTAATTCGCTGTGCCACAAAGCTTTCCTCGCCTGCTTGTAAATAAATAATTATCATTTGGAATGTTCCCTGCTCGTCTTTGTCTTTTCTTCCATTGATCCACATGGTCAGAATCCTAGTTTAGCTGGGACTTTATTCCCAATGATCCGTTCCTTTTCGCCAGTACGTCCTTGGCAGTGTTGCTCAGCTGCATCCGATCCGATAAAGTGATCCGGTTCGGACAAGGCGTACCAAGGGCGTGTTTCCCCGCTAATTAAACCACGTGATTAATTAGGTAACCCGATTAACCCATAGACTGGAGGACCCGAGGTCACGCAGTTGAGTTATTGGCATCCACGGTCGGTTAAGCGAGCCGCCACGTCACGGAATTATCCGTGTGCGACGGCCTACAATTCCAGGGAGTCTGGTGGGAATCGACATAGCTTCCCCCACCTATTGATCTTCTCACCCGACCCCCCCAGCCCGCCACAATATATATATATATATATATATATATATATATATATATATATATATATATATATATATATATATATATATATATATATATATATATATATATATATAATTTTATGATAAGAGAACCCCGAAGGAGACACTTGCCACTTGGTATTTTATGCATCAACCTTGAGTGTGTGTTTCTGTTTTCAAGTATCATTATCAAGAGAAAAACCACTGAGAATGTCAAGGTGACAAAATATTCTGCATGACACTAAGTACACACATCTCAGGTTCCATGAAGCAAGGTGAAGCAGAATACCTCATTTGCATAACATAACCATTAGGAAGGTTATATATTTGTTTTCAAACTCTAGGCTTATGAAAGAGTGATGGGATGGAGTAAAAAGGCAACAAACTCACAATGGCACTACAGTATAACATGTTGGTGCACCACCTGCTTCAAGCCCTCAAGGGTAGAGTGTGATTGAGCCGTCTTAGGAAGGCAGTGGGTGGAGGTGTGGGGAAAGCCTGGATCTTGGGAATTAAATTTGATTGATCAATCAAGATCAACATGGACCAAGTGGGAGAAAACTTCAACCAAACTGAGTTCACAAATACTGCAAGAGAGATACCTCTCTGGAATACCAAAGAGAATGATCCTAAAGGGGAGGTTCACAAAATCAGGATTTTAAGCATCAGTCTTTGATTAGTGTTTTTGCCTTCAAGTTTAATTTGAAAGACAAAATCAGTTTAACTTTTGAGTGCATTCGGCAGGTACGTGCATGTTTGTGTACACACAAATACACACATGCAAACACAGACACACACACACACGAATGGAGGTTGATACTTTGATACATGGCAGGTCTCCCTTCCATCTTCTGAAACCCACCAATGTGTGGAGAAAGAAGCCAACGACAGCAATTTGCATGCATACACACATTATACATATATATATATATATATATATATATATATATATATATATATATATATATATATATATATATTTATTAGCAAATACAACCCGTCGCTTCGCTGAGGGGTCAATGCAGTGGGGTTGGGGGGCGGGGGGGAAGAGGCAGGGGGAGAGAGAGAGAGAGAGAGAGAGAGAGAGAGAGAGAGAGAGAGAGAGAGAGAGAGAGAGAGAGAGAGAGAGAGAGAGAGAGAGAGAGAGAGAGAGAGAGAGAGAGAGAGAGAGAGAGAGAGAGAGAGAGAGAGAGAGAGAGAGAGAGAGAGAGAGAGAGAGAGAGAGAGGAGGCAGGTGTAGGGTGAAAGGGAGAACGGGAGGCAGAGAGGATGAAGAAAGGGGGGGGGGAGGGTGGAGAGCTACATCTCACAAAATGTTGTCATTCACTGTGGGAGGGAGGGGTGTGTGAGAGAAAGAGAAAGAGAAATAGGCAGAGAGAGAGAGAGAGAGAGAGAGAGAGAGAGAGAGAGAGAGAGAGAGAGAGAGAGAGAGAGAGAGAGAGAGAGAGAGAGAGAGAGAGAGAGAGAGAGAGAGAGAGAGAGAGAGAGAGAGAGAGAGAGAGAGAGAGAGAGAGAGAGAGAGAGAGAGAGAGAGAGAGAGAGAGAGAGAGAGAGAGAGAGAGAGAGAGAGAGAGAGAGAGAGAGAGAGAGAGAGAGAGAGAGAGAGAGAGAGAGAGAGAGAGAGAGAGAGAGAGAGAGAGAGAGAGAGAGAGAGATAGATGGGAGTAGAGTGCTGCATTTTATGATGAGGGGGGAGCCAGGAGGGGACAGAGTGAGAGAAAAGGGTGGGGGGAGAGGAGGAAACAAAAGACAGGTGAGGTGTGGAGGTAGTGGTAGGAAAGAGAATGATATGTGACACTGAATGACCGAACACGAAAAAAAAAAAAAACGTATCAGAACAGCTGTACACACAACAATACAACAGAGTTTGTAAACTAATCTTCTGGCACATCTGCAAAAACTTTGATATTACAATTTCAGAAAATTTGTGGGAAAATGAACCAAAAGCAATCACTGAAAACATGGAAGTACGGCTCACGTATGACCTAATGATCCCATCTGGTGTGAACATCGACAACAAGGCATGGCGACCAGATATCATACTTAGGTGCAAAAAAAAAAAAAAGAGAAGAAGGCATTGCTAATTGACGTGTTAATACCAGTGATTTTGGACTAATGATGCAGAATTCATGAAAATGACAAAATACCATGACGAGTGGGGAAACTTAACTAAATATAGCATAACAATTGTGCATTTTGTGAGGAAAGCACCAAATTTGGCACACGAGTAGCCTATCATATTATGAACAGATTTGGATATTGGGCCATCCCAAATTCAGCCGCTGATGGCTGTGGCAGCCATTTTCCACTACCATCAAAAATTTTGAGATGGCCCAATATCCAAATCTGTTCATAATATGATAGGCTACTAGTGTGCCAAATTTGGTGCTTTCCTCACAAAATGCACAATTGTTATGCTAAGTTGCCCCACTAGACCTCAAGCAAGAAGTGATGAGATCCTGGAAGCTGAAGAATGCCAAAGTTGTTCCAGTGATGAAGAAGAACCTCATGGGAATCATGAAGAAGAACCTCACAAAGATATTAAAAACCATCCCTGGGAATATCACTTCAAATGAACTTCAGTTTGAAGCCGTTTTGGCCTCAGTAACGATCCTGAAGAGAGCCCTCGGCACAAAACTTTGAGAACAAAAAACATCACAGCTTTGTCCATGAATCATGACACCTAAACAAAATGAAGGCAGATACTTTGAGCCTGTCCTGGGAGGACTCCATTCCACATTCTGAAACCCCATATGTAAACACGCACGCATGCACGCACACTTTGAGACCTGGTAGGTCTCTGTTTCACCTGTTGAAACCCACCTGCATGTGTAGATAGCAAGCAACAGCAGAGACTTGCACATACACACGCACGTGCACACACACACTTCCGTTATGGTAATACAGTTTATATACTAACACACACATAAAATACATAAAAAACGACAAACACAAAGATCTACCTTTAAACAGAGTTCTTTGAAAAAGGAATTCTGGTGGGAAATTAGCAGAATTCAGCAGGGCCCAACACAGGCGGAAACGTAGTCTGTCTAATCAATGTTCCATTGAAAGCACGGATACTTCTACCGAAAGGAACAACCAAGCAGCTTGGAGAGCGCTCGCCAAGTGGATTAAGCACTGAAGCAAGCACTCCAACGAAACGGTTGTTAAGAGAAGGCTAGTTTGGCATGCGAATAACAACACATTAAACATACGCCTCCTGGAGACGCCCGAAATGTCAAGCCACGAACACTGACGTCTCCGGATGTTTGTAAGCATTGCAATACGCCCAGGAATTTGTAGCTATGATGAACAGGCATTTGATAATATGAGTGAGGAAAGTGAAAACAACAACTTTATCCTTAAGAAATCGTTGCGGCCTGTTCCAAGTCAAGGTATGGTTGAGTAGGCCAACAAACATGACAGCTTCAGACCCCAGGAAACGCCTGAAGAACCCAGACAGTGAGCGAGGTGGCCGGGGATCGCCTGATGAAGGATGCAATTAAATAAGGCTGTTAATTATCTTCAACAAGGCAATGACTTTTCTCTCCACACAACGAGACAATGAAGAATAAATCTCCTCCTCCCCATGGATGCTAATCCACATGGTTTCTCCATGCGCTATCGGTTTAAATGCTCAGAATCAAACAAGGAAACATACATACCATTTTAATGTCTTTGGAATGACTTGGCTGGGGGTCACAATTGAACCACCGACCTCCCAGCCTCAGAGTGGACGCTCTAACTATAATTTCACTCGGTCTGTTAACGTTGATCGAAGGTATAATATGGGAGGCAAGAAGAAGCTTGTTTTTGGGAGTTTTGCTCTGATGAAAGGCGTTCTCTTTGCTTCCCATTGCAGTTGGCACACCTCGATCAACCTTCGATTGATTCCATCCATGGTTATACCTGTTTGCAGATGCAGAATGATGCTAGTTTTCCAGTTGACAATCGATAACTTCGAGCAAGTCCATGGTCCCCAGCCACACTTTTTGTTGCAGAGTTTGTGGCTATAATTTTTATTTTGAAATTCGAAGAATGGCAAACAAGTACATTTATGGTGTGTTGGTATCGCGCTTGCCAGGAGCCAATCACAGTGCACCGAGCCTCGCAAAGCCGATCAGTAGCGTCTTGGGACTTGTCAGGTGAAGCAGAGTTCAAGCTTGCTCTTTCTGGGCATTTATCGATGTGGATAATGAAAATGTTTTGGTCTGAATTAAACAAAAATTGACCCTGCATTTCCTGGGTTGTTGGCGATTAATATGGTACCATTTTCAACTTTAAGTGGTTGTTGAGAAAACAAATTTAAAAGCAAATGAAGGTGAAAAGGTGAGGGCGGAAAAAAGGGAGGGTCTCGGCCGATGTTCCATCACATGACCAAGGCTCGTTGTGGACAACTATTACGTATGTATATATATATATATATATATATATATATATATATATATATATATATATATATATATATATATATATATATATATATATATATATATATATACACGAGGTGTGTTCAAAAAGTATCCAACCTTAATTTTCCGTGCATAAACAAATGAAGCTCAGGAAGTGTGGTTTGGTGCACATATGTAGGTGATCCTCATCCGTATGCGTGAATATTTTCCCGCCTGCAGAAGCTGTCAGTCGCCGACAGACCGCCGATGAGTGAGGAAGTGTAAGTGAGCGCCGTCGGATTTTCGTTTTTGGAGAAGATGGAGAACAATTAAAGGGAGAGAAAGAAGGAAAAGGAGAGGAAAAGTAAATAATAATAGTGATGTCATCGCTTCCCTCAAATTAGATTGATCAATCATTGGAAGCACCGAGGAGAAAACCTTTATCGTACTGAATCCACCAATCTTGTAAGAGTGATTGAGCGAGAGGGAGAGGGAGAGGGAGAGGGAGAGGCAGAGGCAGAGGCAGAGGCAAAGGCAGAGGCAGAGGCAGAGGCAGAGGCAGAGGCAGAGGCAGAGGCAGAGGCAGAGGCAGAGGCAGAGGCAGAGAGAGGGAGAGGGAGAGGGAGAGGGAGAGGGAGAGGCAGAGGGAGAGGGAGAGGGAGAGGGAGAGGGAGAGGGAGAGGGAGAGGGAGAGGGAGAGGGAGAGGGAGAGGGAGAGAGAGAGGGAGAGAGAGAGAGAGAGAGAGAGAGAGAGAGAGAGAGAGAGAGAGAGAGAGAGAGAGAGAGAGAGAGAGAGAGAGAGAGAGAGAGAGAGAGAGAGAGAGAGAGAGAGAGAGAGAGAGAGAGAGAGAGAGAGAGATATTAACCTCAATCTTGTGAGAGAGATTAACTCGCTCCCCGCCACCAACCCAATCCCTCCCCCTTCCAAATTTCCAGTTTTCCCTACTGAGAGTTTCCTTCTGTGTCCATCTTGTCCACCCTCTGCATCCTCTCTCATAACTAATTCCCCCACACCCATTGTTTGCAAAATTCTGCAACTATCTTGGCATTCAGCTCTGCTGTTGGTGTTTCCTCCTCTCTCTGCTGTTCCTTTTGTCCTATTGCATCCTGATCCATTCAGTGTCCTAATACGAGCTCTTCCACGAGCCTTGACGATGTATGCAAAAAAACAAAAAGTTCAGAAATTAACAAGGGCAACAACCTCAAAGTGAAAGTAAAATCATTGCAGGAGGGTTAAGGGTCCAATGCGAGGTGAGGGGCACAGTAAATTCCCATCACTGATGAGGAATTCCTGCTGGGAATGCGACATGGAAAAAGCAGTGCCTTGCTATGGACTTGGTCATTGGAAAATCCAATGAGTAATACAGTTTGTTACAAGCATACAGACTGCAATGCTTCACGTTTCGGTATCATACAAGGCAGTGGTATGTTAGGAAGATGAAAAGTATGTGGCCAATCATGTTTTATAAAAAATAATTAAAAAGTTATCATTGATCTTGCTCACATAGTCACATTCCTGAGGATAATCTAAGATAAAAAGCTTCCTCGTTCCATCCTCCTAATCTGCATGCAGTTGTTCTTATGATGGAGATGAAGAGGTCATTTACAAAAAATTATCTTCAAGCGATGAAATAAAATAAAATAAAAATCCGACACAGGAAAATGGCAATCCTCTAGACCATGATATTTTAAATTCATTTTATCCAAGCAAGCTGGCTCTGGATGAGGCTAACACATCACCGAGGAATGGCAAGAGAAGGTCCCAAGGGAGCAGCTGGTGTTTACAGGAATAAAGCTCACCAATCTGGATGTCATGGGGAGTAACATCTTAGAACGAGTTATGAGTGGAGGAAGCTTTGGAGTCGCACATCATCCCAGCTGGTCTCTCCATGAGTGAGGAACTAAAAAGCGGTGACCGGCCGCCCGTGGCTTTCCAATTAGAATTATTGAGGCATTCGATACGAGAACACAAACGTTTCATTTAGGGAAGGATATCGGCAATCAGTGGCTCTGAATAGTCTCCCCTTTGGGTGCACAAAGGGAGGCCTACGGTGAATCATTTAGACAATGATTGCAAAATGGAAATGAAAATCAGAAGCCTTATTCACAGCCTGCCTGGTCCCGAGTCTCCATGATGTCCTCGTCTACATGATGTGTATTCAAAAACAAAACAAAAACTATCACTTTTGTACTTCATCCCTGATTGTCCTGAGAAACTCACAGAGACTAAGCTTGTATGTCACAACATAGGTTAGAAAATGGGTTTCAAATCAAAAGTCGAATACAGCTTTATTATAGCTTTCCTGCGGCCGATGAGGCTTATCCTGTCGATGGCCTATGAGACTTATCCCACCGGCGGCCTATGAGGTTTATCCTGTTGGTGGCCTATGAGGATTATTCCACCGGTCGGTGGCTGATGGGTTTTATCCTGCCAGTGGCCTATGAGGCTTGTCCTGGCTGCCGATGAGGTTTATCCTGCCGCTGCCGGTCGATGAGGTTTATCCTTCCAGTGGTGAATGAGACTTTGCCTTCCAGCAGCCGATGAGGTTTATCCTGCTGGTGCCCCAAAAAGGTTTAACTTACTGGTGACCGCTGAAGTTTAACTAAGCGGTGGCTCGGTTGTGGTGGATAAACAACAGTGAAAACAAACCTCCACACTTTGCTAACCTATTGTGTAATTGTCGTTTTCAAAACAAACTTCTAAAAACACAAATCTTTGTTATTGTCATGAAATAACAGTTTGAAAAACCAATCAGAAACACTTCCCACATTCAAGTCACATGAATATCTTGAAATAAAATGATTGTTTGTGATTTTTCCAAAAACCCTTCAGAATTACCATTCAGTATGTACGATTCAGAAGAACCTTCCCTCCTCACTGTTCACGTTATCTTCTTCCTTTGCGTTTGCATTGTTCGGTGAAAGGGAGGGATCCATAGTTGGAAGGTAGTTGGAGTGTAGTTTGGCCCATGTCTTTTGTATAGTTTTGATTTACATTTGTAACAGGAGAATGTTCAGCTAAGCTGGATGTGCTATATGCACTGAGGGGGACAGTGAGTGACAACTTTGGGATAGACAGGGTAAGGTCGTATGTGTGAAACCTTCCCGTAAAGTGGACAGGGCCAGGCGAGGACTTGCAGCCACACAGAGGCACAATGGAAGCCCTTCTTTAATAAAAAGCCGAGGCTCATGGAAGAGCTATCACACTGAATGGATCAGGACAGACCAAACAAAAATATGAAGCAAAACACGCAAGCATGGATAAGGAAACTCCAAGTAGGAAAAACTGGGACATTAGGAGGGATTTGGGTGGCGTTAATGAGGGTAGAAAAGATCATGGTTTTGGATTGGGGACAATCTGAGATGGTGGTGAACAGCTGTCTTGAAGACCTGGAGGGAAGAATGAGATTGAAGAGGATGTGGAAGATGATTCCACATGCAGAAAAAAAGAGCAGCAAAGGAGTGGAGGTGAGCAGTGATCCTGGATTTAGGTAGTCTTTTCAGAAGGGGGTTGATGATGGACCATGTGAGCCCTGCAACCCGGGGGAGGACACAAAGAGCAGAGGGTGCAAGACCAGAAAGGAGGCGGTACAAGATAGAGAGACCACCACCCTCTCTGCGATGGCGAAGTGATAAGCCCCCGACTCAGCTTCAGCACGGCAGATTCCAATAATCATGAAGGCCTTGGTTTCCACAGCGTCAAGCTGAGTAAGATGTGGGGCAGGGTAGCTAGCCCAGAGGGGAGAGCAGTACTCCATCAAGCTGCGGATGCGGGCCTTGTCGGTGGATAGGAGTTCAGGTGTGCCTGGAAAGGACTTTGTACGATGGAGGATGTCCAGTCGGCAGCTGGCTTTGGAGGCCAATTTTGAAATGGGGTTTGCCCAAGAAAGATCATGGCTGATAGTGAGACCCAGGATTTTGAATGACTGAACTTCCTCAAGAGGATTGTTCAGAAAGTAGATGGGGGCAAGGGGCAGAGGGGGCTGCCAGACAGTCCTTTTGGAGAGAGATAGTGAGAGTGTGAGATTTGTGAAGATTGAATGACATATTCCAAGTGTGTGACCCTCTTGTGATGTTTTTCAAGGTCTGAAGAGAGGGAAGAAGCTGCAGCATGCCAGCCTGTCTGTCTGTCTGAAGGATGAGGGATGTCAAGGCACAGGGTGGAGTCATCAGCAAATATATAAAGAGGATTTTCCAGAGAGTCAGAGAGACTATTAATGAAGATCATTATTGGGACTGGGCCCAGAACACTGCCTTGGGGCACTCCAGCCTTGATAGGGAGGGGAGATGAAAGGATTCCGTTGAGTGCCACACATTGGATACGGGAGTAGAGGAAGTCAGTAAGCCATGTGTTGAGATGGCCTTGGATGCCATAGGGCATAGACAGACAGTTTTGAATGCAGGGCTAGATGCTAGACTGCATCAAAAGCACGAGATATGTTTGGAGAGATGGCACTGAACACATGTCTGATATTGAGGGCCTCCATCCATTGTTGGGTTAATTGAAACAGCACGTCCATGTTGGAGTGACCTGCTGTGAAACCAAATTGGTGATCTGAGATGAGGCTGTTGGAGAAAAGGTAGGATTTCATATCAACTGCAATGATCGATTCCAAGACCTTGCTGATGATTGAAAGTAAGCTGATAGGTCTGTAGTTGAGGGGATCAGTTTTTGCACCTTTGTATGTCGTGCAGTGATGGTGGATTTCCAAGCAGATGGAAGATGACCGAGCACAAATGGCAGGGTGAAAATGGCAGAGAAAGGATGTGCAAGACCAGCAGAGCAAGTTTTTCGGGTCCAGTCTGGTCCAGTAGCAGAGTCAGAGTCGAGGGTTGAAAGAACCTTCACCACCTTCTCAGGTACGAAAGACACAGAGTCCAGGAGCAGTCGGGTATGATAGGGAAGGGTGAGTGCCGATAGTGATGGGTTGGGGACACAATATTTGGAACCAAACACAGAACTGAGGCACTCGGTCTTCTCATGAGTGGAGTTGGCTGTGGTGCCAGTGAAGAGTGGGAATGGATGGAAGGGGAGTTTACACCAGAGACAGACTTAATAAGATACCACCAGGTTTTAGAAGAGGGAGACAAAATTGAAAATAAATTTTTGAGGTTATACAAATGTTGTTTTCTGGCTCTCTTGAGAGTAGACACACACTTGTTGTGGACTTTTTGAAAAGCACTGAGTGATGCTTAAAAAAAAAAAAATTGTATCCAATGTCAAAGCTAGTATCAGTGCTAATACAGAACATACAACAAGGTGAGCAGGAGACAAGAGGGGCAGGAAAGGGAAGCACAAAACAGTGTGGAACAGAGACATTAGAAGACCTGTGAAAGGGAGAGGGATGGGGTGGGGGAACACGGAGTCAACAAGATGGATACCACAGGGACTTTCAGGACCTCATACGAAAGGGACTTTCAGGAAGAAAAGCAGGGAATTTGAAGGAGGGGGGTTTGGGGAGCATTAACGGAAGTAGAGAAGATTGTGGTTTTGTATGGGGGAAGATATGGGATGGTGATAAACAGCTGTTTTGAAGATCTGGAGGGAAGAGTGGGATTGAAGAGAGTGTGGGAGTTTGTTCCAAAGGCGGGAAAATAAAGGAATGAAAGAGTGAAGGTGAGGAGTGATTCTTGATTTTGGTAGTTTTATCAGAATGGTTTGCTGGCAGACCTTGAATGCTCTGCAGAACTATAGGGGGACACATCGCACAGAGAGATATCGCACAGACAGAGTGGTGGGGGCGGGAGGGAGGGGCAAGGCCAGAGAGGAGACAGTAGAAGAACGAAAGGCCACCGACATGCCTACAGTGAGAGAGTGAGACCCAAAGACAGCCTCATCGTGGGAGAAACCAATGTTCCTAAATGCCTTGGTTTCCATAGCGCGCAGCTGAGAAAGGTGAGAGGTGGGAGCACCAGCCCAGAGGGAAGAGCAGTATTCCATCAGGCTGTGGATGAAAGCTTTGTACGTGGTCAGGAGCTCAGGTGTGCCAAAAAACGACCTTGCAAAATGGAGGATGCCCAGTTGGCAACTAGCTTTGGAGGCCAGCTTGGAAATGTGGCTTTCCCAGGAAAGATTTTAAGTCAGGTCAGGTTAGATCTGTGACCTGCTACAGGTACCATGTAAACCTGTACTAACCTGTTCCATGGTCGGGTTGTCGGCGACTAAACCGTCTCCCCCACCAGGTTTTCTGGTGAGGAGGGTGTTTGGATATGGACACCCAGCAGGATTAAAAACAAAACATGTCAAAGGGCAGAGGAGCTCCTTGTGAGCCAACGGCCATCCATATCTAGTGCCCAACTGTGTCTGCGGACGTCCTCCTGCAGTTGGGTTACTTCTTATTAGGAGGTTGGTGGCAGGATTTGCACTCCGGCCACCGTAAAACCCTTCATTCCGCAAAACACAAAAACGCAAAAAAAAATCTGAAAACCCACTCCGTGGGAGTACCTCCTGTGCAGCTTCCCTTCGCAGGGCAGCTCACCGGATGACGGGATTGGGGCAAAGCCTTCGGGACCCCCAATCTTTGATGATAGGAGGAAAACCACGGGGTAACATCCCTGGGTCAGATTGGGGGAGAGTGTGTCGGAGTGGTGCTGAGGTGTCGTCCACCAGACGGCGGTCTCCTTGGGTTAATCTGAGGCGGTCCCTTCGGGTGGGTGCATGGAATGTCCTATCCCTAAGAGAGGATGATCACCTGTCTCTGTTATCATCTGAGCTCAAGCGTTTGGACATCAGGATTGCAGCTCTCTCTGAGGTTCAGAGAACGGATTGCGGCGAGATAATGGTGGGTGGTTACACCTACTATTGGTCTGGTCGCTCTGATGGTTACCATACCCAAGGAGTTGCTGTAGCTGTGTCCAATAAGCTGACCCCAATGATAATTGAGGTAACACTGGTCAACGAGCGTATTATGAGATTAAGGATTCGTCACTCCTTAGGTGTCATTTCCCTGGTCTCTATTTATGCTCCAACTGAGGCGAGTGATCTCACCGTGAAGGATGCATTCTACACAACGCTTGAGTCTGTGGTTGATCAGTGCCCCAGACGAGATACACTTCTAGTCTTGGGGGATTTCAATGCATCGACTGGAACTGATAGGGACGGTTATGAGATGTGTGTTGGTCCCCATGGGTCAGGAACTATGAACCAGAATAGCACTAAGTTCCTTGACTTTGCAAGAAGTCATGGACTTAGGGTGGCTGGTTCATGGTTTCAGCGCCCACAAGCTCATCGCTGGACTTGGTATTCCAACGCTGGCGGTGTGGCAAAGGAGATTGACCATGTCCTCATTGACGGTAGCTGGAGGATGATCCAGAACTACAGGGTCTACCGGAGTGCTCAGTTCCTCAATACTGACCACATGCTTGTTGTAGCAACTCTAAAGTTGCACCTTAAATCCTGGAGAATGGTACCATCCCAGCCGAGGCTGGATGTTGGCAAGCTCAGGGATGAGAGAGTAGCTGAGGAGTTTGCGAACAGGCTGAGTGGACACTTGGGTGGTCTGGGTGCTTTGGGGGGTCCTGAAGAGTTGTGGAGTGCCTTCAAGACCACCGTCCTTGATGTTGCCGGTGGATGTCTTGGAACTCACCGCGGGGCAAAGAAGAATTTTGTCTCTCAAGGGACACTGGATACCATTAACCAGAGTCGCAGGGTCAGGCTGAATGGCAGAGCTGAGTTGTTCAGGGAGCTGAGGCGAAAAACTGTACGTGCACTGAGGGTGGACAAGGAGGCCTATGCGCGAGGAATCTGTGAGGGGGTAGAGAATCACCTGTGGACAGGTGATTCTCGTCCCGCTTTCAGGGGAATTCGCGCATTGCATTCATCCAAGCCCATCCCTTGGAGCAATGCAGTTAGAGCAGAGGAGTGGTAGGCTCTTGACAGAGGAGTCGGAAGTGAAGGACCGCTGGGCCGGTTACTTTGAGCGGTTGTACCAGGCTGATCCCCCAGCTGTCGAGTTGGACGTCAAGGGTGTTACAATCCCTGCTGTTGACCCTCGAATTAACTGTGGTCCACCTTTGCTTGTGGAAACACGGGCTGCAGTGAACCAGTTGAAACGGGGCAAAG
>NC_140974.1:54738994-54748994 GCF_056783735.1 Eptatretus burgeri
CTCCCAATTCCATCTCCATGTGCTGCACGGCTTACACCTTGACGTTCCACCTTTCGGCTGTTCGCAAGACCCAAGGTCTCAGCACTGAGGAATATCGCGTTTGAGAGCCGACAATATGACAGTATTGTTCTGGCATGTTGAATGAAGCGGTCCAATGAGCAACCTGCATGTAACCTCCCAAATGAGGGGATCCTTCATTACGACAATGCCAGGACCAAGTGGTGTTCCCCTCCTCACTCTGCTTTATATTACCTTGAAAATGTCATCATCTTCAGGCTTCCGTGAAGAAGCCCTGTTAAAGATGTCTTATGTCTGACCGTCTTCCCATTTCGCATTTACTTTTAACCAAGAGAACTTCACACAAACAGTTAAGATGAATTTTCAAAATCACTCTTTGCTGCAAGTACAATTTTTTTTTACAAAATTATTACAAAAGAACCCTAACAGAACCCAAAAGAACCCTAAAAGATAAACAGAACCACTGATGCGGTACAACGGTAACTCAATTCACCAAATGGCCACTTTCGCCATTTGTATTTGTAAGCAAAGCTTATCAACTAAATCAAAGCTTCAATTATTGATTTTTTGATCTCATATCATGGACCGTGTGTCAAAGAGCGACAGCGATGTGGCATCTTTGGCACCGTTACACTTTGGGTCTTTGAAAAGAGAGAGCCAAGGTATCGTCAATCATCTTGAGCTGAAGTGAGAATGCTCCTTTACATCGCAACATGCTGGACTCACAAATGATACACACCACCACATGGAAAGTACCTCGATTCATACACACTGATACGATCCCCTTGTTTAAAACAATGTAGCTTTTAACAATCAATTGAAAAAAGTCAATGTACGGTGGAATAACTGCCCTGTTAACTCCCCTCTTAGCTGTTTAGTCTGGGTTTGAATCCCGACCGAACTATATCTTTCACCTTGGTGTTCCACATGCATGGAAAGGCATCCATGTGTGCATCCTCAATCGGATGGATGTTTCACCAGATAACTCATCTGCCAACTCTTGGCGTTTGTGCACGTTTAAGATCTCATGGTGTGGTTTGTGAAGAGGAGACGAGTTGTCTCTGACACCCTGAACAAATTACAAAAAAAATGATGTGAGTACCTGGCCAAAGAACTTAAACACAGAAGGAGGCCATGAGACCTGCAGAATTGTTGCCAACCTATGGTTGTTTATCCATGCTCTATCCTTTTTAAACGCTGAGTTTCAAGCAAGGAAGCAGCATGTACTATTTTTGAAGTCTTTGGTAATGGCGTGGCCAGGGTTCAAACAGTCGACCTCCCACAATCAAAGTGGACGCTGCAACCATTGCACCACCGAACCTGGTCAATTCCTGCCCAAATGGTGAGTAATCACAAATAATTTAATCGCTGTCTGAAATGAATTCACTAATAACAGCATATTCTCAAAGATAAATAAAATGGCAATGAGTCTCCACGTTAACCACAAGGCCCTGGGCACAACTGCGCATCCTCATTAACATTTATACAATGACGTGACAAGCTTCTCAAGCACAGCAGTAGTACAGGTTGGTTTACAACTGATGTATGCCCATCAGTGTTCCAGAAAAACAAGTTTTATAAAGTGGTGAAAATAATGACAATAGACACCTGCCCATCTTCAACACACACTAGGTTTCAGAACAAACAGCCTGACCCAGTGAGAGAGGGAGGGGGGGGTGTAAGTTGAGCCTTCTTCACTACATGTTTCTCCTTCGTCTAAAATTGTTTTTTTCCAAACATCAACAAGCAAATTATGTGACTTGTTATGAATAGATAGTGTCACCTTTCAGCAATTTCCATCCTGGCACTTCCAGTCGGGTGTGATTCAATTTACCCCATGGCTCAACTTACCCCCCTCTCCACTACAATGTCCAGTAGTAAACTAATGGAGGAAAACGAAACAAATCCCCATTATAATCACTAGTGCGTGGCCGTACATGCTTGGCCGTACATGCATGGCCATACGTGCAAAATAAAAAACTTTCAAACCGTGTGCCAGAAACAACAACTACACAGGCCGTTCCTTCGCTCTCACGTGCCCGTACGTGCAAAAAAAAAAAAAAAACTTTCAAACCGCGTGACAGAAACAACAACCACACAGGCCGTTCCTTCACTCTTGCGTGCCCGTACGTGTGGGGCCATACGTGCGTGCCCGTAAGTGCGTGGCCGTACGTGCAAAAAAAAAAACAAAACTTTCAAACCGCGTGACAGAAACAACAACCACACAGGCTGTTCCTTCACTCTCGCGTGCCCGTACGTGCGTGGCCGTATGTGCAAAAAAAAAACTTTCAAACAAGCACACAGGTTCCTTCGTCTATCGTAAACGACGACTGGATTGAGCCATTGTGTTTATCTATAAATGCGCATAAGAAATCGAGAAATTATTAGAATACAGTAAGTCATCACTATCCGGAAGACCGTACATTGTAACCCGTAATGGGGAACGCGGCTGAGGTTCTCTTCCCCATCGGCCACGCCTACGCAGTAATGTGTCCTGCCATTGGTTTGGTAAATAAATGGCCATAACTTGGGAACCACTTGTCCAATTAATATCAAACCTTGAAAAGGCACATCCTCAGGTCCCCAGCAATATATCTGGCAAGTTTCAATTAGATCGGACCAGTGGTTGTCGAGAAATAGCGGTCACACACACACACACACACACACACACACACACACACACACACACACACACACACACACACACACACACACACACACACACACACACACACACACACACACAGACACACACACAGACACACACACACACACACACACACTGCTGGAATTATAGATAAATGAGCAGAGTAGCCGTCCTGCGGGCGATCTTGTTCCAAGCGTGCAACACGTTCTTTTGACACACACTTTTATTTGGGCGGCGTATAGGCAACAGACCGCTGACTTGTTTGCTCCCAAAAATGAAATCAACCTGGGTTACGTATATGAAGCAAAAACATGCGTACTGCTTATGTGCATGTATAATATATTGTGGTTCTATAACTCGGATAATTCCAATTGCACTCACCCTCCTTCCAAGGGAAGAAAATGCCAAGATGGCGAAAAAAAATTCCCGAAAGTTGATGGAATCAAACGAAACTTGCACATGCACAATATGAGGGTGCCCTCATTAATCCCTGAAAGTTACAGCTTCCTCGGTCAAATCCTCTCAGAGGAGTAGATTAAACCTATACAACATACTTTCCTTCCATGACGTAAAGACGAGCAGAGGGACCCGCACGTTGTGCGGAAGGAATTTAGAGTTTAGATGAAAGAAGATGATTTGTAATCCTGCCTATCACCGGGTAGCGCTATACGATATGCACATTTACATTGAGAGAATTGGGATAGACATTTACTATATATATGTTTATGTATATATGAAGATAGAGGAAGATAGTTGTTTTCAATCCACTGTGTTCAAACATGTGAGAGAGCAGGCAAGTTAGGTTGAGATTAAAATGGTTAAACCATTTTCACTCAGACTCTGCAAAATCATTAAATCAATATTGTAACTCTTTATTCGGCAGAAAATGGATTAAAATGATCGTTTTACATCTCTGGTTCAGAATTGTTTATACTAAAGTGCTCCTTCCCCGACGTTTATCCCAAATTTATCCTGAACGTCCCAATGGATTTCAGTTCCTGATTGATGTGCTCTTGACTTCCCGGCCCTCGATCAGTACTTCTTCACTACTTGCTGAGTTTTGTGATTCAAACGAAAGATTACATCAGCCTTCCATTAATTATTCGGTTACTCTGTGCAATTAGCAAACTATACAGATGGACAATGCCAAATGAGTCGAAATCATGTCAGGTATAACATTTACGCAGCAAACACCGTGTATGGATTCTCACGTTGAGGTTAACTGGTAAATCATTGGGAACACTAAGGTGTGATGCCTGAACCAATCATCACCAATCGTTCCAAGGTGTGATGCCGACCGAAGGTGGGGGGAGGTGATGTTTTCATCCCCTGTCTGTCTGTTTGTTTGTCTGCTCTGGTACATGTTCCCATACCTGACCTGACCTGTTTGTCTTTCTGTGAGCAAGATATCTCAAAAAGTTGTAGACAAATTGATTAGATCTTCGTGAAGATCCAGATCTGAATAGTACTGTGTAATTTGTTAAAAAAAAAAGTGATTCATCACTATTGAGAGAGAGGGCCAAAAACGATATGTTGTACAATATCTCAAAAAGTTGTGGATGGATTCGGACAAAACCTAGTGGACACGCTAAGTGTCTGACAAGGAAGAATCGATTCAATTTTGATGATAAATTTTGGATGGTGTGTTTTGGGTCCAATTCCATATAACACTTGTGTGCACATTTGAATGATCGGCCATTTTTTCTCATGCCATCCCGACATATGGAGTATGATTGTACTCCATGATATATTAAACAAAAGGAGCACACTCACTCTCGATGTGACGTGAACCTGATGTCATGCACATAAATTTACCAACACATAACCTCCAAGCTATGATGGCGCCCATGTGGCACTCAGGTCCTTGAAGACTGAGATTTATGCCTCTATGGTCACGAATAAATGAAAGTAGAGCCGCCGATCCACTATACTAAGCTGGTTAATAAATATAAATCAACCCCCCTCACTTGACAAAGCAGCAAAGCACGGATGGAGTCCCATCACAGTACTTGCTGCACATCCTGTTAGCAACAAGTGTTGTCCACCATACAAGCACATTGTCTCTGCCCTGCTGGTCACCAGTTAGGAGGTTTGGAGTCAGGAATAAGAGATTAAGCCAAAGTATTACACTGACCCCAGAAGTGACATGACACTGACATTTATATATATATATATATATATATATATATATATATATATATATATATATATATATATATATATACATATATACATACAAACACACACACACACACACACACACACACACACACACACACACACACACACACACACACACACACACACACACACACACACACACACACACACACACACACACACACACACACACATACAGTGGTTCATATAACTGGTACTCAGGTACTCATGCACGGTAAAAAAAAACTTAAAAAACTCAATGAGTACTTCAAAGAGGCTCAGAAAGCTCAAAAGCATACTACCCACCTACCATGATGGAGGCTTTTCATGGAAGGTTTTCTCATCTGGTGCAGATAAGATTCTTCTAGGATAATTCTGACAATCCATTTAGAGTGATTTAAAATTTTAAATGTGCAAAATTAAGTTTATAAACTATAACAATATAATTTGTAAGCTATAGTGTAAGTTTATAACTTTTAAGATAAAAAAATTGATCTAAGGAGAACGTGCTAGCGAAGAGGAAGAAGAGGAGGCTCAGGAGCATCCAGAAGGAAAAAAGGAGTGGTTTGTGAGTATCTCATCCAGAGTGAACTTTCTGAGAGACCACTTACAGAGGAGTAAGATGCATACAAAGCTGAGAGGCACATTGGAAATCAGAGAGGCCATTGAGAAAGCAGACGAGCACACTCGAAGCTGACAAAAATTTTTTTTTGTGAGTTCCAAACCGTTTCTGCTGGTACTCATTGAGGAACCTAATTTAGAAAATTGTGTGAACCCATGTGAATATATATATGTATATATATATATATATATATATATATATATATATATATATATATATATATATATATATATATATATATATATATATATATATATATATATATATATATATATATATATATATATATATATATATATATATATATATATATATATATATATATATATATATATATATATATATATATATATATATATATATATATATATATATATATATATATATATATATATATATATATATATATATATATATATATATATATATATATATATATATATATATATATATATATATATATATATATATATATATATATATATATATATATATATATATATATATATATATATATATATATATATATATATATATATATATATATATATATATATATATATATATATATATATATATATATATATATATATATATATATATATATATATATATATATATATATATATATATATATATATATATATATATATATATATATACATATATATATATATATATATATATATATATATATATATATATATATATATATATATATATATATATATATATATATATATATATATATATATATATATATATATATATATATATATATATATATATATATATATATATATATATATATATATATATATATATATATATATATATATATATATATATATATATATATATATATATATATATATGTATATGTATATATATATATGTATATATATATATATTTGTATGTATATATATATATATATATATATATATATATATATATATATACATGTATGTACATGTATGTATTTGTTCTATATTGGAGTACCTTCGATAGATCTCACCTCATACTCTTCCTTGAAACCATAGCCTTCTCCATTTTTCATCTGGTCGATGTGTTGCAGGAGGTCTGCGACACGAACCGCTGGATGAAGCTGCCCCGTGTGGTACGGTGAATCGACCCCGCGGGGCTCGCGTACCAGGCCGTGTGAAAGAGTGTACGGTTTTCGAGCAGGCATCGGCAGTTGTTGTGGACATGCTGTAAGCAGGCTGCTTACTTCATTTGGGCACGATATACCTTCATCTGCGTAGGAAGAAGGGGAGGAAAATGCTGTCAAACCTGAGACTTTAAAAAAAAAAAAAAGATATAAAGCCTTAAATAAATTGGTTAAAACCTTTGTGGTTGTTGCTTTCAAGACAATAAAATTGCCTCAGTGCACTTTGTAGAGTCAACAACACAATGTGATGAAAAGTTCATATTTTATTATTCAAACGTAAATTTGAATAATAATACAAAAAAGTTTTCATCACATTGTGTTGTTGACTTTGGCTGTTTGTCACTTCCCCCAAGCTCAGCGGCTGTGTTTGCCCGAAGTCAAGTCCGGTGTTCTCTAATGTATTTGTCTTCGTGTGTTTGTGTGTGTGTGTGTGTGTGTGTGTGTGTGTGTGTGTGTGTGTGTGTGTGTGTGTGTGTGTGTGTGTGTGTGTGTGTGTGTGTGTGTGTGTGTGTGTATGCAATTTGTGTTCCAAGTCTTCCATCAGCCTAGCACCTGGGGAAAAAAATTAATAAACCCTGAGTCGAATCAAGAAATGCCAGAGAGACAGACAATGGCAGCGCTTACGCTCAGGTCAATGGCTCCCGCAAGGCCAACCAAGAAGGGCGAGGCACAAACAAGCTCAGAGCAAAACAATTAGACACATGAGCCAAAGTTCATGCTGAGGTTTTATCTCATATTGGAAGGAATTTGAGAGATTTATATGTTAGTGCGTTGATGCACCAAGCCAGGAGAGAGTACACTGAATGATCTAAGTTTGTGACCGATCTCACAAAATCCCAGATGCTAAGATTCACTGCAAGCAAGGCAAGCATGAATCACCGACTCGCACTTGGAATAATAATTGGGATGTTTATCTTAAGTTTGCTTTGCCTTTGGTGGGCACAAGTCACACCTTGGGTCAGACTATATTATAATACATATAATGTTATTCTTGCACTCCCATCACACCCTCCACCCTCACCTTGAAATCCTAAGCATCATACTTATGCCTTCTACGCCCCCCCCCCAGCCCCCCAATTCCCTCCCTATAATAAATCAGCATCTCATAAAACAGCCCTACATTTTTACGAGATGCTGATTGCCTTTTGGGAGGTGGAAATGGGGATGGGGGAGAGAGGAGTAAGATTTACTATGGTGTTCCATATTCTGAAATAATCAGAAGCGAGAAATCGTGATGTTAATTGGAATGAGAAAAACAGGATTAAAGAGAAAGAAAAGTTTGGATGGAGTGTCCTGTGTTCTTTGTAAAAGGAACGGATCTCCTTGAAATGTCCCCTGGGAAGCTTTCATGCCTGGTTGGCCATAGGGACAATCGGCATTAAAAAAAAATGCATTAAAAAATGTACAGTTAAATCTAAGAGCACCTTCTTCATACAGTGCTGCTGCAGCAGGCTAGGAAAATAATGTGATGACAGCATGATCAAATAACGATGTTTGACAAAAAGCTCTTTCAATACAATGACAAGTCTCAGCGATAATGCACAGTGAATGGTGAGCAACATTTGACCCCCAGGTCGGCAAAGCGGATCTGTGCGCTGCACGCGACCCGTTGTTCGAAACACCTGCAGTGATACAAAGTGGAGCATTTACGGAGCTTACAGCAGAATGGTTTTGGAAGTTTTATATTTTTTTTTAGAGAAATCCACTTGCATGAATAAAGGAAGCTTGCACAGCACGCATCAGAATCATCACGCAATGCTTGTAGGGTACGGCTACTACTGTACCACAAAAATTAAAGACATTGTTCAATCCAGAAGGTACAGATTTTGTGTTGAAACCTCGTCTTAAATCGAAGAATGTAAACTGGATAATAAATGTCAAAACATATTTTTTCTTCATAAACAGAAAAATAAAAACTGAGGTTCAACAGGCTTCAACAATGAGCCACAACCCAATTGAGCAAGTGTGCGATAATTGCACCTGTTTGCAAAACTTTACATCAACAGTGATGTTGAGTGAGCCATGTGCCTCGTATTTCATAGGATCTTATTTGGCACCATATGAACAAAACACTCAATAAACTGGAACGGCACATGGAAGAACGCATTCCTCCGCCAGGCTGAACAGTTTACGTTGTGTATCCCTCTGATCGGCCACATCAAAATACGGACTTGAACCAAAATCAAATTGGCTTGTCGTAGTCACCGAACCAACACATCCACCAAGTTTTGTCATAACTCGTCCATAACTTTTTGAGATATCGTGATATATATATATATATATATATATATATATATATATATATATATATATATATATATATATATATATATATATATATATATATATATATATATATATATATATATATAGTTTTCGTTTTTGCCCCATCTCTCAATGGTGTAGAATTACGTGCAAAATAAAAATTATTGTCTCTGGATTTTGATCTTCACCAAAATCTAATCAATTTGGCATTGTCACAAATCCAACATGTCCACCATATTTTGTCTGAATCCGTCCACAACTTTTTTGAGATATCCTGCTCAAAGACAAACAAACAAGCAGTGATAAACTGGTACTTACGAAATCGTCAACTTGACCTCTGACCTTGTCTAATAAAGGCTGTCTCAAGAGAAGGTAGCGACGCAAACCAGAAGTTTCTACGATGATTCTGCACTAAACCATCAAAAATCGAATGTTTGACCTCACTGTGACCTTGACCTTTGACCGATTCTGACAAAAATCTAATCAGCACTAGCCATCACCCTCCTGAATCACGTGGTGTAATTTGACACTGGTAGATTCTTCCGTTCTCGAGTTATCGTGCCTACAAACAAACAAACACACAAACACACACAAACAAACACACAAACAGATGACGGAAGTCATCAATATACTTATGAAATCTTTAGATTTCGTAAGTAACAAAAAGACAGACAGGGGTGAAAATGTAGCCCCCACCGAATGTAACAAATAATCCGCTTCATCCTGTAACATCAGATGTACAGTTGGTGTCAATAGGCACAGTCGGTACCGGTACACCATTATCTTTTCAAGTCGTAATTATCATGTAATAAGTGCAAGTGTTTTAGGAATCCCACATTGATGGACAAGCTGTCTAATGTTGGTGGAAGCAATGAGACATAAATTGAACACACGTGCTGAGATGGATGAAGGGCTCAATGACTAGAAAAGGATGAGCATGACTGTCAGGGAGCACACCCAATGGAATTCCAGCCAATTGCAGAGATGTGAATACAAATGGAAAAAAAATTTGTACATGATTCCGATCAAATAAGTATCTCCATACTTCTTTAATCCAACAAATTGAAGATGGAGCAGTGGGGAATTCCATCAAAGCAAGAATCTCGACTCGAGCTTACC
>NC_140974.1:54753994-54863994 GCF_056783735.1 Eptatretus burgeri
TTCGTGCTCCATCACCCTGAGCGAGTAGTTCGTGCTCCATCACCCTGAGCGAGTGGTTCGAGCTCCATCACCCTCAGCGAGTAGTTCGTGCTCCATCACCCTGAGCGAGTGGTTCCTGCTCCATCACCCTGAGCGAATGGTTCGTGCTCCATCAACCTCAGCGAGTAGTTCGTGCTCCATCACCCTGAGCGAGTGGTTCGAGCTCCATCACCCTGAGCGAGTGGTTCGAGCTCCATCACCCTGAGCGAGTGGTTCGAGCTCCATCACCCTGAGCGAGTGGTTCGAGCTCCATCACCCTGAGCGAGTGGTTCGAGCTCCATCACCCTGAGCGAGTGGTTCGAGCTCCATCACCCTGAGCGAGTAGTTCGTGCTCCATCACCCTGAGCGAGTGGTTCCTGCTCCATCACCCTGAGCGAATGGTTCGTGCTCCATCAACCTCAGCGAGTAGTTCGTGCTCCATCACCCTGAGCGAGTAGTTCGTGCTCCATCACCCTGAGCGAATGGTTCGTGCTCCATCAACCTCAGCGAGTGGTTCGTGCTCCATCACCCTGAGCGAGTAGTTCGTGCTCCATCACCCTGAGCGAGTGGTTCGAGCTCCATCACCCTCAGCGAGTAGTTCGTGCTCCATCACCCTGAGTGAGTGGTTCGTGCTCCATCACCCTGAGCGAATGGTTCGTGCTCCATCAACCTCAGCGAGTAGTTCGTGCTCCATCACCCTGAGTGAGTGGTTCATGCTCCATCACCCTGAGTGAGTGGTCTCTCCATATATATATATATATATATATATATATATATATATATATATATATATATATATATATATATATATATCTGTCTCTGTCTCGTCTCTCTCTCTCGACATATCCGGACAATGGTTATGTCTGGATGAGAGTTTGTCTCCAGATGTGCCTGGGCAGGGTTTGTCTCTGGACATGTCCCGGCGGTGTTTATGTCTCGACGGGAGTTTGTCTCCGGACGTATCCGAGCGTTGTTTGTCTCCAGACGCATCCAGGCCGTGTTTGTTTCCAGACAGCTTGGCTCTTTGGGTGGTATTTATGTCTGGATGGGAGTTTGTCTCCGGACTTGTCAGCACAGGAGTTTGCCCAGATGGGAGTTTGTCTCCAAGCGGTGTGTGTCTCCGGCCAGCGTGGCTCCGGATGTGTCCGGGCGATGTTCGGCTCTGGTCACCTCTAGGTGGTGTTTGTCTCCAGGCAGCTTGGCTCTCTGGGTGGTATTTATGTCTGGATGGGAGTTTTTCTCCGGACTTGTCTGGGCGGGAGTTTGTCCAGATGGGAGTTTGTCTCCAGACCATGTTTATAGTGTGACCGGTGGAAAATGGATTTCAGACATTATTTTGTTTGCATCTTCACTGTTATTCTATGCAGAATCATTTTGATAAAACAGTATGAATCATAATTAACACCCCACTGCATGTCTGCCTTCCCTTCCCCTCACCTCACACTATCTTCCCTTCCCCCTACCCCTCCTCACCCCTCCCTCCTCTCTCCTTTCCCCTCCACCTCTTAACTCTCCCCACTCTCTCTTCCCCACCCCTCTCTTCCTCTTTTTCTCCCTCGCCCCTTGTAGTATTACCATCAGCGAAGTGACGGGTGGTATTTGCTAGTAAATAAATAATGGTTCCTGAAAGCCTATACAATACGATATTTTCTCTCGCCAAATGTTTTAATTGCCAAAATTTGGAAATTAAAAAATGTGTCCCACGATTTTAGGCCCCCAATGTCAAAAGCATTTGACTTGCCCCATGCACAGATGTTATTGCATACATGTGCCAAATATGAAAGAAATCCATCCAGTAATTTTTGAGTGGAGGGTAGAGTAGACGGATGGAGGGACAGACTGACATCACCAAAAATATAAGCCTCAAAATGGGCTGACAACCAGTTAGAGGCTAGAAATTGGGTGTACCAGATTAAATCAAACGATGTCTTGTTCACATCCATCCATCCATTAGGACCATACAGTGTACAGGGTGTCAGTGCTGCTGAAGCAGTCTCCTGGGCTATTGGGCGCAACCCCAGACAGGTCATCACTCCAACGCAGGATACTCAAATGGCTCAATCATCCCAGCAAACTGGTACTCATTTTGCTGACCTCAGAAGGATGACAGGCTGAGTCAACCCCACCAGGTATTAATTCAAGGCTGAGCAGGATTTGAACTCAGGACCCTCAAATCCCAACCCTACCACCCTAACCATTAAGCCAACACCAAATGTACTTGTTTACATGGAAACATTTTTTTCTCCAAAGGGAAGACTGTTGGTAGAAATTTACGTTTTTTTAAATACCAAGAAATAATTTAACTTCAAACCATACCGTAAACCCCAAAATAGCTTTGGCCCATACCTACCATAAATCAACTAATAGTGTCATCCCACACCCATCATAAAACAAATCAGTCTCGTCCCATGACTACGATAAACCAATCACCTGAATGGCCCGTTGAGCTTTTTTATCTGCTTTATATATTATTCCTTGTTGTAACTTTTAATTACATTAAAATTACCAACCTAACTTCTGCTCCCTGCATCCCCCATCCATCTCGTCATTGCCATCACCATCTCTCTCGGGACAGTGACATAAGCCTTGTAATCGTCCACAAATTCCCCCTTGTATCTCCAACGTCTTCTCCACCAACTTTCTCAGCGTAAACATCGCATCCTTCGTCCCCCTACCATTTCTCAACACGTGTTATTCTTGGCCTATTTCCTGCTGCACCCATTTCCTTATCCTACCAACTAGAATCATATCAAGTAATTTCATGACACGAGTTAATAGCGTGATGCCTCGTTAACTCCCTGGATTCTGTACATCTCCCTCCCTATTCCACATTTGAATATTAACACTGGTCTACCACTCCTCTGGAGTCTTACCCTCTTTCATACATACATTCATTCAACAGCCTCTTCGTCTAACTGACTGCAACTCCTTCTTCCACAATTAGCATCTCCACACTGATTTCACTAATGACCGGCACCCTCCCCTTCTTCATCTTATTGAACGCGGTCTGCACCTCATCCTCGTAATCTGAACCTCTTCCACACTCCCCTCTACATAGCTCGGTAGCTCCGGCTCACTGTGGCTGTGACAAATATCCATCCTTCCTCCCTGGTTCAACAGCTCCTTCAAATAGCCTTCCCATACCTTTCCCACCGCTCACTTCACATCCTTACCATCCTCCTCCCTGTATCTGCATCCATTCTCATCCCTCATCCCTGTATCGGGCCAATTTATAGATCATCTTCTTTCCACTATCCTCATCTAACTTGCTTTACACATAAATTTCCACATCATTCCTTGCCTTACCCACAGCTATCCTTGATACTTTCATCTTCCGCCTGGACAAATTCAATAACCCTGCATCTGGTTGCCATCCTCTATCCTCTTCAAACCTTATTCTCACCGACAGCCTCACTGACTTCCTCCGTCCTCCACACCTGGTTTATATTCCTTGACATTATACCCATTCCTGATGTTCTTCCACACAGATTTTCTGCAATTTTCTTAAACGTCCCTCTGTTCTTCTTCCACCCCTACTCCAAGCCTCCGGCTTCCTCTCAAAGTTCCTCATACTTTGCCTTCACCCTATCCTTGTACTTTACAGTGACATTATCTTTGCACATCCACCACTTGATAGTCTTCCGACCAACGTTCTTAACCTCTTGTCTCTTCTGCATGTTCACAACAACAAAACACCACAGGTTTGACTGGGGTTGTGACATGCTCTCCCACCACTGCCTTGCAGTCCTCTTGATGCCATACCTATCATAAATCAACAAATCACGCAATTCCATAACTCCCATCAACGAAGAAATGGTCTCTTCCAATACCGACCGTAAATAAACTTATAGTCTCGTCCAATACTCCCAACAAACCAACTCGGTCTAGCCCCCCACCTACCATAACCCCCCAAAATAGTGTAGTCTTATACCTACCATAAACCAACACATAGTGTCATCCCATACCTACCTGAAACCAACCCATAGTTTCAAATCATACCTACCATAAACCATCCCATAGTCTCATCCCATACCTACCTGAAACCAACCCATAGTCTCAAATCATACCTACCATAAACCATCCCATAGTCTCATCCCATACCTGCCGTAAACCAACCCATAGTCTCGTCCCATACCTACCTGAAACCAACCCATAGTCTCATCTCATACCTACCATAAACCAACCCATAGTCTCATCCCATACCTACCTGAAACCAACCCATAGTCTCATCTCATACCTACCATAAACCAACCCATAGTCTCATCTCATACCTACCATAAACCAACCCATAGTCTCATCCCATACCTACTTGAAACCAACCCATAGTCTCATCCCAGACCTGCCGTAAACCAACCCATAGTCTCATCCCATACCTGCCGTAAACCAACCCATAGTCTCATCCCATACCTACCTGAAACCAACCCATAGTCTCATCCCATACCTGCCGTAAACCAACCCATAGTCTCATCCCATACCTATCTTAAACCAACCCATAGTCTCGTCCCATACCTACCTTAAACCAACCCATAGTCTCGTCCCATACCTACCTTAAACCAACCCATAGTCTCGTCCCATACCTACCTTAAACCAACCCATAGTCTCATCTCATACCTACCATAAACCAACCCATAGTCTCATCCCATACCTACCATAAACCATCCCATAGTCTCATCCCATACCTGCCGTAAACCAACCCATAGTCTCGTCCCATACCTACCTGAAACCAACCCATAGTCTCATCTCATACCTACCATAAACCAACCCATAGTCTCATCCCATACCTACCTGAAACCAACCCATAGTCTCATCTCATACCTACCATAAACCAACCCATAGTCTCATCCCATACCTACTTGAAACCAACCCATAGTCTCATCCCATACCTGCCGTAAACCAACCCATAGTCTCATCCCATACCTACCTGAAACCAACCCATAGTCTCATCCCATACCTGCCGTAAACCAACCCATAGTCTCATCCCATACCTATCTTAAACCAACCCATAGTCTCGTCCCATACCTACCTTAAACCAACCCATAGTCTCGTCCCATACCTACCTTAAACCAACCCATAGTCTCGTCCCATACCTACCTTAAACCTTCCAATCCGAGCGGCCGTTCCACCAGCTGTTATTCCAACCTCCATATACCCGAGCAGTCGGATTTTCCTCCAGGAATCCCAGGGTGGGGGAGCCGAAAGTCCAAGGAGCTCAGGGTTCAAAGGGTTAAACTACCTGATATACTCCTATACCAACCATAAACCAACTCGGTTTAGTCCTTCACCTACAATAAACCAATCACCTCAGCTTATCATTCATTAGTCAAATGGTTATACTGTCTGCAGTTATAACATGATGAACGAGAACGGCCCTCGGTACAGTACTTACCTCCATCAGACAGAACAGTTTACGGATTGTATCCTACTGATAGGCCGGATCTGCATCCATATCTTAACCAAAATCTAATCATCCTGTTCTTGTCAACGACCCAACTCATTCGCCAAGTTTTGTCATCATCCGCCCACACCTGTATGAGATATCCTGGCCCAATCTCTCAATGGTGAAAGATCACTTAAGAAATTCTCGTATCCGGATCCGCATCCAGATCTTAACAAAAATCAAATCAATTCGTCCTTGTCACACATTTAACCTGTCCACCAAGTTTCATCCGAATCTGTCCAAAACTTTTGAGATATCCCGCTCACAGACAGACAAGTAGACAAACCCAGGTGAAAACAACCTCCGTCCACCTTCGGTGGCGGAGGTAACGATGATGAAAGTGGTTTATTCTAAAGGGGGCTTGATGACCTTTTCTATTCACTTAGTCAAAGCTCCCAAATGTCGAAGGAGGTTTATGTGGCGGGAGGGTATCGTCACAACCATCCGGAAGATGAATCGTGGAGAACATGGATGGACAAATGATCAAAGTATTCAATATCATTTTAAATGATCTGTGATCAATGCGATTACAAAGGACGAATTGCAATGTTTTCTATCCGTCGGAAATCCAGAGAATCAAAATGGATTTGACTACCTCGCCTGACGTACGGACACTTCGCGCGAATTCCTGTTTGAATAGAAACATTTCCTCTTGATGTGGCACAAAATGGAACAAGCAAATAAATAGATGAATAATAATAAATAAATAAATAAAACATTGAAAACGTCATGAGAAGCACATGTGGTGGATGAGCTGGGTGGCACATGCGCACATCATGAGTTCCATCCAGTGATCACCACCAAACGACCAGAAAAACGCACATTTACCTGCAACACTCTTGTTGTGGTGGTTCGCTGGGTTGTCGGTAGCCTGTGGGGGAATGTGGGCTGTAAGGAAAGCAACGGAGTCGGCAAGAGTCTGTCCTTTTGCGACAACCACTTAATTTCTCACCAATCACCGCTTCCCTCGGTAATCAGCACATGACTCATCGAATGCCAATTCCCTCACCATTCATCACCTCCCTTGATAATCAGGCCATGCATGACTCACCAATCTGCAATTCCCACATACTATCTCCACTTCCATCACCAATCTCCACTTTATGACAAATTAGGCATTATACAGACCAAGTCATACGTCCATTGACAAATATCCAACTTTCATCCTAAATTTGGAGAATTTTATGTTTCATTCTCAACTCGATACTCCGCGTCGTCATCAGTTCACCTTTCCAAACGGATTGTTCTCTTCCGCACTCAAGGTACGTTCTCACCTTGCATGCCCTGAGCATCCTCGTCAGCACCTCCCGACCTCTCGTTATTCTTTCCTTCATTCATTCTTACATGCATACATCTCTCGATCATAATATCCAGGTATCGATGTTATTTAAATGATGACGTTTCACCATCTTGATACCGACTGGTTTGAACAAATTTAAAAACAATTTTAAGTTCTGCCACGTATGTCGTATAAACTATTTGAACAAGGCAGAAATTAATGTAGTGATTAACTGGTCATGATTTCTCAATCTCTAACATCGTTTTCCTTTGTCCCTGATGAAGGAAAAGAGAAAAACAAATAACACTTGGGTTAGTTGTTTAGCCAAGCAAGAGCGCTTAAAACAAGAAAGTTGTACGGAAGAAGAAAGGTCCTCATTCTGTACATTGCTGTTCAGGCCGAATGAAACGGTTTATAAAGAGAACAATCATAGGATTCATAATAACGAGAGGAGAGGGACCATCATTAAATCGGAAATTTAATCAAGAAACAAATAATAAAATACCTAATTAGGAATCAGAAAAAAAAGTAAAGGACAAGATCTTACAGGTGGCTGTCAGAAGGAAATTAAATGTCCTTGTGACGTGTTTGGGATGGCAAGTCTCAAGACAAGGTTTCACAATCTAGAGCTGCCGGATGTTTTGAGTCACAATGAGCAAAGTAAATCAAAGGAGACCAGTAAAGCTGCCAGTGAGCAAGCAGCAAGGCCTGACCCCAGCCTTGGCCCTCTAAGCTGAGAAATGGCCCTTCGTGAGGCCTTTTTCTCCAATATGCCAGAGTTGAAATACTGAGAGTATTCTACACGTTAACAGAAAAAGAACGGAGGACCTCGCTGGTTTTGTATCATCATGGGAATAAAGAGCGCTAGGTTTGAGCCTCATTCCAAAAAGTGTAATAAGGTTCTGATGCTTGAAGTGTGGTGAAACTTACAGAGTCCGCTGACATTGTGAGGATTGAGGAACGAGAAGGGCTCCTCTGAAAGGATTGAGTTGTGATCGGCATAGCGCTTGTTTACGGCGTTCACCATCAAAGCCATCTCTTGACGACCGCCGACCGACGCGTCATTTCGCTTCTTGGCAAGTTTCCTGAAAGGACACGCGTGGACAACAATGCAATGCAGAACAGGCATTTCTCCCATAGGAAAGTCAGTTTTGCTATTTGGGGAACAATTTTGGGGTAGCCAATGAAATGATTATGTTTGTCTTGCACTTGCGTGAGCCTCGATTTTGTACACAATAGAGGTAATTGTTACACACACTGCAGAAACACTTTGAAGAAAGAAAATACATTGAGTTTAGCTTGAGTTGTCCAACACAACTAAAAATTCATCGGGGTGGAGAAAGACAGAGGGAGTTTTGAACATTGGGCCTTCAACAAGCAAAGGAATGTCAACAATCTACTGTGGCCTCTTCCTTTTCTCAACAAAAGCACGTACATACATACGCGAAACAGAACTAGGAATGGAATTTTTCACCCGATATGATTTCAGCAACAAAGACAATCAAGACGTCTAACCCAAAATAAAAACATTATTAAATTCTGCTGTGAAAATTCTGGAGAAATTAAGAACGTTCGAAAAACAAATGTCGTCATCATCATGTGTACCAAGCTTTCACTGATCTGCACACAAGCGCATGAAGTACGAGGCGGTTTCATGAAAAGGGGGATCTGCAGTTTAGAGAAGCTGCACAGTGAACAACAAGCTGAGATGGATTATCTTGACTGTTGGACACAAAACAAAATACCATCATCTGCTCAGGCCACAAAAACACCAAGGTCGGTCATGTTTTACAAGGCTTGGTGTTACCAGGCCTGCATTCCAAGCTGTCAAACAGTGCTCGAGCTGAATTTCTCAGAGCCGTTCCTCACTAACCAAGGTTTCTTTGCAGCATTTAAAGAAGCTATGGAAAACATGGACACAGAAGATTCAAAGTAAAAGTAAATAATTACAGGGGACACTGCCCAAATTATTTCAAAACTCACAGTTAGGCATCAGGCTTTAACTGAAATGGAAGGCTCTTCATCCAATTCGATCAAATCCAAAAGGTACTTTAAAACAAAAGCAGCACTCTGTGGAATGCGTACCTACACCAGGCTGATCACTTTACGTGTTGCATCCCACTGAGAGACCGAATCTGCAACCGGACCATTTGTCCTTGTCACACACCAAAATCGATCCACTGTAATTGGCTTGTTCTCTTCATCTTCCCAATTAATCCACCAAGATTTGTCATCATCCATCCAGAACGTTTTGACATCGTGCTATAGGTCGTTTTTGGCTCTATCTCTCAATGATGAAGAATCACTGAAAAATTATTGCAGCACGATCCGGATTTTCACCAAAATCTAATCAATTCGTCCTGATGACACACCGAACCTGTCCACAAAATTTTGGCCGAATCCATCTATAACCTAATGAGATATCCAGCTCACAGACAAACAGACAAACAAACAAGCAGTCATAGACTGGTACTTACGAAATCGTCAACTTGACCTCTGACCTTGTCTAATAAAAGCTGTCTCCAGAGAAGGTAGCGACACAAACCAGAAATTTCTACGATGATTCTGTACCAAACCATCAAAAATCGAATGTTTGACCTCACTGTGATCTTGACCCTCGACCGATTTTGACCAAAATCTAATCAGCACTCGCCATCACCTTCCTGAATCACGTGGTGTAATTTGACATTGGTAGCTTCTTCAGTTCTCGAGTTATCGTGCCTACAAACAAACACACAAACACACACACACACACACACACACACACACACACACACACACACACACACACACACACACACACACACACACACACACACACACACACACACACACAAACACAAACAGAGGACGGAAGTCATCAATATACTTACGAAATGTAAAGATTTCGTAAGTAACAAGCAGTCATAGACTGGTACTTACGAAATCGTCAACTTGACCTCTGACCTTGTCTAATAAAAGCTGTCTCAAGAGAAGGTAGCGACGCAAACCAGAAGTTTCTACAATGATTCTGTACCAAACCATCAAAAATCGTAACGTCGACCGAAGCAAAAATCTCCATTTCTCGATGCAATTATTTAATATTACTTTGTCAAAGTCACAAAACCGTAATATTCGGCCATCCACCAACAATCTTTACATAATCCGACAGCTTGGCGAGTCAGGCATGTGACGATAACCTTTATTGGGATAAAAAAAATGACTTTTAAACACCATTTTATCAAAAACACCGTCAGCGCGCACACGGAAAACCTTTAAATGATCAACGACGCATCTGCTCGAGCGCGCTGCACCACGTGACGACCAGTGATGCGGCGAGTGAAATATTTTTTATACAATCTTAAAACGTCTCCAAAACATCCGATTTTTACTAGAATTTCGACAACCGAGTGTTAAGCATCCTAAGCGATCGCAAAAACCGAAGACAAAATTAAAATCGAAGTTGAAACAAACTCGTAACGTCGAGCGAAGCAAAAATACTCCAATTCTCCACATGAATTTACGGAATTATGTTTGACCTCACTGTGACCTTGACCTTTGACCGATTTTGACAAAAATCTAATCAGCACTAGCCATCACCCTCCTGAATCACGTGGTGTCATTTGATATTGGTAGCTTCTTCCCTTCTCGAGTTATCGTGCCTACAAACAAACACACACAAACACACACAAACACACACAAACACATACACAAACAAACACAGGATGGAAGTCATCAATATACTTACGAAATCTAAAGATTTAGTAAGTAATAATGGATCCAGTCCAAACCCTTATAATTGATTCTATCCATAAACGAGTGTAAAATATTGGAGTATTGTATCCAACCCCTTCCATTTTCTCCCCATCTAACCCTTTCGTATCAACTGCCCACTGGACTCTGTATCCTTCCAATGTGAGAAGGTAGAGAAAGTTCTGTCCATCCTTGACCATTCCTGGGCCCAGTGACGAGAGTAGTTGCCATCACTGTCTTTGTTCTCAAATCGTGCTCTGCTGCCCTTGCTTTTCCTCTGTCTACTCTTTTCAGCCTGTCTTTATCCTTAACCCACCTCCAGTCTGCCAACACAGAATGCTCCTGTCCACAATAAGGGTGCAAAACAGATCCTTTCAACCAAATGCAGACCAGTGAGTTTGTTTCCAATTACAAAGTCATGAAATCCATCATTGCTTCCGATGTCAAGTCATTCCTGTTTTCCAACAGCTACCTGTTTGGATTTCGGCCCAGTCGCACAACTCTGGTCATGCTTCTAATCCTCTCTCAGCAATGCTCAATCAAGAGGTTAGGACTGTCTCCCTGGACATATCTCAGGCATTCGACACAGTCTGGCATCCTACTTTGCTTGCCAAGCTTTCTGCCTGTGACATAGAAGGCTACTTTCATTTCTGGATTTCTCCACTCACTCATTCAATGTGTTGCTATCAATGGAACCCTCTCCTTTCCCAGCGGAGACTGGAGTTCCCCAAGACAGTGTTTTGGGACCCGTCTTGTTCCTAATCTACAAGGTGTATGAATGTTGTAGCAGTTTTATTTATGAACCGATTTTAATGAAACAAACTGTAAATGAAAGTGTCCAGTGAGGTTTTATGCACAACTTTGTAAACCTCCACATATAAACTCCAGCGCTGTTCACACATTTCCTTAATTGGACTGCTACATACACCACTGCTGATCGCAACATGTTTTCAGGAATGTTGGTGAGAACATTGGTGAATCTCTCCTCCAGTTCATCAAGATTTTTCGACTTGATGGTATTGGACTCTATCATTTACATTTTGTTTCATTAAAATCGGTTCATAAATAAAGCTGCTACAATAATTTAAAGTTGGGTTTTCACTTATCATACACCCTGTATACCAATGACCTTTCAAGTCTCTGGAAAACCCTCACTTCCTTTTTTCAGACGGCTCCACATTGTGACGTACAGTATCCCATCACAATGAGAGGCAGACAGCAGCGGTGGCATTTTCCGCTGATATGGGATTGATTATATCAGTATGCTGGTCTGATAAATGAAACATTTTATAATTCTAAACAATATCACAGTCACATTTTCACTCCAGAAGGACAATCAAATGAATCCACCTATCTATTTCCGTTGTCAGCAATTAGAAGTTCAACCTCACAAACCTTCAGGTCTTTCCCCCAGGCATGACCTATGCTGGGCCACCCATACAGCAAATCTTGTCTCCAAAGCCAACCCCAGATAGGACATTCTCCATCTGAAATATTTCTTTAAAAATCAGAATGACTCACAGTCGAGACTTCAGAAGTACTCAATAGAATACTGCTCTCACATTTTGCTGTAGTGGCAACATCCAATCGGTCTCTCATGGATTCGGTGGAATCTAATAGTCTATAATATTGGAATCTCCCGTGATGAGGCCGAAGCAAAATGTGTGTTGCTCTCACGTCGTAGACAGGTCAGGTAGGTGGTTTCTCTGTTACCACCTGTTCCCGTTCTTCTGCTCTCTCAGTCCCCCAACTTACGCCATCTCCTCCAGAAAGCACACATTCTTCTCGCAACCACCTCCTGGTCGAACTTCCAAAATCCAGGCTGACTTCACACCTCAACTCCTTTGTTCCACTTTTCTTTGACCTATGGAACCAACTTCCTCAGTCTGTTCAATCAAATTCTTCCCACCAGGGCAAGGTGGTGCACACTCACCTCGGGTCAACCTCCATCCTGACCCATGATCTTTATTACCCCCATTAACCTTTCCAAACTAAAACCTTCTATGTGCAGGTTACCACTATACCGAGGTGTGTGCTCTGTATGGCTCTGCGGATCTGCAGGCTCCGGTAAAAGTGTCGACTCCGCGAATCATGGGACAGGGTAAACGTCAGTTCATACGCTCCATCACCTTGCTCTTCCATGAGCCTCAGATCTTGCAGAGTGAAAAACAAAGAAAGGTTCAGATCCAAAAACCAGTTCAAAAAATTGATCCTATCCAAAATCAGTTAAAGACAATTGATGCGTTCCAAAATTATGACTCTTATTATGTGCTTTAAGAGTTGTGGAAACAAAAACAGAGAATCAAATTAGAAAACAAAGGGTTCACCTGAAATCAGTAATTTGGAAATTACTCTCAAAATGCAAGGAAGTAGCTACTTCTCGGTCTTAAAAAAATAGCAAATGCTGGGTGATCCTGGCATTATTTCAGGACTTAAAAGAAAATCTCACTGGCGGTTACCTGGTGACACACAAGGAGCGGAAGAGGGGCGTTCAACAAGTTCTACGAATGATATACTCATCCAAGAAATTACGGTTTCACATTTTTCTACACATATACGGAAATATAATTAGGAAGGAAATATTTACAGTTATTACTATTTACAAACATACTCAATTAAAGAATTAGTTGTTTCTTGGACTATTTTCAGTATCTCCTTCATAGAATCTTTTTCAACATCCCACGTATCTTGGCAGAATAAATTGCTGCGACAACATCGCAGAAGACCACGTTTAAGGAGAAAGCTAAAAAAAGTTCCGGTTCCGGTTTTTGAGCGGCAAGAGGTCTCCTTCGGGGCTCCCTGCTGACATTCTCAAAGTTAAGTTCCGGTTGTTTTTTGTCCCGTTTTAACTGTTTAATTTTCTCACCTACATGTTAATGTGTGTTCCTAGTTCGGTTTTGTTTCAAAAATCGTGCTATTTTGTGAGTATTTATGTCGACGTTCTTACTTGGTGTTTGAGGCCTAGTCCTAGGCTTGAGGCCTACCGGTTCCACTTGGTGTTCGATCGTTTTTTTTTGTTTGTTTGTTTGTTTTTTCTCCTCATTTCGTTCAATTTCTATCCTCCCCATTACCTTCAATTTTCATCTTCCCCACTTTCCAAACATCCCCCATTCTCCCAACTAATCTCTTTCTTATCTCAAAAAAAAAAAAAAAAAATATATATATATATATATACCCAACAACAACAACAACAACACGCTCAACTTCTCCCGATTCTGCTACTTCTTCTTCCTCTTAACTTCCTCCTCGTCTTCCTCGATTTCTTTTTTTTTTTTACACTTCCATGACCTAATCTGTTGAACTCTCTCATACATTAATATTAACAACAAAAACGATCTTATAATGCTTCATCTTCCTCTCTCACACATGTGGTACTCTTTACTGTTTCACAATGCACTACTCTTCTGCTATTTTAACAGACTGCTCTCATTTCGACCTCTCCTTCATTCCTTGCCTAAAAAATCCAACTATTACAGCACTTCTTCTCTCCATGCTCTGAATTCGCCTTCATTGCATCCATCAAGAATTGTGTTAAATCGCATCTCTGACCTAAAACTTTTAAAAACCACAGTTTGCCATGGATGCTCGCTTTCCATCAACCATTCTTTTTCCAACTTCAGTGCCAACTCACCCCCTCACCCCTCACTCTCACTCTCAAAGCAACCATCCCACTCTTCTCCCTCCAAGCCTCCCTCTCACCTCTTTCAAAAATTCCCCCTCACCTTTCTCCCACCTTTCATCCCCCTCACTCTTCCTTCTCTAAGTTGCCCCCCTCTCATCCACCAACCTGCCTCCCTCCACTGCCCTCTCACCTCCATCTCTTCACTCCACCTCCTCAAATCCTCAACTGCCATCTTCCTTGTCTCTTGTCCCCCCTCTCTCCCAGCACCACAGAGCCTTTTCTCCTCCTCATTCGGCCCCCTCCCCTCGCTATTCTGCAATACCCCACACTCCTTCAGCAACCCTCCTTACCTCCCCCCTCGTCCCTCGTCCTACCCTCCCCCGCCCCTCCACCTCCTGCACCCAAAGCCTCCTCCCCTACCTCTTCATTAAAAGTGTGGACCTCAAATATCCGGGGCCTTCGCTCAAACCTTTCAGATCTTTCCATGCAGGTTGCCACTGACAAACCAGACATTATCTGCCTAACAGAAACTTTCCTCTCCCAAGACGTGTCTGACTCCCAAGTATCTCTCCCTGGTTACTCCCTCTTACGGTATGACAGACCTGAGCCTCGTCCTGGTGGAGGTGTTGCTCTCTTCATCAAAGACTCTATTCCTCACTCTCCCTGCACTGCTCTCACTCCCCCACACCCCCAGGAATACCTCTGGCTTCGGCTTCCCCTCCACTCCCACCTCATGTTTATATGTGTACTGTACCGTCCACCGAACAGTGATGACTCCATCTACACCTCACTCTCCGAAAACATGGACCATCTTCTATCTTCTCATCCAAACTCTCTCTTCCTCTTATGTGGCGACTTCAATTGTCATCACGCCAGTTGGCTAGGTGTGGGTACCTCTCTCACCTGCCATGGGACATCAGCAAAAGCTTTCTGTGACTCATTGGGACTGACTCAATCGGTCAACTTCCCGACCCGGATCTCAACCAATGGTACTCCATCTCTTCTGGATCTGATTTTGACAAATTTCCCTGACAATATCTGCTGCTCTTCCTTCGCTCCAATTGGTTCTTCTGACCACGTCCTTGTTAAAGTGGACATCTCTCTGGCTGTTATCAGAGAACCACCTCACCGCCGTCGAGTCTGGCATTTCACTCAAGCCGACTGGCAGGGTCTCCGAGCAGCCATCAAACTTACAGACTGGTCTCCTATCACTACTTTCTCAAACATCAACTCATCCTGGGAATTCTTTCAAAGAAACTTGCTCTCCCTCATGCACAGATTTATCCCCTCTCGTGTTCAGTTGTCTTACCCTTCCTCCCGCCCTTGGTTTACTGAAGCTTGTGGCGAGGCAGTTGTCCTGAAACAACTTGCCTTTGCCTCATGGAAAGCAAACCCAACTGAGGGCAATCTCAGTTCTTTCCACAAAGCTCGGAACAAGTGTGTAGCTACCCTCAGGAGAGCCAGAAAACAACATCTTTCTCATCTCAAGTCTGAACTCTCAAACCTCTCTCCCTCCTCAAAATCCTGGTGGCGTTTAATCAAATCTGTTTCTGGTGTATGTTCCCCCTCCATCCCCTCCCTTACCTCAAATGGCCGCACTGCTGATTCCACACGTGATAAAGCTGAATGTCTAAACTCGGTGTTTGCAGCTAAATCTTGTGTCCCAAACCCATCACTATCTCTACCCACTTTACCCAGTCGCACCCAACTGTCCCTGGACTCTGTATCCTTTTCTCCTGACAAGGTGGAGAGCTTGCTTTCAAACCTCGAGTCAGATTCTGCAACCGGTCCAGACGGCATCAGCCCACGTGTCCTCAAAGCCTGCTCTTCTGCTCTTGCTCACCCTCTCTCTGTTCTATTCACCCTCTCATTTTCCCAAGGTCATCTGCCATCTGCTTGGAAATCTGCTAACATCACTGCCCTGCATAAAAAGGTGCAAAAACAGATCCCTGTAACTACAGACCAATCAGCCTTCTCCCAATCATCAGCAAGGTTATGGAATCCATCATCGCTTCAGACATGAAATCCTTCCTCTTCTCCAATGGCTTGATTTCCAATCATCAATTTGGTTTCAGACCAGGTCACTCTACCCTAGATATGCTGCTACTGCTCTCCCATCAATGGATGGAGGTCCTCAATGCCAGACAGGAAATCTGAGCCGTATCCCTGGACATATCACGTGCTTTTGACACAGTCTGGCACCCTGCCCTACTCACCAAACTCTCTTCCCATGGTATTCAAGGCCATCTCCACTCATGGCTCGCAGACTTCCTCTCCTGTCGCAGTCAACGTGTGGCCCTAAATGGAGTTCTTTCATCCCCTCTTCCTGTGCAGGCTGGAGTTCCTCAAGGTAGCGTTCTGGGCCCTGTTCTTTTTCTGGTTTTCATCAATGATCTCTCGGACTCTCTGGAAAATCCTCTATTTCTCTTTGCCGACGACTCCACCCTCTGCCGTACCATCTGTCATCCCTCAGACCGGCAAGCAGCAGCTTCTTCGCTCACTGCAGATCTGGATAAAATCACAAACTGGTCCAACACGTGGAACATGTCTTTCAATCCAGACAAATCTCACACTCTCACTATGTCTCTTCGAAAGGACCGTTTACAAAACCCCCCATCCACTTTCTCAACAATCCTCTGGAAGAAGTCTTTTCTTTCAAGCTTCTGGGTCTCACTATCTGCCATGACCTTTCCTGGGAAAGTCACATTTCCAACCTTGCCTCAAAAGCCAGTCGCCGACTGGGAATCCTCCGTCGTGCAAAGTCCTTCCTCGGCCCTCTTGAGCTCCTGACCACTTACAAAGCTTTTGTCCGTAGCCTGATGGAGTACTGCTCTCCCCTCTGGGCTGGTGCTCCTGCCTCCCACCTTTCTCGACTTCACACTGTCGAAACCAGGGCTTTTAAGATCATTGGCATCTCCCGCAATGAAGCTGAGTCTTTGGGCCTCTCACTCAATCACCGCAGGTTGGTCGGTGGTCTTTCTGTCTTCTACCGACTCCTCTCCAGCCTTGCCCCCCCTGCTCTCTCTGCGATTTGTCCCCACCACATTTCCACAGGGCGCTCAAGGTCCGCCAACAACCCCCTTCTGGTAAAACTACCAAAATCACGAATCACTGCTCATCTTCACTCTTTCATTCCTCTTTTTCCCGCCTTTGGAATAAACTTCCTCACTCTATTCTTTCCCATTCTTCCCTCCAGGCTTTCAAAACAGCTGTTCACCACCACCTCTTATCTTCCCCCATCCAAATCCTCGATCTTTTCTACCCCCGATAATCCACCCAAGCCCACTTCCTTCAATTCTCCTGCTTTCCTTCCTGAAAGTCCCTTTAATGTCCATCTTCCCCTCGCCATGTTCCCCGTCCCATCCCCATCCCTCTCCCTTCCACAGTTCACCTGTGTCTGTTCCCCAATGTTTTGTCCCTTCCACTCCCGCCCCTCTTGTCTCATGCCTCATTGCTGTGAGTTGTGTGTTAGCTCTCATACGAGCCTCGACCAAGGTATACAAAAAAAAAAAAAAAAAAAAAAAAAAAATTAATATTTAAAAAAAAAAGCAATCACGCAACAGCAGTAGTTTTATTGCGGATTATAATTGACGGCAAACTAAACGTCGGACAGATGTAGTTCAGTGGTTCTGTTGATAAGCGTCGTTTCGTTGTATTCCAGACGATTTCAAACGCAATCCCTTTTCACAAACAGCATAAATCAAATGGAATATCATCCTTTTTTTATGAGACTTCACTTCAAGGACATTGTAAACCTGTCAGCATAAAAAAGGAACAAAGCAGACACCATTGAGACTAAATTTGAGCAAAGCAATGAGAGTCAAAGGAGAAACGTGTTTGTTTGTAAAGTTGCAACATTATGAAAATGTGCTCTTCTTCGACTAAAATCTTCATTCCACAAACAAACATTCTTCTTTCCCTTATCCTTGAACTTTCGTTCAGTCTCTCCAGATACGCAGTCTGGCTCATTTTTTTTCTTCCCATTCCTGGTTTGGCCGACATGTACAAATCAAACACTCCACAGAAATAGCGAAGTGTGATTAAAGAGTGGATTCTCAAGGGCGGTTGGTACATTTTGAGAATAATAATAATGCCAAAACATTAATACGAATGAAACTAGAGTTCATAAAACACCTTACCCCGGGCAGTCGTGAGAAACAAGAACATGGGCGGGGTCTGTGAGCAGCAAATTTGATTGGTCGAGATGATGTAAAATGCCGTAATATTTTGTCCAAGTACATACTGCCAAACGGTAGGTTTTTGAAAGTGCCAACAAGGTGATTTATGTTTCACAGTGTTAAAGTTAATAGATCCATTGAAATAAAATAAAGATTTTAAAGGTTGTAGAAAAAAAATTTCTCGGAAGTTTACCGCTATTGCTACAGCATCTGTTACACCACCTTGTTCAACACTTTAGATTCGTTTTTCGTGCCTGTTGTTTGTGTCCTTTATGACATCCTTAAAAACAGTAAACTTCCTGTTTGGAATTATTTTCAATTTTGTTTGACCGCCAAACAGGCAGACGGGGTAGAAAAAACAAAAAATCTTACCTCACTTCTCTCTTTGCACATTTGCAATCGGGACAAATTCAGAGGCAAAATCCGGCACTGCTAAACTACAGGTTCGTTTTCCGATTCATGCTCCGAATTGCGTTCAAAATATAACATTCAATTGAAATTAAGTTGTTCCTCGATCATAAACTGACATTAGTGGATGGACGGAGACAGACAGACAAAGTGAACCAATTGCTTCACCCCCACTTTTCACTTCACGTACACGGGGTCAATATTTGGGTTTGCAGCAAGCACGATCCTTCATGTCCTATCGATAAGTTTCAATCGCACGCAAAACCAAACGATAAATTAGGTAAAACCACGAGTACGCTCGATTGAACCCAGAGTGAGCAAGAAATGAAGGCGTACGAAGGGATCTGAAGTATATTGTCAGATTGATTACTGATAAAGTGAAAAGGTGTGAATCTACACAGCAACAACAACGAAAACATCCGAAAAGGTGAGAAAACAAAGACCAAGTTTCAAGTTTGGTTTCACTTCTGCCAAAAGCAAGGCCTCCAATTGAAGAATCGACGTCTCGATGGGATATTGTTCAAGCGGTTTGAGATTCATGTTAAATACATAATTTCCTTCTGAAAGTGGCTCAATTAACGGAAAGAGAGCACAAGAAGTTGCATGAAAGAAAAGTCAATTTGATGGGAAGGAAAGATCCCAGGTAGAGAGAAGGGGTCCCTGCTTTTGCCATTTCTGCATACTTGGGTCTTATGGGGTTCTGTGGACACAATACCCCAGCAATGGGTGCTTTGGCCCGATTGCAAAACCTGTCACATTAACAACAACAAATTTTACACTCCTAACATCGCACACACCTAATGCAGCATACCTCGCGCCGTGCGCAACACTGCTCAATATATTAGCACAAAGAGACAAAACTGTGGAAAAGAAAGAAACATGAATGTCAAGGCTGAATGCAAAACAGGATGGTTATGAAGAGAAATGCAGAATTACATTTGTCCAGGATGTATGGAAAATGGGTAAAAATGCATTCTGAGTGTGACAGTCAACATTCGTACTCCAAAGAGTGGGGTAGGAGGAGGATTAGGAGGCCCTACTGTGCACAGTAAAAGGGTGGGGAGGGAACTGTCATACAGAAAGGGGTGAGAGGATGTGGGCAGGGGTTGGAGGTCCTGCCGTACAGATACGGGGTGGGGAATGGGATGGTTTTGGAGGTACTGCAATATAGTGAGGGGTGGAAGGATGTGGGGAGCGGTTGGGGGTACTGTCATATAGAGAAGGATGGGGAGTGGGGAGGGGTCAGAGGTATTGCTATAAAGAGAGGGGGGTGGAGAGAGGTTGGAGGTACTGCCATGCAGTGAGAGGTGGAGAGGTGGTAGGGAGAGGGAAGGGGTTGGAGATACAGTCATACAGATACAGGGTGGGGAATGGGATGGTTTTGGAGGTACTGCGATATAGTGAGGGGTGGGAGGATGTGGGGAGCGGTTGGAGGTACTGCCATATTGAGAGGGGGGGGAGTGGGGAGGGGTCAGAGATATTGCTATACAGAGAAGGGGGTGGAGAGAGGTTGGAGGTACTGCCATGCAGTGAGAGGTGGAGAGGTGGTAGGGAGAGGGGAGGGGTTGGAGATACAGTCATACAGAGATGGGTGGGGTTGGGGAGTGGTTGGAGGTACTGCCGTACTTACAAGTAATGAGAATACGAGTGGATGCTCCTTCTTGAGAATGGAAGCGGGAGGGAATGGACAGGAGAGACAGGGTAATCAACAAGCAGATGGACCGCATGTGGAGCTGAGCACAGCACAGTGTTAAATCCTCTTCAAAACACAAACTCATCCAAATAGTATAAACGCTGGTTCTACCAAGATGTAAAATGAAAAATTAAATTCACACTTTGGATTTTCATGAAAAAATATCTGCTGTTTCTACTAGTTCCAAAGGAAGAAGCACAACAACCTACGACAAGACAAATTGGCCAATGCACGTTTCATGGATCTAAGTACTGGGAACGCATAACGGATGCTCCAATTACAGCATCCAGAAATGGTCCACGTTAACCTCCGCGTGCTACACCACAGGGGAATGTTTGGACACAAAGGCTTCCTGAGCAGGGAGCAAAAGCAAGGCAATTACACAAGGTGGGCAGAAGGCCAACAAAGAGACCTGATTGTGTTTGCTGAGAAACATGATAATGAGCTCAAACGCAAGACGATGCAACAAACACGTGTGAGCTCACATGGCATACACAAAACCGGCGAGAAAGCACAATGTGGAGTCCCTTGCCAAAGGAGCATCCCAGAACAAAGGCTTGGCCCCACAGCAAGTGCATCAGACTGACAAATAAAGTAGAGAATAATCCTCATCACCAGGTGTTATTGTATTCGTTACAACGGGAGTTAAGCAGCAGTACAGATGGCCATCCACATAATTCGGTGTGCAACAAACGCTAAAATCGACTCCTTCCCTTGGGTTGGACAGGTAGCACCATTCCAAATCATAGAACCACCTATCGAGCCCCACCGTAACCACCACCAAGCATTCTTAATATGTAGATGGCCGAAAAGACCCTCACCCAAACAAAGTAAGCAAACCTTATCTCGAACACACATGGTGGTAACGAGCACAAATCCATTGAGTTTTTCGTAACCACAACCAAGTTAGGCACAGCTGGTAAGATTTTAACAAATTATGCATACCCCATTCCCATTACGAACAAAAACAAGTTAGCAAAGACGTCACAAAACAGTTATGAAAATAAGTTTGGCAAGAAAGACCTCACACTTCTCCATGTTATCCCGACTTCACAAAAGGTGATGATCACCACAGTCCAGCAAGCCCCCAGATTGCCATGAGACAGCGACTTGCATTCATGTTTAGCACTTCAAGGGTACAGCGTCGTTTGGAAAGCAGGTATAGATCAGCGGGGGCTCAGGTGTGCTCGACCGAAGCACGGGGCACGACGAGGAGAGGTGGTCTCTTTCCAAACCGGCACAAAACCTCTCACATGATCAGCCTCCCGGCACAAAGACGTAATTACAATCCTTGCAGATGAAGATGAATTACGGGCAATTCACATCTTCTAACCTGCCAGGATCAATTAAAGTGAAGCTAAAACCTGCCAGGACGGTGAGGTAGAGAACAAGTGGTTAATGTACAACCACCTCCACCCCTGCCACACCTCATGCACCACGAAAGAACCTGACCCATTTGTGGCTCTCCCTGCTTCACATCACACCGTTAGGCAAACATCATAAAGAGGTGACCCCTTTCCGAAGCATATCCGGTCACAGTCACGAAGGTCACGTCACGGTCACGAAGTCATCATCATGGTCACGAAGCCGGATTGGGTTCCACACATCCATGCTGCCACCACTTTAAATGATGCACTAGGATTCTTCAACTGGACGTTTTATAGGATGAAGAAGTAATCTCATGAATACCAGTGCAGATGGCCTCTTCTGCTCAGACGAAGGGTTAACACCCGAAACATCAGCTCCTTGATTCAAATGGTGGTTTGCATACCTCAATCAACGTCTTGTTGCTTTCATCCAACTTTTTAGAGTACTAGGTTGTGGTTGCTCATGAGCAGGTTCTGTGTCCATTTGGGAATTAAACAGCATCAATATTCCATTGTGCTATTCATAGTTTGGAAGTTGGTGCTGCCTGGAGGCCATGTCAGTCAGACGTTGGTTTCTCTTGTGGCTCAACAAAGGTATTCGGGCAAATTAATTGGAGGCTCATGGAGGAGATGGATGATGTCCTGGAAGATCACTCAATTGATGAGGGAAACAGGCAGACAAGGGGCTTCATCCGTATCACATCACAGTGAGTGAATAAAGCAGACTGAGGAATGGAAATGTTCAAGGGTAGGTAGGCATTGGACGTCACGTGGGGGTGGTGAGGAATCACTACATTGAGAGACCAGAGGGTAAAGCATGAAAGGGAAATCTCAGATCGACTGCTCGAGTCATGAAAGACAATGAAACAAAATAAAATGGACCAAGTATAAGTGCTACTTGGACAGATATCCAAATTCCTCCCAAAATTGCTGATGCTAAAATCAACGTATAAATTGTTCAAAATGCAGATAATGAAACCAATAAAACCAGAAAAATAGTGTGATAAACGATTGGAGAAAATGGAACTAATTTAAATCCGGCACACAGTGATTTGAAAATCCATTCCCGACTGTCCCAAGTACAAACATGGTGTTTGTGAAACAATGGATTTGGCATTTGGAACCAGAATATACCCATTGGCTCAAGCACACAGCACACCCAGTACTAACCACCAGTGAGATGGAAGAGCAGCACACAGCATTCCCAGTACTAACCACCAGTGAGATGGAAGAGCAGCACACAGCACACCCAGCGGCATTTGAATTAATTCAGTTAAGAGGCTGCAGCATTAGCACCAGAGTTAGCAGGTACATGGAGGACTGGGATGAAACAGGAGGGAAGGTGCGATGAAGAGAGAAGAGTAAATACCGGCGTTTTAAGAAGAGGGCAAGAGCAAGCAGGATCACCACCAACAGCAGGGTGCCTGCAACGATTCCTACTATGCGAGGTGTGTGCTTTGCACGGCTCTGCGGATCTGCAGGCTCCGTTGAAAGTGTTGACTCCGCGAATCCTGGGAAAGGGTAAACGTGAGTGGTTAGCAAACGGAATATGGACTTTGAAGAAGCACACAGAGGAGGACAAAATAATGCTATGAGGTGTGGATGAAGGATGAATACAACCGGACCCGATTATGGAAATAATTGAATGAAATATTTCAATTTTGGGGATTTTGAGCCTCCTGCTTATTGAGTCATCAATGAACTTTTGGAAACAATCCTGACCAGTTGATGGTTAAGTGGATAGAGTAATTTCTCTGAATTATAGTGAACGATCAATAAGTGATGAGACTGTAATGAATCCATATCGTGGACCATCATGAGCAACGTAAACCTGCTCATTGAAATGCCGGGTGCGGTGGAGTGAAAATGCTGTGCTGTGCTGTAGCACAATGTGAATATCTAAATATAACTTTGCTTTTTAACGAATTAAAAGCTGCAAAGAGCGGAATATTGCAGATTGATTGTATTGCAATCCACTGCTAGAGTCCGACGCGCAACGTGTGTGTGGTGTGAGAGCTCCCTCGGCGGAACCTTATTTACTACAAGACTTGGACATTTCGAAGGTAAAGGGGGAGGGGGGCACTTGGATGGCTAGCATGGTATTTTATTGCACACAAAAACTTTCCATCGGATTGTTCAGTGGAGACAAGGTTTGGGAATGCCCTCCCGCTATGAATGCACAGAATCGCAGAGTGTGGAATATGTTTTGCAGGTTGTCCAATTTACAGGCTGCAGAGTTGCCGAACTTCGAACGCAAAGATAATGAGAACAGCACTCGGTAGAGCGCATACCTCGGCCAGGCTGAAGAGCTAAATATTTTGTATCCCACTGATAGGCCAGATCTGCTGACCTAAACTAAAAATCGAATCGGCTTGTTCCCGTCACTGAACTAACTCATCAACCTAGTTGTGTCAATACTCATCCACAACTTTCTGAAATGTTGTTGTTCGTCTTTCGGCTGCTCCCGTTAGGGGTCGCCACAGCGGATCATCCGTTATGATCCGCATACTGATTTGGCACAGGTTTTACGCCGGATGACCTTCCTGACGCAACCCTGGTCGCCTCTTACGACACAAGGATAAGGATTGGGTTTCGCCATGATTCCGGGCTGCCCTACACCCTCTCATAGCGCGGCCCAGCGCAGAGCTCCCGTCCTCAAGCGATCCTCCAACCCAAGCCTCCGAGTAGCCGGATTACAGGCGCACGCCACTACGCCCAGTCCACAACTTTCTGAAATATCATGCTATATATCGTTTTTGTACTCATCTCTCAGTGGTGAAGAATCACTTAGGAAAATTAAAAAATATTATTGTGTCCGGATCTGGATTCGGATCTTCACCAAAACCAAATCAATTCATCCTCGTCACACACCCAACCTGTCCACAACTTATTGAAATCTCGTGATACATATCGTTTTCGGCCCGATCTCCCAATGGTGAACAATCACTTTTAATATTCCAGTATCCAGATCCAGATCCAGATCCATCCATCCATCGGAACCACACTCTGTGCAGAGTATTGGTGCTGCCTAAGCAGTCTCCTTGGCTATTGGACACAATCCTGGACAGGTTACCACTCTGACGCAGGATACCAGCAAGCTGGAACTCATATTACCAACCTCAAAAGGATGACGGGCAGAGTCAACCCCACCTGGTATTAACTCAACAGCCAAGTGTGACTTGAACTCAGGATCCCTCAGATCCCGAGCCCACCACCCTACCCATTACGCCAACACCAGGCATGTAGATCCATATCTTCACCAAAATCTAATCATTTTGCCCTTGTCACACACCCAACATATCCACAAAGTTTAATTCAAATTCGTCCACATTTTGAGATATCCTCTGCACAGACAAACAAACAGACAGACAGACAGACAGACAGGGTGAAAACATAACCTTTGTCCACCTTTGGTGGCAGAGATAATGACACAGGTGTTAGCCTGGTGTTGGCTCAGTGGTTAGGGTGGTGGCTCCTGATCCTCGGGTCCTGAGTTCAATCCCTGTCGGCCGCTGAATTAAATACACCAGGGGGTTGACTCAGCCTGTCATCCTTCCGAGGTCGGCGAAATGGGTACCAGTTCCAGTGTGTGTACTGGTAGAGGGGCAATGCATCAGCGACATAGTCGCGCTTCAATAAAAGATGGCTACCCCGGCAGCTAAGCTGCCATACGACCACCACATAGGTGTTGCTTCTCAAGTAAAATCACTAAAACTACAAAGCTCTCATAGCCTGTACAAAAATAAGACAAACACTCGTTTTTGGAGACCATTGTGTACCGACCGCATTAAAATATGCTTCTGAGAATGCATAGCGTCGGCGGCACCGCAGGTAGTTCCATAGATGAGGAATCTCTAGCTGAACTTCACACAAATGTCATCATCTCTGTGTGAATGAGAGAAGCGTTCGGAGCATTAGACCTCAGTCTCGGAGAAGAATCTTCCGTAAAATATTTTGTTCTGCTGCCCTCAAGCATCAGAATCGGCCCAGGGTTGTTACAAACTATGCACGGTACTCAGATTTATAATGAGGATGAAAAATTGATTCATCAGATCCTCTCTCACTGGAAAACCACGACGGCAGCGCTTCGTGATTAAGCAGTACATATGCTTCCCGATTCATCAGAGAACGATTCGCAGTTGGGACAATCCATAATCACCAAAGATTGTGAAAACCAGAGAGCGGAAAATGGAAAAGCAAAACCGACTCGAGGTTTTGTCAAAGAGAGAAAAGAGCTCAGGAAGTCCATCGTCTGAGCACTTGGTCACAACAAGGGAGGATGTCTGCGTGGCACAGGGTGGGATGTATACCATTTAGGTGTGTACAAGGATCATCCGTGATGATGGACATTCATAAGCATAGCAGTAGTTTTCGCCTTCAAAATGAGATTGCTCGAGTTTATGGACCCACCTCATCTGTGTCATTTTTATTCTCCATGACATCTTTATTCGATCTCTACAAAACGACAATCTGTGCTTCTCAAACTTTGTTCAATTGGTGTTGCTTGAACGTAGCTGCGTCGCTTGCAATTCTTCAGCACATCTCACTCATTGGACAAGTCCGGTGGTTTGGATAAGTCACACGGACACTTGGTCAGACATCGAATACAGGTAGAGACCCACTCGGTGTTGTGAAAACGCACTTGTAATGACTCCTAATTTAGTGGAATTATAATAGATGTTATTGACATTTTAAAACGTCTACATTCATCAGATAAATGCGCGAAAGCATCTCCAGCCCTTTTAATGTTGTTGAGCATCCATCCATCGGGACCAGACTCTGTGCGGAGCATTGGTGCTGCCGAAGCAGTCTCCTTGGCTATTCGACACAATCCTGGAGAGGTCACCACCCCGACACAGGATACCAGCAAGTTGAGACTCATTTTGCCCATCTCAGAAGGATGACAGGCAGAGTCAACCCCATCCGGTATCAATTCAACAGCCGAGTGGGATTTGAACTCAGGATCCTCGGATCCCAAGCCCACCACCCTAACCACCCTAACCATTAAGCCAACACCAGGCATGTTGAGCATACATCCATTCATAGAGTGATAATTAATGTTAAGGAAACACATCGAAATGGGGGTCGTGAGATGCTTTCCTTCATTTTGATACATGGTAAACACAGTGTGTGAAAATGTTCTTGATTACTTCGAAGGTAGCTCTTGATAATACTCGGATCAAATTTTTGGCAGCACGAGTTGTTTGGCTACATCATGTCTGAGTACGGCTTCACGGCTGTTACAGTGCCCCCTAGAGTTCAGGGCAGGGATCTGCGATTTGTTCAGGGAGCGGCGATAACTCACCAACTCTCGCGAAGGACAACGTATGATCTGTAACATGCATCAACTAATGCTGGCAGATAGGATAGCCGACTCAACGTCCATCAGAGGGAGGATTCACTTTGTGATGTGATGCCCCGCTTGTGAAACCCCAATTCAGGTTTATATCCGAGGTGGGACTCAAACCCAGACAAGATAGCTTAAGGGTAAGTAAGTGTGTTGCCTCTGCACCCTTCAAAACTAAAAGAGGTGAAACGATGAGGTATTGATATCACTCTGAGCTTTGAAAAATTCACTCTTTGGTCTGTTCTGTACCATGATCGACGAGCAATGTTAATGGTGGTTTAACAACAGATTATATATACATATATGTCTTATAGACACCTATGAACAAAGTCAATTCTGATTAGACGTTCTCTACTGGTGCGTCAGTAGAGAACGTTCAATCAGAATTGACTTTGTTGATAGGTGTCTATAAGACTGTTCTTCAACATTACTCACACACATACATGTGTATATATATATATATATATATAGTAATCTGGTTCCCAAAGAATGTGTGTTAATTAATTTGCCTTCCCGACTAAAACCAAAACAGAAAAACAAACACCAAAAGCAGATGCCCTTCGAGCTGGAGAGAAACAATCTCATTGGTAGATCCAATGCACCCTGAACCAATAGGTCACATATATATATATATATATATATATATATATATATATATATATATATATATATATATATATATATATATATATATATATATATATATATATATATATATATATATACACACACACACACACAAACATGGTCATGTGCCTGCATGGGAAAAATAAAAAAGTGATGCCACAATTTTCCAATAAACAGAACAGTTGTTGACAACCACAATTAAAATATTGAGTTCTTGGGGTTGATCCAAAAGGCATGACAAGTATCCTGAAGGGATCAACAAGACCTTTATTCCACTTCACGGACTGCTGAAAGCAGGATTGAAGTGTTTTATTTGAAGGAAAGGCAAATCAAATCAATGTGGTAAAAAGGGCAGAAGATCGGAGGGAGAATATATGACCGTTATGTCCTATGGCAAAAAGTGCTATCAATCATAATCTTCTGATGCAAAGCATACTGAAATTCTTTCTGATATTTTTGGACAGGCTGTCCATCATCAAACAGTGTATTCAGCCACCATTGTTGAAAACTCAGGAAAAATAAGAGATGTATGAATTGGTTTGGTTTCTTGGCTGGAGAAGCAATATCAATGGCTTCGACCTTGGGCTGAAGAGTCAATATCAAATGTTTGGACGCTTATCTGGAGAAACATGATCACTGGTTTGGAGCTTGAGCACGAGAAGCAACATCAATGGTTTTTCACTCTGAGACAGGGAGACAATAGCAATGGCTTGGACCAAGACCTAGAGAGACAATAACAATGATTTGGAGCTTGAACCAGGGAAGCAATATCAATGGTTTGGACCCTGAGCTGGAGAAACAAAACAATGGTCTGGACGCTTATCTGGAGAAACATTTTCACTGGTTTGAGGCTTGAGCTGGAGAAGCAATATCATTGGTTTGTACCATGAGCTGGAGAGGCAATATCAAAGGTTTGTAGGTGAGCTGGAGAAGCACCAATAGTTTTGACCCTGAGCTGGAGAAGTATCAATAGTTTGGACCCTGAGCTGGAGGGACAATATCAAAGGTTTGGAGGTGAGCTGGAGAAGCTTTGATAGTTTGGACCCTTCACAAGAGAAGCGATATTGGTTTGGAACCTAAGCTGGAGAAGCATCAATGATTGGGATCTTGAGCTGGAGAGACAATATCAGTGGTTTCAACCATGAGCTGGGGAGGTAATATAAAAGGTTTTGAGCAGGAGAAGCATTAATAGTTTGGACTCTTGGCTGGAGAGACAATATCAATGGCTTGGGCCCTTATCTGGAGAAACATTTTCACTGGTTTGGAGCTTGAGCATGAGAAGCAACATCAATGGTTTGGACCCTGAGCTGGAGAGACAATATCAATGGTTTGGACCCTCAGCTTGAGAAACAATTTTAATAGTTGACAGTCAAGCTGCAACAAATGTGATTGAGAAGCGAAACCAATTAACTACTTCTGTTGAATGTGGGGAAGAAATGCATCAGCAAATAATATGGTAAACACATTTACTGTGTCCACCCAAACATCAGTAGACTTATTAATACAGTTATGTTATTTGGTTCACAGATGTCTCAAGAAATGACCATGAAATGGATGTGAAATTGGAAATCTTCAATGCTTCATGGAAATTTAGTGAAGCGAACAAGTCACAGGAAGCTGTTTTGTAATGAAATGTAATGTTCAAGAGGTTTAGCATCAGCAGACGTGTGAAATGGAATATTTAACATAAAATCCTCTGCAGAGAATTACAGGTATGCAAATGGCACAGCAGGTGAAGAATGAAACACAAGGAATGTACAGAGAGATGAATGGATATCAAAGGGAAGAACGAGAAGTCTGACCTGTACGGTGACTGCCTGCTGCTCCCCTACTACCAAGGGTTGGCAACAGGTTGGACAGCAGGTTCAGCCCTGGTCAAAGAGGATCAAGAGCATTGAATGGTAAAGATGAGAGCAAGGGAGGCAGTAAATACACAAAGAAAGAAGGGTAAAGAAGGACAAAAATTAAGGACAAAAAGGATTGAAAAGAGAGAATAAGAAGAGTGAATAAATGGAAAACAGGAGGAAAAAAAAAAAAGAGACAAAGAAAAGAAAAAAAAATATTTAAAGCTGAACATCAAAGAAGCGAATGAAACTTCAAAAGTGTTCCGCTCATTCCCATTGTTATCTTGTGACGTCGAAAAATATCTCAAACTGAGTTTTGTTTTCTCGACAATGTCTCGACATGGTGCATTCTCGTATCCCTTTCATCATGATGTAAAACTCGGTAAAGTCCAAGCGTTAGATCACATGACTACCAGGTTTAATCATTCATTCCCAATTTCCACCGAGCGTCGGCCGCTGATAAACCACCTCGAGGCTTCTATCAGTTTGATTCAACCTTGAGCATTTCTGTTTTTCAAGCATCTCATCAACAGGCGGTGGAAAGCGTGTTTAAATCTCGACCTTGAAGGTTAAAGTCTGAGATTATTGGGTCTCCACATTGTTTTGGGCTTCAGCCTCAACCCTTCACCATCCTCGGTGTTTCATCGAATGTGCCCACACGACCCAGCAAACATGCACTCACTAGCCATACCCGTGCACATGCACGGGATAGCAGTACAACATAGCTGGTAGCAGACGACAGACCGTACACGGGGAATGACAAAAATACGCATTGTGCAAAATGCAAGTGGTACTATGGAACGCCAAGACTTTCCAAACATTGTCGGCATGTCCGCTAAGTGCCACAGCAATTTCATAGGGATCGTGTGACGGTGAGCCGAGTTTTTAGTGTGCAAGCTTGGTATTATAATAGAGATACTATAAATAATATAAAAAAAAATTAGGAAAAGTGTACCCTCGACAAATGAACAGCAATGACATTTAGTGCAAAAACTACAAAACGACCTGAGAAGGCAAATGTATTGTGAATAAATTTGCTGTTGAACACAATATGGAGTGTTGCATTAGCACAGGGGAAGAGGGGTTACCGCATTTGTTAAGAAGAACAAGAGAAAAGAGATTTGTTAAGAAGAACAACAACATTATGTGTGGCAGCAATGTTTGGTTGTGCGTTAAAGCCATTCAATGGGATGAAGGCCGAACAAGAAAACCGAGGAGATTGTGCGTTCTGCCTCGTTTGTAAATTTCATCAGGAAAAACTTGAGACTTTCCAAATTTCTTGCAACGAGAGACCATTGTGTGCTCCGCTTTGTTCATACCGTATTTCCTAACTTTTCAATAATTAGTCTCATCAAGTCACTCCCTGACTGAGGCACAACCTTGTAACGTCTTTGGCTGCCGGCCCGCAAGTGGCCTGTAAAGCCCCGTGCCAAACATGACATTGGGATTTTTTTTCCCCTTCGTGCGTGTGGATGTTTTACAAAGCGTACCTTTTGTGGCGACTCGCACGCAATCGATCTTCGTCTCCTGCAAGAGCAGCACAGAAAAGCATCGCGTCAGAGGCACCGTTCGGACGAGAAAGGACCGTCGCAGGTCGGCGCGCAATTTTTATACCGGTCAGACTTCTGAGGGTCATCCAAGCATTTTCAGCTCCACACAGCAAGCACTCAATCCACACAATGATGGGTCATGATGGGTCTGTACAAACAAGTGACAATATTCTAATGGCTGTTTGATGAAGGTTTTACATTCTCAAGGAAAGATGAAAACTTTTTGCCTCTTTTTTTCAGTCCATTTCATGCCAATCAATAATCTCAGTGTAAAAGTAATGTTGAGATGTAAAGGGAGGGGGTAAATCAACCAATCAAATATATGTATATATATATATATATATATATATATATATATATATATATATATATATATATATATATATATACAGTATGTATATAGACACACACAGAGACATTAATTCTAATGTACCATACAGTACGATACTCTATTACAGAGCATCAGTGTATTACAGAGCAAAAATTATATTGGGTGGTTTGCTTTTGCCTTCCTGGAAGTAGTTACGGCAGGAATTTGGAAATTGCCCAGGATGTCAGTGGTAGCTTGCCTACTCTTTGCAAAGGATACCATGGGATCTTTAACAACCATCAAGTACGCTTAGTTTAACAGCCATCCGAGGGATGAGGCACACATTTCTGCATCACCCTCCCTGGTGAAACAACAGAACGACAGTATATAGCTGGGCCGAGGTTCAGATCTGGATGAATTAAGGTGACAAATCATTGAGGGAATCACCAGAAGAACAATTCAAACCACTTGATGATGCATGGTGTGTACATATACCAATGGTGGTCCAATGTCATTCAAGCTGCTGCGTATAGTCAGAGTTCGAACCTTCATTGTAATTGTATGATGCAGTATCACAGTGATGACTGCCACTTCCCTGACTATGACTACGACCACTACAAGTACTACGATTATTACAATGCCAACTGCTACCACCAAGTTTTATTTATACACATAACTGAGCTTGCAGCTGTGTTCTAAAAACGATACTTGCCCTTCTTTTTAAGGTTTTGTCCAATTTTGGACACAAAGACTTGTCCCACTTCTGGAGATTTTGTATGCCTTTCGAGTGGAATTCTTTATGACGTGGTGTACAGTCGGAGTGGGATATCATTCAAACTCGCCTCATTCATTAAGAAAACTTCTTGCTACCATGGTTCATTTTGATGAGGATGTCCTTGATTGGGCAATCATCATATGACTGTGCAGCCAATAATGCGTACATTTCAACAGGATCGACGTTCACGTGACCTACAATTCCACCCTGTTTGATATCTCACTTTCCACCATTTTGGTTTTCAGGACTCATTAAAGTGGTGAGTATGTGGCTAAGCATCTTGATTAGTAACACTAGAAAGGCAAAAATGAAAGCATAAACTTCAAAAAGTGTTTGTTCACAAACATTAGCCTGCCTACAATAAGCACAAGTGCAGATGAGATTTTAAACAGACTGCTTCACTTGTTCAGTTGTGACAATGAAAGTTTTGTTGTCATAGTTAAAGAATCTCAAAATACTTTGTGTACAATATGATTTCAATCCCAGAAAATTTAACTCATCTGAAATAAACAAACTCAGGTGTACTCACCCTAAACTGAGCACAACTTGGACCTGAGCAGATATTCCACTCCAACACTGATCCTGCACGGTTTTCCCAAAACTAATGTAATCAAACAAGTGGGAACTTGGACAAGTATCTAGAAGTAGTTGGGATAGGGGGGTACTCAGATATTAGCATGTTTGTGCAGGCTTCAAGGGCCAAATGGCAGAGGATTTTATTTATACAGAGCCAAATGGGGGCCAAATTTATACAGGGGCTATTAAGTAACATAGGAACATATGTAGGTCTTCAGGGACCTCCTGTGTTGAAGTTCCTTGTAACTTTTGTGACACAGTACCGAGAAAGATTGTTTATTACCATAAGGCCTTCGTACAGTGCCGATAGAAAGTCTACACCCCCTTTCAAAATTTTCACCTTTTGTTGCGCTATAGCCTGGAATTAAATTGCATTAAATCAGACTTTTTCCACCTTTATATACACATTGTAACTCAGAACTTCCAAGTGAAAAACAACTTCTACATGTTTCAGAAAATTAATTAAAAATACAAAACTAGAATATCTTGGAAGGATAAGTGTCCACCCCCTTATAATAATAGCAATTGTAAATTAGCTCAGGTGTAACCAATCACCTTCAAAATCACACACTAAGTTAATTGGCCTCAACCTTTGTTAAATTGTAGTGATTCTGATTATTTCAGAATAAAATCAGCTGTTCTTGTACGTTTCCTCTGCCGGGTAGTGGATTTCACAGCAAAGACTGAACCATGAGGACCAAGGAGCTTTCAAAAGACATCAGGGATAAATTTGTGGAAATGCACAGATCAGGGGATGGGTATAAAAATGTTTTAAAGGCCATGAATATCCCTTGGAGCACAGTCAAGATAATCATTGAGAAGTGGAAGACGTATGGTACCACCAAGAACCTGCTTACATCAGGACGTCCATCCAAACTGGATGACCAAGCAAGGAAGAGACTGATCAGAAAGGCCACCAAGAGGCCAATGGCAACTTTGAAAGAGCTATATGCCTTTATAGCAAAGACAGTTCAATGCATGCACGTGACAACAATATCCCAAGCACTCCACAAGTCTGGTCTGCGCAGTAGGGTGGCAAGAATGATGCCATTACTCAAAAAAGTAATGCAAAACGTTACATTTGGCCTTACTGCAAAATGTTATGTTTGGCAAAAACCAAACACAGCACATCACCCAAAGAACACCATCCCTATTGTGAAGCATGGTGGTAGCAGCATCATGTTATTGGGATGTTTCTCATAAGCAGGGACTGGGGCACTTGGCAGGATGGAAGGGAAAATGGATGGAGCAAAATACAGAAAAATCCAAGAGAAAAACGTGCTGCCCTCTGCAAGAAAGCTGAAATTGGGACGGAAGTTCACCTTTTGGCATGACAATGACCTGAAGCACAAAGCCAAAGCTACACTTGAGTGGCTAATGAACAAAATGATAAATATCCTTGAGCGGTCCAGTGAGAGCCCAGACCTAAATCCAATTGAAAATCAGTTGCATGACTTGAAGATTGCTGTCCATCAACGCTCCCCACACAAATTGACTGAGTCTGAACAGTTTTGTACAGAATGGGCAAATGTTGCTCAATCAAGGTGTGCAAAGTTGGTTGAGACCTATCCCCATAGCTACTCACAGCTGTAATTGTTGTCAAAGGTGCTTCCACCGAGTGTTAACTCAGGAGAGTAGACACTTATCCAACCAAAAATTATTGTTTAGTATTTTTAAATTAATTTTCTGAAATTTGTATAATTTGTCTTTCACTTGGAAGCTGTGAGTTACGATGTGTATATAAAGGTGGAAAAAGTCTGATTTAATGCAATTTAATTCCAGGCTCTAAGGCAACAAAAGATGAAAATGTTGAAATGGGGAGGGGGGGGGATCTTTCTATCAGCACTGTATGTTCCCGAATGCTCCACTTACCCCTCCAGCCGAGCTCATCGCCTGCACGTACACTGCGTAGCTCTTCTGTGGGTCTAGCGGAGCATTCCAAAATCCACCATAAGTCTCGTTGTCACCAATGATGAACGAGCGTGGTGATGAGAGCATGGAGGGCGGAAGCTCAGCAGCAATATAATGCCGTGGCTTGTCATCTCCCTGTGAGGAGTCGAAGCTCTTGGGATTTGAGAAACAGGCCGGAGGCTCAGGAGATCGGCGGTGTCGTGCATCTTGTGGGAGTTCGACCACAACCAGTTGATAGGCCCTGCGAGGAGAGGGAAAAGTACTTGTGATGGTGGAGATGCAAAGGCCATAACAGGACTTGTGCAACAGTGACAGATGTGGGCATCATACAACCATGCTTTCTGGTACAAATAATAACCTTGATATTTCATCTACTCTTGTATTTTGGTTGAGCTTTAAAAAAGAAAAGGCCAAAAACTGGTAGAGATTAGTTTTGTCTTTGAGAACAAAAACACACAAGGAGCTGATGCTCCCTGTCCTCCACCTTTTGGGTGGTATGAGGTATGTATCTGTGTTATATCAAAGCTAAATTTTGAACATTTTTTGAAATATCACGTACACAAGCTAAGTTACTGAGATGGTTGTGATGCCACCATAATTCAGCCAATCACAGCTGTGATCTAACCAGGTTGAGATAATGTCACGAGGAATAGACATCTTTTATATGAAAGCTCAATGTTTGACGGTTTTTGAAATGTCGCGTATGCAAAAGTACATGGACAGAATGTCGTTGAGTCGACCAGTCCGTCAGTCGGTCAGGTAGTCAGTCGGGTAGTCGGTCGGTCAGGTTGCCTTTCGGTCGGGTGTCGGTGGGATGGGTGTCGTTGGGACGGAGCCCCTTTTAATGTCCCCCATCTCCGACGTTGTCGAAGGGGTGAGGGACAATAACAATGGGCAATATGCATCACAGCACATCACATCTCTCCTTAAAATAATGGTAACGACTCTCCTGAAGTGCAGTCTGGCAGACAAAAAGCTTTGTAAAGAAACCAAAACGATCGTGGACATTTGAAGGTCATGGCCACAAGGAAGGTGATAGTGTATGAGCAGGTGAATACAACACCAGATCGAAGTAATAACGCAGCTGCTACAAATTTGTGGGGCAGATGGTGTGGGGGAGCCTCCAGCTCAGAACTACAAGGAGGGTTTGGATCGAGTCCCATCTTTGTGTTTTGGATAATTTAATATCCCAGGATGCTCACCAGCACAGCAAGAGACATCTCCTTTCACCGATGAGGGCCGAAGGATTTCTTGGAGGTCTTTCATCTTTCATAAAAGGCTGTGATGGTTTAATGTTCGGGTAAGCAACTTCTTTTGCAATTGAATATCTGACAGTATTCACTTACTATACCTAATGAGTTTGGGGAAACATAAAGCAAGAAGGAAGCAATTAAAAAATACACAAGACACCTTTGAATGAGAGTCCTTTGCTTCAAAGGTCATTTTTGAAGAATGACGCGTTCGCACAAGCTGTGCAGATCGATTAGCAAAAGGATATCAAAATCAATAAGAAAACCCTTGGGGTAAGATAAACTCGAGGTTTGTTCCCTTCAATTTGATCATATCCTTTTTACCTTTTGCAAGGTATTTCAGGGTTACGGTTACCTGCTGAAATCCCTCGCTTGGAAACATCGTGGTGATCTCTAAACGACGTCAAACAAACCTGTTCACCTCGTACACCACCATCTCCTCCTGACAATTAGCTGCTCAACAGATACGCACCCATAATCCCTCTTAATATTTACAACTCGTGATTCATACTCATCAGCAAAGAGAAGATAAAGTTTGTTTTCTTATATTACACACACAAATACAAAAACTTGTCACATGTTTGCTTTCAGAACGGGCAATGACAGGCCTTTGAGATGAAAGACATGGTACAAACCTGATCGGTGCGCCACGTGCCGCGGCTGGTTTCAGCAGCACTGTGAGGGTGGTGTCAGTTTCTTCCAATGGATGCTCCACATCATAGTTAGGCATCGAGGGTGCTGGAGACAGGACACATTGATAAAGTTTCATTTTCATTTAATCATTGTGCTTAAAGCTTTGCCTGAACAGTGACAGGAGATGAAGTGTTTTCAAAGATATCAATTTTATAAGTTTCTGAGTACGAAATGTCCCATCCAATCACAAAAGTTGTCAATTTTATGAAACAGATTTGACAAATACAATCATATTGATACCACTTCACAATAATACTCATATCTACACTTTCTGGAAGAAAGCGACAAAACTTGCGAACATATTTCTTATCTAAAAAATGCAATCACGCCTTTAGGATGTTTGAGAGCATCAGCATCATGAACTGAATACAAAATGTACAACCAACAAGAAAAGCAGAAAATAAAACTTTTTCTGAAGGGTGTCCTTCAATGGAAGATATTTTTGGACAATAGCATCACTCAAGTTTCCACACCTACATGGTTGAACATCTCAACGACCACACTTCATCGTGTCCTGATATCACGGTTTGGCCAGAAATCTCACCAGACCACCACCACAAGTCTTTCAGCACAACTTCACATGGGACTGGAGGGGCACCACCCACCAGATATGTTGGTGCTGAAATGAACAGTAACTCTCGGCCCAATGCCCCGGCTGGTTCTGGCTCCGAGTGTGAAGGCGTAGAGCGTGCCAGGGTGTAGGCCCACAAACTCGTGCTGCCGCTCACTACCTCGCTTGTATACCGTGCCACTGTCTCCAGCCACATCAAAGTTCTCATCAAAAGATCTTTGGCCTTGATATGAAACCTGAGAAAGTGCAGCATTCAGAATTTTGAGAGAAGTACAATTGGTCACGGCTAAGGAGAGTGAAAATAATGACGACACTAATTAACCCTGGGATGTACACCAAGAGAATAAGAAAAATAAGAAATGCAAACAACAAAGATTGTGCAATCATACTTTGATCCTGCATGGATGGAAGTGCACAAATGATGTTTATTTGTTGATTTTAAAGAAACATTCGCATTGTCAGTGTCTGACAAACCAAAACAATCTCACTCAAATTATGAATAAACAAGGAGAAAAAGACATAAAATATCATAGCCCCCATGGTTTTAATAATTTCTGCTGTCTGGAGTTAAAAGGCGAACCCATATTTATTGACAACTAAAATGGCCGCCAGTCCACCAGTCGGCCATCTTTGATCAGATCACAAAATAAAGTGAGGTGCACGTGCATGCCATCGTGTTCTGTGCTTGTACCTCGTTTGAACAAATCGGACCATACATGTCTGAGAAATGGTTAAGGACGTGTTCAACATCAGGTTTTTACAACTAAAATGGCCGCCAGTCGGCCGTCTTTGATCAAATCGTGAAACAAAATGATGCACATATGTGCACCATTACATGTTGTCTTTGTGCCAAGTTTGAACAAAATCAGTCTCTACATGTCCGAGATATGCCCGAGCATGGACAGATGGACGGATGGACGGGCGAGACCCAATCCATAAGCCCTCGTTTCGGACTAAGTCCAACGGGGGCTGATAAACCCGATAAAATGTGTTATTTGCTCTCACACACAAAAGGATTTTGGTCAAAACGTTTACCGAAATCCGCAATTGTCACGTAATCTATATTAATATTTCGGCAAGCCCCTTTCTTTGTTCCACCATCAGATTTTTGTTACTGCATGAAATGAAACAAGATTTGGCACATATACTAATGATATTATTGTCTTCCTTTAGAGGCCCCTCAAAATTCGTTTTGAAGCATTTTCACAAACTCCAACGGATTCCATTCAAATTCGGTACGATTATGGCTTTTGGTCCAACTTAGGTCATTGGCTTCAATTTTTTTGGATAACACTTCCGATATTCGAAAAAAAACGATAAATCGATATCCGTTGTGGGATTTGCCATTCAAATCCACTCAAGTTTAAGGCCGACAGGGGATGCAAATTTCCACTTTGCCCCGGGCGCTGTTTACCTCCGCTACACCAAGCTTGGAATGCGTTAGGGTTAGGGTTTGGGTTAGTGTTAGGGTTAGGGTTAGCTACCCTAACACTAACCCTAACAGCTAACCCTAACGCTAACAGCTAACCCTAACCGCTAACCCTAACTGCAACCCCAAATGCAACCCTAACCCTAACCGCTAACCCCTAACTGCTAACCCCTAACCACTAACAGCTATTCAGGAAATTTGCAAGAAAGCCCGAGCAACGCCGGGCATTACTACTAGTTGGGTATAATATCAAAAATCGAACTGAGTTTACATTCTACCTGGTTATAAACACACTCTAATCATTTACCCAGAAAGTGAGGACTAATATTAGCACTACCATAAACTAGTGCCTGCAATGGCATCTACCACATCATCGGAAATAACGTACGCACGCATGCGCACACACGCGCGCACACACACACACACACACACACACACACACACACACACACACACACACACACACACACACACACACACACACACACACACACCTTATATTGCTGTGTTTCATGCTGCAGTAGTATAACCTTTGTACAAATTAGCCAGATTTAGTTAACCTCATGGTAAATGTTTGAAATGTATCGTTCCACGCAGATTTATCCATATATGAAAATGACACACAAACATGAATGAAGGAGTCAGATCTCATCAGTTGTAAAAGCTTCATCACTCCCAGAATAATCTCAACAACACATGTGATATTGGTGCGGTGAATGGGATGAAAGTACAGGGTATGATCCAGTTGAGAAGGAATGAGGCCGATAAGATGGATGGCAATCAGTTGAACGTGAGCATGATGGACGACACTGAACAAGAAAGGTGAAAATTTTGAACCTCGTAGAGCGTGATGAGGCCATTGCAGTGGTGTGGTTCACTCCATTGCAGCTGCATCTTGTCTTCCCACGTCTGTGCCTTGAGCGAATGCAGAGGGACCGGTCCCGGCACTACGGGGAACAGCACGACCGCAGAGCCTAAGGTGAGGCACATCACGACATCTCGACAGCTCGGTGTTTATATGACCTTTCTGTTACCGCGACAATAGCACGAAGGCCTTCCTTCCCATTTTACAACCTGAAAACGCTTGTGAGGTCCTGCTTCATAGCATTGTGTAAACTCGGTCATTTAAACACATTTCCTGGATTACAATCCGAAATGCCAAACACGTGATAATCCTATTAATTTTTGACTTTGACTTGCCAAATCAATTTATACCGAACGGTGGCTGTTCAGCAAGTTAGTGACATCACATGGAAGCAGGAAAAATAAAATAATGAGGAGTGTGGTGAAACATTGAAATTGCGATAAAACGACAATGCACAAAAATTCATTTTTAAATATTATGAAGAGATAACAGGTATATTATCCATGACGATTGACTTTTATGGCAGGCTACACATTTACTGATCATCCTTTGCATATGGAACCCGATCGTCCAAAAGAGAGAACGCAACAATAGAAGAGGTAATAACATTGTTTCATTGCTGAACAATGAAGGAAAGCCATTGGATATTTCCTATTGCATTGTTAGTAAATTGAGGGATAAATCATTGGCCTTATAATAATGGGGTTAACCTTTTTAAAGAAAGGTCAATATTTTTAAACAACTTCTTTTTGACCTTAATTCCCATCTCCAGTGCAGTCCCCGACTTGGATTTCACTTCTACAAAGTGATCCATCAAGTTCATCTTCCTGGTTCACACCAACCACATTCGCTTTCTTCCCACCACATCACACCATCCGACCTTTTGCTTCCCTCTACTCAACCTCCAAGCTACGGTTGGTCCATTGCATTTCTTACCTGGTTCCCATCCTCCAGCCTAAACACATGCCCAAACCACCTCAAACTAGGAGTTCTCATCTCTGATATGATGATTCTTACTTCCAGATTATCTTTGACATCTTCAGTTATCCTTCTTTCCTCAAAATGAAACCTTGGCCTGCCATTTTCGTATTCTCATGATCTAAGTTCTTTCTCGCATCTTTTCCTCTTTCTTCCTTAACACATAATTTGTCCATGCTGAATGAATCTTGGTCTTCCATATTGTTATTTTACATCTTAAAGGCTTTTACATCTTGCATCACTCCAGAAACTTCATACCATCTCTTCCGTCCTGTCTTCAGCATTCCTCTTCATTTCAAATTCACACCGCCATTCTTCATGAAGCACTTTGGCCAAATACTTGAAGCTAACTGTTGGTCTTTGCCTTCTACCTCTTCTCTCCACCTTGTACCATGTTCATTTCTTCCATTCCTGCTCCACAATTCATCATAACCTCTGCTTTGTAGCATTCATCTAAAACCCCCCTTCCTCTACACTTTCTTGCCACTTCACCAAACTCACATGCAGGTCCTCCATGGTTCCCTTTATCTTGACAACTATCAGACATTCATCAACAGTAAAGACAAAACTAGGCAGCCTGGGGATGGTTTCTCACTGGCAAGTTTCACGAAAATTGTACTTTCGTCAGTGGGGTGTCATAGCAACCCCATTGTGCATTTTGTGATAAAAGCATAAAATTTGGCAAAGAGATAGACATATATATATATATATATATATATATATATATATATATATATATATATATATATATATGGATCAGATGTGGATATTGGGGCATTGCAGATTTGGCCCCTGACGACTGTGGGAAACCATCTTACAAAATGGCTGCCAAGCAATATGGTAGCTCTGAGGAACTGCTCAATTCAGAAGAAGTGGTGGTTTCAGTGGGGGTAATTAGACAATGGTAAGTCCTAGGAGATTATTGTTAATCATTGCTAATCAGCCATTGCACAGTAAATTCTGTGAACATTGCAAATGAATAAATTATGCAAACATTTACGCGCGCTTACACACACACACACACACACACACACACACACACACACACACACACACACACACACACACACACACACACACACACACACACACACACACACACACACACACACACACACACACACACACACGGCTGTGCATTCAAGTACACCCTTTATGCACTTGCAGCACTTCACACAACCCTCCTTGCATTTCCAAGACACAAGCTCGTAGCAGGTTTGGGGCGGCATCAGGTAGTGTGGTCCTGTGAGGCTCGAACAGACCATCACCAGTCTTGGTCCAACCCCAGCTGGTCTGTGAAGTCATTGCCACCACTGGTGGCCATTTCGTAAGATGGTTGCCACAGCCATCAGAGGCCAAATCTGTGATGCCCCAATATCCAGATTTGTTCATACTATATTAATCTAACTGTTTGCCAAATTTGGTGCTTTTCTCACAAAATGCACAATTGTAGTGAATATTTTGGCCATGGGCCACCACTACGTTATTTCCTTCAATCACAGCAAAATGCGATTTTTGTTTTCAGAAAACAACTCCCTTTATAGAATCAAAAACTAACCTCTTAATGAAGATTTGCAACACGTGTTTCTCCTGTGTATATATCGGAAGGAAATGACTTAATTAAAGGATGGGATAATGTAATTACATTCGTTAGCTATTTCGTGTGTGTGTGTGTGTGTGTGTGTGTGTGTGTGTGTGTGTGTGTGTGTGTGTGTGTGTGTGTGTGTGTGTGTGTGTGTGTTAGATAATTATGTTTCTCGTTCAATTACACCAATTAGCCTCTCCAGAGACAGTGTATCTTGAAAAGACCTCGTTATTCCCTTAATCCCTCTGTGTTGCTTCACTTCTCACTAAACTCCGGCACGGAGTCGCTGGTGTTGTTGTTGAACGGATTTGTTCCATGTGATGTGATGTGCAGGACATCACATGGACAGTCACACGTGCATTGGCCAACTTTTGGGTGTTTTGGCAAATGGGTTTTGAATTTCAATGATTTGTCTGGAAAGATAACAATCAACAGCCTTCGTGGCACATGACATCATTCAGCCGATTGGTTGGTTCCCGAGTGTCTGGGCCAAAGAGATTTCGGGTTTTAAGATGGTGGACAAAATTGGTTGAACAGAACAGAGAGCGAGTTAAACGGTGGCAGGAGAGAGAAGGTCTTGTTCAAGGGCAGCTGAAGAGGAGATCTTGGCAGCGGTGATGAAAAGCAGTGTCACTCACCAAGAGTTGGAAAAGTTGCGTCGACGGGAAAGCCACAGCTCCCCAAAGGGACCTTCATCCGGGAGGATGCAACTCAGAGCCTCGCCGTGGTGGACACCTCTCCAGCCCCCACCCCCATTCTCATCCCTTGGGAATATAGGACGTGCTGTACAAAAATGTTATATCCTCCCACCTTCGTTTCATGTTCCTTCCCTCCTGTTTTTCTATAATCCCCTTGTGTGTGTGTATACGGGTGTAAGGCACAGAGTTAAAAATTACCCCCAGTTGGGGGTGACGGTCATCTCTGAAGCTCTGTAGATGTGGATCTCTGATCAGCTTAGAATGGCATCGATGTCATCTTGTCTTTTGGTTCAATGTACAGACGAAAGCCCGGGAGTAAAAAAGACAGAAAACTTCAGAAATCAAACTACATTTCTGAGTTATCCGGAGATAGATTTTGAAAATGGTTTATTTGGTACATTTATGATCAATGTGTCTTCAAAAGGATAGAAACCGGACCTCAGAAATCAAACCGCATTTCTGAATCATAAATGGCGGATGATATTTTGACAATGGATGATTTCACAAGTTTACAGCATCGGTGACCTTGACAATGACCTTCAATCGTGTCTAAAGTCATACCGTCGTGCATCACTCATCGACCCCTACCTACATACCAAGTTTCATCAAGATCAGGCAAATTTTTTTTGACCGTATCACATCGACGATTTTTCCATCTTTTAAGACACGTGACTCGATAACCAGGACGAATATTAAAAAAACCGGCTTGACCAAATTTACATATTGTTCCATATTATCAGAATCCGAAGGAATTTCGAAGATCGGATCATAAACGGCGGAGGAGATAGATTTTGAAAATGGATGATTTCGCAACTTTGGAGTGACCTTGACGTTGACCTTGACCTTCAATCGGGTCAAAGGTCATACCGTCGTGCATCCCTCATCGACATCTTGCCACATACCAAATATCAGGAAAATCAGAAGAAAAAAATGGGGACGTCCGTACGTACGGACATCGAGACTGGTTTTATTAGGTCATCTCGTTAGAAATGACCTAAAAAGGTGAGCCCATGTCTGTTTAGAGATGAGGGCATGTTTTCCTGACCGCAATGGTTCCTTTTCCTCTTCCTTGTTCTTGAATCCTCACCCTCAATTATATACTGTGAATCCTTATTCTTATTGTGTCTTTATTTTTGTTCATGAGAAATGGAAACTGCATCTGGAAGAAAGCATGTTCTGGCAAAGGGCAGCACTCTTAAAAGACTGACGGGAAGAGCATGAGATGATAATAAAAGTAATAATAATAATAATCATAATAATAATGACTAGAGAGTTCATAGAAGACCTTACCCCATGCAGTGCTCTAGTATTAATTAAATTGAAATAAAATAATGATTTTAAAGGTCGGAATTTTTTTGTCCAGAAGTTCAGCACCGTTGATGCAGTGTTTTATACACCACCTTATATAACACGTCCAAGTACTGCAAAACTGGAGGATTGTGGAAGCGATAAGAAGGTTATTTGTGTTCTTGAGTGTTCAAGTATGTCATTCAAATCTAAATAAAAACAAGAATTTTAAAGGTCTATTCTATTGTCTTTTCCCATTTAAAAGGGTAAGTCGGCAACATTTCCTTTTCATAATTTGCTTTTTAAAACTCATCGTAATTGGCCCTGAGGGTATCATGAGTCAACCACAAAGTATTGACTCTCATCACTTCGCCACCAGACCAGGTGGAGCAGTAGGTTATTCTTCTCCGAAAGATCATGATGTGAAGTACTTGGATTTTTTTTAAATCAGGCATTTGATCGTATTTCTCCTGAGACAAGTTTAGTTCTTTAGAAGTTAAAATCCATGACCTTACAGTGCCTTCAAGCAAAAGTGATAACTTATAGTGGGTCAATCCATCATCCTCAACATGAGCCGATAACCACATATGTTTGGATTTGTCACAACTGCATGGCCAGAGATTGTGTTCCACAATTATAGTAGAAGGGCACTTGGTGGAGCATATACCTCCAACACGTAATGCCTGATCCACGAGAATATATTGGGCCCAATCAATACATTTTTGAAGTAGAACGGGCACTCGTAGAGCGCATACCTTCGCCGCAGCCACTAGTTACCTTTGTATTAAGTTGTCCACAACGCATCTCAATACAAATATGCATTTCGTGACCCCCATGACCTTTGACCCACAACCGCTACCTAGGGTGACAATAGTACTATACCTTGTGTCATTTCAGAAGATGGGGAATTGAACACTGAACATTTTGGAGTTAATTTGATGTAAATCGGAAACATATTAACCGTTTTCAACATGAAAAAACGATATTGACCTTTTTGTGACCTTGACCTTTGATCCGATCGCTCCCAAAATCTAATGGATTTGTCCTTTCATGATGCCAAACAAATCCAAAACAATTAAAGCCTCTCTGCGTTTTTTTTTTTTTTTTGCGTTAAGTTGTCCACAACGCTTTCCGATATAAATGTGAATTTGTCTGACCCCCTTGACATTTGACCCCCAACCGCTGCCTTGGGTGACAAAAGTACTATACCATGTGTCATATTAGAGGATGGGGAATTTAATTTTGAACATTTTGGAGTTAATTTGCTGTAAATCAAAACAAAATTGACAATTTAATCGCGAAAAAACGATTTTGACCTTTTTGTGACCTTGACCTTAACCTTTGATCCGATCGCTCCCAAAATCTAATCGATTTGTCCTCTCGTGATGCCAAACACATCCACAAAATTTCATGACAATCTGCGAAGTGGTTTTTGTGTAATGTTGTCCACAACGCTTACCAATCAAAAACTCCATTTTGGTGACCCCCTTGAACTTTGACTTCCACAGACTAACTAGGGTTGCAAACATTATACCATACGCTATATCAGTGGATCGGGATTTGAATACTGAACATTTTGGACTTAATTTGATGTAAATCGGAACAAAATTGACACTTTAATCGCAAAAATCCGATTTTGACCTTTTTGTGACCTTGACCTTAACCTTTGATCCGATCGCTCCCAAAAGCTTTGCCTGGCATCCTTGAGTAACTGCACATCATCTCTGAAAATTTCATGCAAATCGGTCCAGCAGTTTTTGCGCAATGTTGTCCGCACACATATTTACCAATAAATAAATACACAGGGGTCAATACAATACCTTAGTCAAACGAAGTTTGCGAAGGTAAATAATGTATCGTTTTTGACACTATCTCTCAATAGTGAAGAATCATTTAAAAATCTAGCAGTTGGATCCAAATCCGGATCTTCACAAAAATCTAATCAGTTTGTCCTTGTCACACACTGAACCTGTTCACAAAATTTAATCCGGATCCGTCCACAACTTTTTGAGATATCCTGTATACAGACAAACAGAGAAACAGACAGATAGGGGTGAAAACATAACCTCCTTCATCCTTGGTGGAAGAGGTAAATAAGCTTTATTTAAACATCTCCAAACTGGAGTTCATAGAACACCTTAAGCTGCACAGTCTTGAGAAAAGGGACATGGGAAGAGTCTTTTAAACTCTTGCTTTGCGTTTTGCACTAAACAAACAGAGCGAGGAACTGCCCTATTTGTTTGAATGCTGAATCTCACAGTTACTCCGCCCTCAGTGCATGAGGAAGCCTTAATGTTTTTTCCAAGTACACTGCAGTACTGTACTGTTAAATGGAAGGTTTTTGAAAGTGCCAAGAAGGCGATTTGTGTTCTCAGTATTCAAGTATAATATTCAATTGAAATAAAATAAAGATTTTAAAGGTTGTAGAAAAAAACACCTTTTTCGGAAGTTTACCGCCGTCGATGCACCGTCTTTTATACCACCTTATTGAATACGTTACATTAGTTATTCGTGCCTGTTGTTTGTGTCCTTTATGATGTCGCTAAAAACGGCAAGTTTCCTGTTTGGAATGATTTTCAATTTTGTTTGACTACCAGAGTATAAAAAAATACCTTAATGCTCTCTGTGTAAGCGTGATCGGGATGAGATTCCATTAATTTTGCCAATCTCAGAGCCAAAATACTGCTAAACTGCAGCTTTGTGGCCAATTCGTATTCCAGTGTTCAAAATATAACGCTAAATTGAAATTAAATCGTTCCTGGATCAAAGACCGACGTCTGGAAACAGACAGACAGACAAAGTGAACCAACTGGTTAACCCCGCTTTTTGCTTCGCGAGCACGGGGTAATTCTAAAAGTGAGAAAACAGGGTGTAATAGAGGAGGAGAGCATGGATGCAACAAGCTTTCAAAAAGATAAGCAACATGCTTATAAGGCCCTCCTTTAATTATATGTGTCACCGGTGAGCAAAGCAAGGCGTTAAGGGAAAGCAGCACGCAATCTAACAAGCTCGGGTGACAGAAGCCGAGAATAAAGCGACATGGGCAAGGCAAATGAACGAGGAGTTGCAGGAAGATGTGCATTTTTGTTTTTCACAGCACAGTAGGTGAGATGGCAGATTAATTTCACGACATTGTTTTACGTTACACGGCAGCTGTTTGAATCGTAAATTTTTACTGCAATGCCAATTGGACAATATAACTTCAGCATGAGGGTGACAATTACTGGAGTACAGCAGAAGGGCACAAAGTTTGTTTCAGAAAGTGCACCGAGATATTCAACAAGATACTGCAAGTGAAACAAAAAGATCAAGCCAATTTGGATATCTTACCATAATATTCTCCCAGCTTCCCCCTTCCGAATCACAAAACATATTTGAGTTTTTTTTATATTAATCTCAGGTTCATGGATGAGTTTGTAATTAATTATGTGCAGGACAAAGACATTACAAGAAATCAGTGAACTGTTACATTAATTACACAGACATTAGTAAACAATAAACAATTTTCACAGACATATTAATCTGAGTTCCACACATCATGAGGTGGGGGTTCAATCGGGATGCTAACAGGATGAGCCACCTAATAGGACGACTCAACTACAACAGAATGACCCGCATACAACAGGATGACACGGCACCAACTGGATGACCTGCCTACAACAGAACGACCCGACTACAACAGAACGACCCGGCTACAACATGAAGACCCGCATACAACATGAAGACCCGCCTAAAACATGAAGACCCACTTATAAAAGGACAACCTGCCTATACCAGGATGACCCGCCTATAACAGGACACACCACCTACAACAGGACGACATCTCTACAACAGAATGACCCACCTACAACAGAACGACCAACCTACAACAGAACGACCTACCTACAACAGAACGACCCGCCTACAAAAGAATGACCCGCCCACAACAGGATGAACCGCCAACAACAGAACAACCCGCCTACAACAGAATGACCCACCCACAACAGAATGACCCGCCCATAACAGAACGACCCGCCTACAACAGAACGACCTGCCCACAACAGGATGAACCGCCTACAATAGGATGACCCACACATAAAAGGATGACGAGCCTATACCAGGACAACCCGCCTATAACAGGATGACCCGCCTATAGCAAGACGACCCATCTATAACAGGACAGCCCACCTATAAAAGTACGACTCACCTATAACAGGATGACTCACCGATAACAGGATGACTCTCCTATAGCAGAACGACTCACCTATAACAGGACGACTCACCTATAACAGGACGACCCACCGAAAACAGGATGATCCACCTATAACTGGACGACCCACCTATAACAGGATGATCCAGCTATAACAGGACGACCCACCTATAACAGGATGACTCACCTATAACAGGATGGCTCTCCTATAGCAGAACGACTAACCTATAAAAGGACGACTCACCGAAAACAGGATTATCCACCTATAACTGGACGATCCACCTATAACAGGATGATCCACCTATAACAGGACGATCCACCTATAACAGGACGATCCACCTATAACAGGACGATCCACCTAAAACAGGATGACTCACCGATAACAGGATGACTCTCCTATAGCAGAACGACTCACCTATAACAGGACGACTCACCAATAACAGGACGACCCACCGAAAACAGGATGATCCACCTATAACTGGATGACCCACCTATAACAGGATGATCCACCTATAACAGGATGACTCACCTATAACAGGATGACTCTCCTATAGCAGAACGACTCACCTATAACAGGACGACCCACCGAAAACAGGATGATTCACCTTGAACTGGATGACCACCTATTGCAGGACGACCCACCTAAAGCAGGACGATCCACCTATAACAGGACGATCCACCTATAACAGGACGACCCACCTATAACAGGACGACCCACCTATAACAGGACGACCCACCTATAACAGGACGACCCACCTATAACAGGACGACCCACCTATAACAGGACGAGCCACCTATAACAGGACGACCCACCTATCAGGATGCCGTTATGTAATCCTGTTAGGTTATATTTCTTATCTGTTTTATTGTTTACCTGTTAGCTTTAATAATTTAAAGAATGAATGTCGCTCTTGATTATGTCCCTTTGGTGGATGTACAACTCAGGTAAACTCTGTGGAATTATAAATAAATCATGGCCAAGCATCGAAGATGCTCCAGGAGACAAATGTGCTGTCAGCTGAATTCGGCGACAATGGAGATGCCGCGTATTGGGAGCACAGCAACGTCTCAATACTTTGCGCCCCAACAGTTACGCGGATACATACTTACTCGTTCAGCTTCCAAAATGCAAAGCAGCATGTCACATAATTAATGGCATGAGTCGAGCTCTGCAAGAAACCTTTCCCTCATTAATCTCTCCTCAAATTATTATCTGTTATTTGTTCTTTAATCATGGAATACTGCTCCAAGGCTCCAAATTGGCTGGAAGATAAAATGGGTAAAAGGCTCAAATCATGCGCTTGCGATGCTCTGACTCAGCATCAGGACCGCTTGTGCATCCCTGCGAGTGACAAAGGTACCCAAAAACAGGTCATCCGACTTCCATGTTTCTCTTAATGGAGAAACGTTAACATTCCCTGTATAATTCATTCCAAATTTGACTGGAATTTCATCTCAAACTTTCCCAAGTTTGGTTGTTGATGCAAAGTTTTCTGATCTCAGGTGGCCATTCGAGACGACTCTTTTTGGTGTTGGCTCCAAATGCGTGCTGATGAGAAATCTCACCTTTTCCTCGTCCTTTCGCTCTGAAATGGACACTTGATTTGGATTCTTGGGAAGTGATCATCAAAACGGGAAACCATTTCCAAGCAGTCTCCGAGATGAACAAGTACAGACAACACACGACACTTCGGCGACCCTTCACGTACCGTCCTCGTCGGTCTGCGCCACCACCTCATCGCTCTGTCTTTGCCCCACGGTGTTGGAGAGCAATAGGTAGACGGTGACGTTTGTGAACGGCGGAAGATCTCGCAAGGTGTGTACGGGTGTCTCCTCGCCATCTCGCGACCAAGCCTCATTCAAACTCACCTCAACAGGCTGTCAGCAAAAAAAATTTGCAAGCTATTAGAAAAAAAACATAAAACATTCACAAGCAATGAATCTTCTCATTGCCAAGATTTAAATTAATTTCTTCAATCACGTCACGTCTCAATGAAGACGACATTTTGTTTTTTTTTACTGGATCAGCAAAACTGCTGATTCAAGGAAATTAATGGGAAAAAGGCTGGATGAGGAAAGACGGACAACCTCAAGCACAACTCATTCAAGAGAATGTTTGAACTGGCCAATCAATTTCAAATCAGTTTTCAAATATCTAATTATCTTTCAAAGTCCATCATGGGAACATTATGGGGGTGCGACTAACGGATACTTCGATCCGGTTCAATGGACTCCGACCTTGATGATACTGAGAGTGTTTCTCCAGACTTCGATACCAATGATGCTTTCATGTCAGTAATGGTTCACGGATGAAATTGAACACACACACACACACACACACACACACACACACACACACACACACACACACACACACACACACACACACACACACACACACACACACACACACACACACACACACACTGCTAGTAGTTCATAGCTTCGGTGAACACCACTTCAAGTCATTTAAATGAAATAAACATGTACAAAGGCACCTTGGATGGGACACACCATTTACAAAGCCATCACACTGTACTTTTTAATGACAAAATTAAATGCAACAATTGATAATGCAATGCCAAGCCTCCTCCTCCTTCATATGCAACACAAGGCTGTGCGTAGCATCAATGGCTGAGGGCACAGCTGCTCTGCCGATGCTGTGCGTAGCATCAATGGCTGAGGGCACAGCTGCTCTGCCGATGCTGTGCGTAGCATCAATGGCTGAGGGCACAGCTGCTCTGCCGATGCTGTGCTCATATTCCAGTATACTGGTACTCATTTCACTGATCTCAGAAGGATGACAGGCTGAGTCAACCCCACCTGGTGTCAATTCAACAGAAAAAACAGGAACTTGAATTCAGGACCTGAAGATCCCAAACCAACCACCCTAACCACTAAGCCAACACCAGGCTTTTATGGTATTGAGGGAAGGAGACATGATTAGGAGCTATCTACCTCCTCATTCCCAACCCTATGCAACTCCCATACACATGTGACCTCTTCTTCACCTCCCCCTCCCCCCACCCCCTTCCCATCTATCCTTTTTAGTTCCTCACATGCTCCTCCATCCCCTAAATCTGTATGTATTACGTAGATGGCTGTAAATTGACCTAAGAATGACTGTTTTGAAAGGATTCCTCGAACATCTTTTTTCCTTTTTAATGGTTGAAACGATGATGTTCGATGAAAATTCCACGAACATTGCCCAACGTTTTGTGTTCCAATCACGTCTGAACGCTGAGATTGCATCTCCTTCCCATTCCGTGGACAGTGTGTTGTTTACTCCTGATGTCCTTGGTTCTCATCTAATATTCTAATGCATGAACAATGTCCTCTATTGTATGCTCGTTTGCATCATTGCCGAGAGTGCTACTGTGCCGTTGATGCAGTGCCCCCCTGTAGGTAAAAAAAAGAAGGAATTAGCAGTTTGCTCAGGGTGCCGGTGATAGCTCAGCGACTTCACAATGCACCTGCCGATCTTTGACCTCCACCAACTAATGTTGGCAGACGAGACAACCAGCTTAACATCCTTCCGAGGGACGAAGCATTTTATGATGCAACGCCCTACCTGCGATGCACCAATCGGAAAGTTTATAGTCTGGTCGGGAATCGAACCCAAGTTAGACAGCTTAAAGGTAATGCCCCCTTTTCATCATCTTGTCAGGTCAGGACCTGTAGCAAGGTATTATGTACACATTTAGGACACGGGGGACCAAAAAATGAAAGTCATTGTATGATTAAGTTTTGCATATCATTTGTTAGCCAACATCATGGGGATTCAGGATCTATTTGGGCAAAGCTTAATTCTTCCTCTTTCTATTGCTCTGACAGGGTCAAAATATGGTTATCAATTATCTTTATCAAGGAACCACTCATATCATTCTAAAATTGGTCTGATGGCTTAGATATGTATTATACACTAATTGGAAACCACATATATGGAGAATATTTGGTTTACCTGATACTTGACCTTGAGCAAAGAGGTCAAGGTCATATGAAATTAACAAGTTGATCAAATTGATCAGTGTTCATTCAGGTCATAAATATATATGCACATAAACTTAACCATAGAAATACATGCTGTGATGAACCAAACTAACATCTTAGGATTAAAAGTGCAGATTTCTTTAAAACGTTACGTACTTCCTAACGACCATTGATGTTCTGTATACTGAACACAAACTGGCCTTTGGTATTGATTTTTATATCATAGGGCCATCTTGGTAAACTTATTCTCTGGTTATAAAATCAAGCTTATAGCTACCAGTAATTTTGTGGCAGCTTGGTAAATGCAATTTGTTACGTACTTCCTAACATTTTTGACCCAATCATGGAAGTGAACCTAAAAACTGGTATGTAGTAATGATCCATGTTGAAACTTGCCATTTTAAATCATCACTTTATGCAGAAGTAAATTGCTATTTAAGATGTTCTATCAGATGCATTTCAAATTTCTGGAATAAGATTTTGTAAGCTTCACTATGATTGGGGGAAATTTTGCAAAATCTGAGATTTTACACATTTGAAGGTGCCAAGATATGCAGAAGGTCATAAGAAATGTACTGTTTCGAGGAATTGTTCTATTCTTATGTATAATGAAATATATCAAACAAAAAATGCATTTTCAACCATTTTGGACAACATATACAATCATACATGTAACCCATTTCTAAAAAATGAGCTATAAAAATGTAAAAAAAATAGCCTGTGTTTGGATAAAAAAAAACATGCTTTGTAAGCAACTATATCCATAGGACCCAAAGCAAAGTATACATTTTCTGAAAGCACAGACACTTGGGCATTATATAACATTAAGATTGTTTATCTTATTAAAACTGGGTTCAATTTCTAAGCTTTCTCCTCATTTAGGACCACAGTGTACACAATACCATGCTACAAGCCTCCTCTACAATTCTTGAGTGCTGTAATAACAATAATTTATTAATCGGCCTTATTGCTGTGAGAAGTGGGGTCGACTCAGCCTGTCATCAGTGGTATTAGGGGCACAGCATCAGTGGAATATTCGCAGCCCAACAAAATGACAGCTGACATATGCAAGAAGAAGAATACCATTAAAAAAATATATCTCCCCCAATATCAGCACAAGAGGCAATTTCATTTCAGCTTGATAACTTGTTCAAAATAACTACAAGTAAATAGCCCTCCAGAACTCCCAAAACGCCGTAAACGTGGAGACAATTTAGGAAACTCGTCAACATGGAGTTGGATGCTTGGGATTGCTGAGAATTTTCCCATGATCCCAAAGCCAGGAGAGTGCCGGTAAGTCCATGTCATTCGTGTAAACAGATCATTGTGACCTCTTTTGCGGTGTACATGTGCCCATCCTCGGGTGAGCGCTCACCTCGTGGTTGTGGTTGCCGGACTGCTTGTAGCGGTAGTAGATGGTGATGTTGTGCGAGAAGCACCTCGTTATGTTGTAAGCGGGCGGCTCCCACTCAATGGAGATCTGTCGAGGTTGCACGTTGAACACTTCGAGGAAGGACGGACCACGGGTGGGTTCTAAGTATCACCAAAGGGGGGGGGGGCACAGAACACAACATAAAGGAGATTTGACATGAAAAACATCCATGTTTTCAGGGTATTGTATGTTTTTTCTCGTGACATCCCTACTTTTGGAGTGCTAGCATGATCCATGATAAAACAAATAGTTTAAATTAATAACAAGTTATTACCTCCACCACCGAAGGTGAAGGAGGTTATGTTTTAACCCATTTCTATCTGTTAATTGGCGGAATCCTTCGGATTTCGGCGATGATGTTGGTCGGTTGTGTGTGTCATTCTGTGTCTGTTTGTTGGGTAGTCGATCGAGTCGAAAAAAAAAAATTCGAAAAAAAAAAATGTTTTCCATTAAAAAAAATTTTTTTTGATCTATTGATCTATCTATCTATATTATTACCCTTATTTGTTGGTCGTGGTGTTAGTCTGTTGGGTAGTCGATAAAGTCGAAAATTTTTTTTTTTTTGATCTACCCTTATTAGCAATTTTTCCGTCGATATGTTTGTCTGTATGTCTGTCTGTATGCCTGTATGTCTGTATGTCTGTATGTCTGTATGTCTGTCTGTATGCCTGTATGCCTGTATGTCTGTATGTCTGTAAGTCTGTATGTCTGTATGTTCGGTCCAGTGCTCCGTTAATACAATGGTGATTTCGATGAAACTTGGTGGGTAGGTTCATACCATGACCTAGTTGTGTGCAAATGAGAACCGTTGCTATGGAGACCACCATTGCCTAGTAACGGGACTTTGAATTTTTTGAAAAATCAAAAAAAAATTATTTTTCGAAAATCAAAAAAATCGGGCCACGAGCGACTGTGGGCAGTACATTCAGCCATATTGTCAAAAATTTCCAGCCGGATCCTATGAAAACTGTTGGAGAAGATAGACTTTGAATGAACCCTGGTCGAAAACAATAAAAAAACGAAGTTTGCTATATCTCAGAGACTATGAGTCAGATATACATGAAACTGGTATGGTAGGTTCATGGTATGTCCTAGTTATGTGTGAGAAAGAACCGTTGCTACGGACCCCTCTGTTGCCTAGCAACGGCTGAAAAACCTCTAAATGTGGGGGTATTTTAACGAAAAAACAATCTGCAGCATTAACCCTTGAAGCTAGAATCATGAATTTTTTGTGCTTAATCCTCAGGTCATTCCCCATCGAACGGGCCCATCGCATCAGGTTCTATTGGGTAGGCGACTACCCATGTCCGCCTACCGGCTTGTCCATGTGTGTGTGTTTGTCAAGGGTTTTTGACCCCCTTGCAGTTGTTCGATTTTGATGAAATTTGGGTGGTAGGACCAGGTTATGACCTCGTTGTGCCGCGTAGGTACTGGTTGCTAACGCCCCTATGAACCCGGCAGTACCGGCTTGTCTGTCTGTCTGTTTGTTTGTGTGTTTGTTTACCCTGTAGCAGCCACACCGTTTCAGCGATCATAACCAAACTGGGTACAGACGTCGGCCATGGTTCAAATTAGACACTTGTCGTTTTTGGTGAATCTCGGTCAAAGGTCAAGGTCAAGGTCACTGAAAAACCGAAATTCTTATTTTCGCAATAACGTCTGCTAAAATGGTCGTGTCGATTTCAAACCAAATCCAAAATGTGCATCTTCCAATTCTGCATCCAACCATATGTCTCGTTGGGGTGCCACACCAACACCCTTCTTAGCGGTCGGGGGTCGAATGTCGGGGGGGGGGGAGTCGGGTCAAAACTTTCAAATTGCGATAAAAACGTCATTTCAAGTCCGATTGACTTCCAAGTTATGATCATGACCAAACTAAGTGCTATAACTCATTAAACATTAACACTATCGACTTATAAGAACCAAATTGATTTCCAGGTTTTTGTTTTTTCGGAGATCATGGAGATATGACAAAGTCATTCCGGCAATTCCTTGCTCAACGAGCAATTTCATTTGTTTGTTTGTTTGTGTACAGGATATCTCAAAAAGTTATAGACGGATTCGGATGAAATTTTGTGCACAGGTTGGATGTGTGGCAAGGTTGAACTGGTTAGATTTTGGTGAAGATCCGGATCCGACTACTATAGTTTTTTCAGTGATTCTTCACCATTGAGAGATAGGGACAAAAACGATATGGTACTGTATAGCATGATGTTTCAAAAATGTATTTGGCCCGATATGTTCCCGTGGATCAGGCATTACGTGGCGGAGGTATGTGTTCTACCGAGTGCCCTCCTAGTTATCCATGCTTTTGATTGTGTCATATTATGACCTTGTCAATGTGACATGCTCATCACAATGCAACCCCAAAAACTTCACCAAACAGTCTTTCGTGGTCAAAATCACCGAGCAGGGATGTAGTATCAATCGTCGTCTCATTCTGATCAAAATATCAACTGTTACATTTACATATTCCCTTTCATATAACAGGGTGTAAAGGCCTGAAATGGCACTTCACAAAGAATTCAAGAAAAAATATTCAATTGCACATGGGATAGCAAAAAAAGGGATAAATGTAAGAACAGTCCCTACTACAAAATGGAGTTTCACATTTTCTTAAATTTTACAACCAATTCATCAAAACAACATTTTGAGTTTTCATCTTCACAGGAAATGTCTCACGATGGGTCCAAGGTCTTCGCCTCAAGCCATTACCCACTGATGTCAATTTCTCTTTCTTATAAGTTTGCAAACTTGCAAACTGAAACCCTTTTAGGCTAATTATTATTCTGCTGCTAAAGAGGATTGTTTTATTTATTTAGCAACAGATTACAATGCAGACTTGCATTCCACCCCCCCTCCCCCAACCAGGTCCCTCAACCCCCATCCCCCCAAACCACTTACATCACAGCAACAGGGGTCTCGTTCACTCGACACCATAAATGGCAATCCCAACCTCTATTCGTATCATGGCAATCCCAATTCCCACTCACATCAAGGAACCACACTCACATAAAAACACCACCCAACTCACATCACGGCACCCCCCCCACACAACCGCCCCACACCCCACCAGTTATGTCATGGCAACACCACTCAACACTGACGCCCCCCCACCCCCACCGTCTCCCACTCACATCGCAAGATGAACCCCAACCACGACACATAATAGACTCCCTCATCCTCCCTCCCCCAACTCACATCATGGCACCTCTCCACAATCCATCAACTGCATATCACCATTTTCCTTCCATAAAGCTTTCATAAATATTTTTGGAAAACACCTCGACATTTCCCACTACATAGAACATTGTCATCCTTAATAAAAGCTGCAATATTGATAAAGGGGCCGTTTTGAGTTGATATCAAGCGCCGAAGATTGAAGAACTTCATTTAACGAGAGCGGCACTCGGTTGTCAAGAGTGCATACACACCTCCGCCAGGATGAACAGTTTACGTTTTGTATCCTAATGATAGGCCAGATCTGGATCCAGATCTTCACCAAAATCGAATCAGTTCGTCCTCGTCACACACCAAACCTGTCCACCAAGTTTCATCCAAATCCATCCATTCTGTTTTGAGATACCATGCTCAGAGACACACAAAGAGTCAGACAAACAACCAAAAAATAAACCAATGTCACCCGCAGGGTGACCCGTATCTTGCCAAAAGGTGACCACGTGTGACTTCTTTAAGGTCACACTGAGGTGAACAGAGCTGCTATCCACCAGGAGCGACTCCTTGAGGAATATCTGCCTACGAGAGATTCCGATGAGAATCGTTCTACAGAGTAACCATGAAAAATATGCTTTTTCCTCATAACGTCACCAAATGACGTCATAATGTCTCAAGATTGACATATCTGGAAAGCACTCATCGAGGTGTTCAATTTGAGGTACTACACGATATGGTTCCTAAAACTTGAAAATTTGACCTTGGGGTCAAATATGTTTGACCTCAGGCACTAACCATGAAGGTCAAGGCCAATCGCCACCAAAATTTAATCAGATGAGCGCCAGACCATGAACTATATTCCCATGAAGTTTGAAGACGATCCGATCAAAATTACTCAAAAGATAAGGGTTTCGTCGACTCCCCTGATTTGCGACAAAGTGACCTTGACCTTTGACCTTAACCTTCAAAATTTTGTGCACTGAAAGGGACCTCTATAGGCCTCTGATATGCGAAGTTACATAAATTTCCAATGATAACTGTGCTCTGCAGAATTTTTTATACGTGATTACAGACAAACAAAAAAAAAAAACCATACAAGCTGACTAACATATCTTGCAAAAACTTCGTTTTGGCAAGATAACAAACAAACAGGGGTGAAAACATAACCTCCACCCACCGTCGGTGGTGGAGGTAATAACTGACATGCTAAACAGAGACCAGAAATGCATGCATGTGCCTGAAAACCCCGAACCATACCAGATCAGGGTGTGCGCAAAAGGGCTGCACAGGTGAGACAATCTGAGCCAAAGTAAAGAACCTTAAAAACACAATCAATACAAAGAGAAAAATTAATTTGTCTCAATGATAACAGGCCAATATGAGAGAGGTATGTGAGAGAGAGAGAAAGAGAAAAAGAGAGAAAAAGAGAGAGAAAGAGAAAGAGAAAGAGAGAGAGAAAGAGAAAGAGAGAGAGAAAAAGCAAGAGTGAGAGAGAGAGAAAGCGAAAGAGAAAGAGAGAGAGAGAGAGAGAAAGAGAAAGAGAAAGAGAAAGAGAGAGAGAAAGAGAAAGAGAAAGAGAAAGAGAAAGAGAAAGAGAAAGAGAAAGAGAAAGAGAAAGAGAAAGAGAAAGAGAAAGAGAAAGAGAACGAGAAAGAGAAAGAGAGAGAGAGAGAGAGAGAGAGAGAGAGAGAGAGAGAGAGAGAGAGAGAGAGAGAGAGAGAGAGAGAGAGAGAGAGAGAGAGAGAGAGAGAGAGAGAGAGACCAATATGTGACAAAGGAAGCGATGAAATATGCCTCATGGCTGCCTCGTGAAGCCTATGATCCTACAGCACCACGCACTTCAGCACTCTCACACATTCCTTACGCACCGTCCTGCACGTCCACCATCTTAACACACAACTGTTCGTCACTCCACACTTGCAGTCTAGTCACATGCTGAGATGGCCAAAAGCAGGGAGCTGCCTGCATGACAGGCATTTAGGAACCTTGCACAACAGAGCAGGCCCACTGTGGGTCAACACCAAGACCAATGTAAAGCAGATGGAGAGGGATTCAGTTTTGAGTTGTCGTGATAAATTATGACTTTACGCTGGGAATCCAGAGGAGTTTCACCGTTTTTCATACGGCTCCCTCAAACCCGTACTTCAAAAATGAGCCGACGATGTCGCGACAACAATAAATCGTTGCTATTGATTTTTGAATCACTGGCAAACAATTTCTTCAAGCCAATTGATCTCGGGCCTAAAATCCACTCTCTCGACAAAAAGACTGGTCCGTCATCACATTAGCTTGTGACATTGACTGCTCCTGGAATTTATCCTGCAATGGACTCATTTATCTTCCGCGCAAGATCACTCCGTCACGGATTCAACTTTTCTGTCCATCACCTTGACCTAACCTGATACAATGCATACGTACGGTGAGACCATCGGCAGAAAACAACTCACATTGTCCTCCTGTACGTCAAACCTCACTGATGGCAACTTGCAGCGTCCACAAAGCTCAGAATCATTGTATAGCTGGACTAGAAAGAGCCAGTACCCGGCATTGGGCTCACCTGAGATCCAAATTCTCAATCCTCTTACCACCCTCCAAAGCCTTGCGATAGATAGTCAGGTCTGTGTTTGGTTCACATTCTCCATGTACGTTTGGTCTTTTGGATCTTACAAGGTCATAGGGGCCTTAAGGGTCTTTGGGGGTCTTTTAGGTATTTAGGGGGTCTTAAAGGATTTTCAAAGGTCTAAGGATTTTCAACAGTCCAAAGGGTTGAAGGGTTTAAAAGGCACATTGTAATCGGACTTGGATGTGGATGTGTAATCAGGGTGCAACTGATGTTCAACTAGTATGTAATATTTAGACATATAGTCACACGGCTTCACGAATGGATGAAGTATTAAGGGTCTTAAAGGACTTTGGGGTCGAAAGGATCTTTAGGCCCTTTGAGGTCTTAAAGGGTCATAAGGGTCTCAAAGGATCTACAAAGGTCGAAGGGGTCTCAACAGTGTAATTCTAAAGGGTCAAAAGGATTAAAACAGTGATGTTCACTATATTTTTTTATAGGGGGGAGGCACTTTTGCCGATAAGACATCAGTGTGAGCTGCCACACCGCCTGCAGGACTCCGTAATGGCTGCTATTAGGCCAGGCCCCACGTACTCTTCTTCATTGTGGTTATCTGGGCTGCAAGCACAATTATTGTTTGTAGACTGCCATATACTCTTGTAGTTATGTTACTTGTACGCTTCATGTTGGTACACTCATTTGAAACCATTGGGTCAACTTGATAGCATGTATGGGGGATTATGATGGGGGTGTTTTCACATTTGTGTTTTACCAGCCACATGTCAGGAACCCAAAAGTTGCTCACGGGCCATGCAATTAAGAACAGAGGTTTGAAAGGTACATTGCAATAGGACGTAATTAATAGACATACATGTAGTCAGGGTGCAACTGACATTCAACCATCCATCCATCCATCCATCCATCGGGACCATACTCTGTGCAGAGCGTTGGTGCTGCCTAAGCAGTCTCCTTGGCTATTGGGCACAATCCTGGACGGGTCACCACTCCGACACAGGATACCAGTAAGTTGACACTAATTTTGTCGACCTCATAAGGATGGCAGATGGAGTCAACCCCACCTGGTATTAATTCAACAGCCAATGGGGGATTTGAACTCAGGATCCTCAGATCCCAATCCCACCACCCTAACCATTATGCCAAAACCAGGCATACATTCACGCACTACGTAATTAATAAACATATAGTGACAGCTTCACAGACGGCTTCATGGAGGAACAGGGTCTTAAGGGTCTTTGGGATCTTCGAGGACTTAAAGGTTCTAATAGGTCTTCAAAGGATGAGGTTGCGGAATAAAATACCGTGAGGACAATCTCTGGGTCGGACTTGGTCTGTGTGCCAAATGCGGTGGTTGTCTTTGTAAAAAACGTGAACATAGACAGACAATGACAAATTGTATTTATTAATTGTGTCTGGCCAATACACTTCCCAAATTAAAGGATCAACGATTTGTTTCAAAAATGAAGCTTTTTGTCGATTTTTTTTGCCCTTTTTTGTTGTTGTTGCTGTAAAAGCGTAATTTTGCTTTTAGCACTAGTTGTCAATGTCTCATGTATGTAAGCGGGGATATTTGTGTTCAACAATTGCTTATGAATTCACCGCTCCCAAATAAAGAGATGAGAAATTTGCATAATAAGTGAAGGTTTTTGTACGGAACTACAATGAAAAACGACAGCAGGCAACAATTGCAGGATCACCCAAAACGGTGATAAGATAATACCCATCATTACAATACAGCACACTGACGAATACTTCCAATTTGCTATTCAACAAAACCAAAAAATGTTGTAGAGTATGTAGAGAAGTGCTTTGCCATAAAAAAAAATCTCACATTTTATTTGCAAGCAAACCCGGTTCATCAGGCTGTTTGAAGGGAATTTGTTCCCAATGGAGTGTGGAATATCGAGGGAGTTTACTAGGAATATCCTTTGACAGCGTAATGGCAGGGACCTGTGGAAATTCCACATGATGCAAAATATGACTTCAAGTCCTCCACCCGTTCTCCCTCCCAACCCCAATGCTTCAAGCCCCCTTGCCATCCCAAGAACGGAGGAAGATGGTTGAGAGGGATGTGGGAAGAAAGGAGGAAGAGAGGAGATATGTGAAGGCAGTAGGACAGGTACAGCAAGGTGCTTGGACTCAGTGGGATGGTGTGCAGGCGAGGACGTTGAAATGGAAAGAGATTTGGAGGATGGAGCTAATACTGTTGCATTTCCTGTTGTGGACAATGTATGATGTGCTTCCATCACCAGCGAACTTGATGGTGTGGGGGTTGCTGCAGGAGGAGAAGAGCTCTTGGTCTGGAGGTCAGGGAACAATGCAGCCTGCACTGATTGCATGCTCAGTAGCATTGGCAGCAGGAAGGTAAAGATGGCGGCACAATCAAGTGCTTGCGGTGGAAGTGGAGCTGGTGCAACAAGAGGTGATGAGATCGTTAGAGAGGGGAGTGGAAGAGGAGGCCAATGGGAAAGAGATGTTTGTGAAAGAGGGCCAGATGGCAAGAGACTGAAAGAGGAGGAGGTAGAAGGCAAGAGGTGTGCCAGATGCTTGTGTTTGGTAGGTGGTGGCAGACCGAAAGCTGAAAATGGTATGCCCAAAGGAGATCTGCATGACACGGTTGTGGCCTGACATTGTCATTTGGTCAGGTACAAGGAAGATATATATATATATATATATATATATATATATATATATATATATATATATATATATATATATATATATATATATATATATATATATATATATATATATATATATATATATATTACACATACTTGAATACATTCATATTGGGCTGGCAGGAGGATTGCCTGGAGGTATGCAGCACCACTTCTGAGCTTCAATGTGTGTGCCATTCCTCGGATAGATGCTAAACTGGTCCTCCTGTCGGACAGCATTAGTTGGTGGTTTTTAAAGATCCAATGGTGCCCTTTACGAAGAGTCGGCAAGCTATCACCGACATTCCAAACAAATTGCAAGTTACTGCCCTCACTACTGTGTCTGAGTGGTGACTGGTCCAGAATTGTAACTCTCGTCATGAAACTGCTCCTGCAGAACCGACACCCTGCAGAGAGCATGGTACATGCATATGTCGGTACATGCACATACACACATACACCTTTGCAAATGGCCAATGTCTCGAGTTCTCTCATTTAAACATGGACGGAATGAAGAGGAATGACGTCCTGTGCTTCCTACCTTTAGCTAAAACAACAGGCAAAGATAAATTGATTCCCAGAAGTAAGCAATGATTTATATGGATAGTTTGTCAAAGAGAAACCCAATTAATAGAGTAAGGTGGGGCAATGTGTCCCCATCCCCTGCCCTCTGTCTTCACTTATTGCCATGAACATTGATCATTCGAAATAGCCCACAAAACTCTTACACAGAGAGCCCTCTGGTGTGGACATTCAAGACTTTCAATGTATAATCGGGACTTTTTTTTTTTTTTTTTTTGTATACCTTGGTCGAGGCTCGTATGAGAGCTAACACACAACTCACAGCAAGGAGGCATGAGACAAGAGGGGCGGGAGTGGAAGGGACAAAACATTGGGGAACAGACACAGGTGAACTGTGGAAGGGAGAGGGATGGGGATGGGACGGGGAACATGGCGAGGGGAAGATGGACATTAAAGGGACTTTCAGGAAGGAAAGCAGGAGAATTGAAGGAAGTGGGCTTGGGTGGATTATCGGGGGTAGAAAAGATCAAGGATTTGGATGGGGGAAGATAAGAGGTGGTGGTGAACAGCTGTTTTGAAAGCCTGAAGGGAAGAATGGGAAAGAATAGAGTGAGGAAGTTTATTCCAAAGGCGGGAAAAAAGAGGAATGAAAGAGTGAAGGTGAGCAGTGATTCGTGATTTTGGTAGTTTTACCAGAAGGGGGTTGTTGGCGGACCTTGAGCGCCCTGTGGAAATGTGGTTGGGACAAATCGCAGAGAGAGCAGGGGGGGCAAGGCTGGAGAGGAGTCGGTAGAAGACAGAAAGACCACCGACCAACTTGCGGTGATTGAGTGAGAGGCCCAAAGACTCAGCTTCATTGCGGGAGATGCCAATGATCTTAAATGCCCTGGTTTCGACAGCGTGAAGTCGAGAAAGGTGGGAGGCAGGAGCACCAGCCCAGAGGGGAGAGCAGTACTCCATCAGGCTACGGACAAAAGCTTTGTAAGTGGTCAGGAGCTCAAGAGGGCCGAGGAAGGACTTTGCACGACGGAGGATTCCCAGTCGGCGACTGGCTTTTGAGGCAAGGTTGGAAATGTGACTTTCCCAGGAAAGGTCATGGCAGATAGTGAGACCCAGAAGCTTGAAAGAAAAGACTTCTTCCAGAGGATTGTTGAGAAAGTGGATGGGGGGGTTGTAAACGGTCCTTTCGAAGAGACATAGTGAGAGTGTGAGATTTGTCTGGATTGAAAGACATGTTCCACGTGTTGGACCAGTTTGTGATTTTATCCAGATCTGCAGTGAGTGAAGAAGCTGCTGCTTGCCGGTCTGAGGGATGACAGATGGTACGGCAGAGGGTTGAGTCATCGGCAAAGAGAAATAGAGGATTTTCCAGAGAGTCCGACTTTGAACATTAACAAGGGAGTTAGTGTTTGGCATGTTGCAACACCTCACTCCATCGGTGGTTCGTAAGTAATGATAAATAGCAATATTTTAATGAGGTTTAAAATATCGATTACAGGCTATGGTCCAAAAAGACCCCCCTTTCCCCCACTCCCCCATTCCACACACTCCTCCACGAACCACTCCCCAGGCCCAAAGAGATACTGAGACTGCGTACTTCAATGTGAAGACACGAAGCCTGTTGGTATCTATTTTAAATGTTACTCTCTAAAAGGACCACTCAAGATCGAGCTGGTCACGTTGCATCAATGACCATTCTACGATTGCTCTTATTGGCCAAAGAAGGTAACCCCTTTTTTTCCCGGATAAAGTTTTTTTTGTTGTTGTTGATTATGCATCTCTAGTATATATTTGATGATATCCAGGTGGGTGTGGACTTTTCACCCTTGGGGAAAATGAGAAAAGTCAGAAAATTAAACATTGCTGCCACAGAATGGAGAAAATAAATTTTGCACAGTATGTTCATATCTTTGCAAAGAGAAAAAGGTATCAACATGATTGTAATATTCTTGTTTTCTGACATGAGGAATGTGATGCTACCATAAAAAAATTGGAAGAAATGTAAAATGTCCGTAACATATAAAAGTATTCGCACCCCTCAAAAGTTTTCAATAAAGTATTCATCCCCTCAAAAGTTTTCATATTTTGATGCCACCTGAGCTTATTTCATGATGCTTTCAAAACACTTACAATATAGAATCTTCACAAATTACTCCAAAGTGATAAAGCTAAAAAAATGCAGATAAAATGAGAATAAGTTTGATTAATAGAGAAAATCAGATGATTCTCAGTTAAACAAGTATTCAAACCCTTTGCCTAATTAACCCTAAATCACTTCATGAGCAAATTATTAGTTTGAAATGTTGCAAAATAAGTGTAATAGGTTTCACCTGCATGTAATCAGTGGTTTAACGTAAAAATTAAACTCTCCCACTTATCTAAGGAGTTTTAAGGTGCAGCTCACTTGGTCAACCAGACAAGGCAAACATGAAGACCAAGGAGAAGTCAGACATAAAGTGGTGGAGATGAACTGTTCAGGAGAGGGTTATAAGAAGACTTTAAGTCAATCAGTGGCTGTTTGAGTATGGGGAAATCCATCAGGAAGAAGTGGATGAGATATCATATCACACAAACTCCACCCAGATGAGGTCGCCCATCCAAACTCAGTAGCAGGGCAAGCAGCACACTGGTTCAGGACATCACTGTAAATCCAACAATAACTTTGAAAGATATGCAAGGCTCTATGTCTGAGATTGGGGTCAGTGTTCATCAATCAACAATATCCCGGTCCCTTCACAAAGCTGGTCTCCACGGACAGGTGGCAAGAAAGAAGCCATTAATTAAAAAGACGTGTCTAAAAGCTCGTATTGAGTTTGCAAAAGGCATCTCAATGACACTGCAGGCACGTGGAGAAATGTTTTCTGGTCATACGAGACAAAAATTGAACTTTTTGGTCTAAATTCAAAGCATTAGGTCTGGTGCAAACCTAACACTACACATCACTCCATCAAGAGCATCCCTACTGTCAAGCATGATGGTGAAGACGAAAATTGAAGGCCCCCTAGCGATCAGGTGAGTGCATCGATACGAATGAAACTTTGCAGGTTCATGGTACTCAATGAGTACTACAGCATCATGTTATGGGGCTGATTTTCATCAGCAGGGACTGACAAGCTTGTCAGGATAGAAATGACAATGGATGGTGTAAAGTTCAGGAGAATCCTTGATGAAAATATGCTTGAGTCAGCCATGAATCGGAAACTGGGTCGGAGATTCACATTTCAGCAGGCCAATGATCCGAAGCGCAAAGCTAAAGCCACACTAGAGTGGCTGAATAATAAGAAAATAAATGTTCTTGAGTGGCCCAGTCAAAGTCCTGACTTGAACCCAATTGAACATTTCTGGCGAGACTTGAAGATTGCAGTCCATCGACGATCCCCATCAAACTTGGCAGAACTAGAGCAATTTTCATGTGAATAATGGGCAAAGATTTCACCATCTCACTGTGCAAATCTGGTAGAACCTACCCAGAAACACTGACAGCAGTCATTGCTACGAAAGGTGCTTCCACCAAGTACTGACCTAAGGGGCTGAATACTTTTGCAACCAGTGAATTTTGATTTGTATGTGTTTTTTTGCAGGTACTCCTGACATGTAACCCCCTCAACTATAACAGTTTCATTTGATCTCTTCAGTTATGAATAAAAAAGGTTCATTTGGAAAAATGGTTTCTGCATCATTCGTAATTCATCAAAATGTGGCATTATTGATGGGGGGGGGGGTGGGAGTGAATACTTTTGCAGGCCACTGTATGTGCCTCAAATGACCACTGATGTGGCGAGAAATGAGTCTCAATTTCAGTAACAAGTTAACATATGATAACGACGAAATGAACGTTATGTTTCTGATGTCAAGAATAATTAAGATCATAGTTCATCTCAGAAAAAAACCCATGTGAAACAGTATTTATTACCTCCACCACCGAAGGTGAAAGAGGTTATGTTTTCACCCCTTTCTGTCTGTCTGTTGAGTCACCGAAATAGGTGACCCTTATTGTCAGTAATTCTGTCTGTTTGTTCGTTTGTCATCAGCATAATTGGTAGTAAACGTGGGCGGATTTTGACCAAACTCGGGGGGTAGGTACATCTTAAGACCGAGTGCTTTGGAAATTGTGATGGTTGCTAGGGACGCTTTGGTTTCCTAGCAACAACCGAAAAAGCTTCAAAATCGGTACCATTCACGCAAAATAAATTCCGAAAGCCATTACCCCACTAGGGTTATGAAATTTGGCACGAATGATCTCAAGGTGATGCTCTATCAAATATCTTCCGGTTTTGTGATATATGGAATACTTTACCCGCAGCGCCCTCTACAATTAGGGTATGCACGAAAATTGGCAAAAATTGAAGACCCCCTAGCGACCAGGTGAGTGCATCGATACGAATGAAACTTTGCAGGTTCATGGTATTCAATGAGTACTACAACTCCGCCTCAGGACATATTGACCGATTTCGCTTCCGTCAGGGGTCAAAGGTCAATTAGTGCAAAAATCGATAATATGCGAGAGCTGGAGATGCCTTCGTGCCAAATGCTACTCCTCCTCGGGTTATCGGATGGTCATGAAAATTCACACATCATCTGGAATACATTGTGCACAAACGATCGAGCCGGATTTTCGATTTATATCTTTGTTCACCCACAGCACCCCCTTGAACTTTGGGGATTTCCGATTTCAAACCGCATTTTCGGTACTTTTCATTCAAATGGATACCGAGTAGTTATCAGTAGATGGAACTGGATGAGATTTGATATGCATAATCTTAAGGTGACTCCCTATCCGCTATATGACATCCATTTTGCTCTATATCTTATAGTTTCCATGCTCGGCGACCCATCGCCACCTACCGGCTTGTCTGTCTGTTTGGCTACAGGATATCTCAAAAGGTTGTGAATGGATCCGGATGAAATTTTGTGGACAGGTTCGGTGTGTGACAAGCATGAACTGCTAAGATTTTGGTGAAGATCCGGATCCAGATCCGACAACTAGAATTTTAAATGATTCTTCACCATTGAGAGAAAGGGCCAAAAACAATATATAGCATGATATCACAAAAAGTTGCGGACAGATTCGAATGAAACTTGGTGGACAGGTTGGGTGTGTGGCAAGGACGAATTGATTTGATTTTGGTGAAGATCCGAATCCGGATCTGGACACAATAATTATTTAATTTTTTAAGTGATTCTTCACCATTGAGAGATTGGGGCAAAAAAATTATATTGTACTGTGTAGCATGATATTTCAAAAATGTATTGGGCCCGATATGTTCTCATGGATCAGGCATTACGTGGCGGAGGTATGCGCTCTACTGGGTGCCCTTCTAGTTATTATTATTACTCGCTGGTTTCCTCAACCACCCAAGCGGGGATAATCAGCGTCACGAGGGGCGTTTGCAGTTTCGGTCACAAGAACAATCAGTATGACTCAGACCCCAACACGAATAAATATAAAGGAAAGCAAGACAAATTTATGAAGCGATGACTGCAAACCCGTGGGCTTCCAGCCCACTTTCGCATGTTTATATTAACTTGAGTAAAGGATATTTAAGCCTAATGCCAAAACTTTTTGTGAGATTCATTAAGTAGCCTTTCAAGCGAAAGAAGCTATTCATTATAAATTCGTAAAGCATGCGACCATCAGTTATGGAAAAGCTCCACATTGTACCAATGCTTCTATTGCAATATATTTTGAAATAGTCTACTATTTTGAAATTCCTATTTCACAATAATGCAACTTCTGACTGAGAGATTCATACGTTGCAGCGTGTAACTGAATGAATAATGCCACGCGTTTGCCATGTAAATTGTGAATATGTTTGACAAAAATAAAGACTTAAACTAAAGGTAAACAAAGAAACTAAAAAAGAAGGCAAACAAAGAAACGAAAACGATATACTGTATTTGAAAGAAATTAATGATGTTGTAAATTTACAAACTGATAGAAGGGTAGAAAAGGAAAAAAAAAAAAAACAGATTCATATTGCACTTTTGGAACTTTATATTTGTAATTTCAAACAAATTGGTTCGTATTTGGATTCGGCCCATCATTTGTTTTTGGACGAGCCGACATTTTCTTCAAACATACTTTCACTTAGCTTGGTAGAGCTTGGTAGAGGAACTCGATGCGGGATTCTTTCCCTGCTAAAGTCTGTGATAGGAGGTCTCGACCGCTCTGTTTTTCTTCTGTATCGTTTTTGGTACTTCAGTTTCATTACTTTGATTTGTTGCAATGTTTTTGTTATGTAGTGAAGACATTTCACACGTCGTAGAAATGCAAGCTTCATGCGTAAAACTTAAAAATCTTTTTTGAAAAATTCCACTCCCTCTTCATTGTTATCCATCATGAAAGCAACGATTTCTTTGCTTGAATGCAGTTGTAATTTCTCCCAGGCACAATACATTTTTTTTAAATACAGTATTTGTGACAATTTCATATCACATGATGCTGAGATAATTTGTTAATGCTACTGACAACTGTTGCAACACAAGGCTGTTTATGGTATGGGAATGATCGTTCTTTGGAGTCAGACTACATCATTTTTCCATATAATATAATCTGGTTCTAAAAATGGACTGCAAAAGAAAACATGAGAAATGAGATCTTCCAAAAATTTTTTTTCATCAATCATAAATAACTGCAACAGGAAGTTCTTAAGGAAATTTTGTTGGCTGTGAAGAAGTTTACACATGAATTTGCACTGTTGCAACCTTTGAAATCTTAAAATATATTCAAAGACGTTTAAGTTAATACTTCGTGATATACAACATTTCTTGTTTGTCTACCAGTGGTAAATATAACTTTTAGTCCTCTTAAAAATCTTGCTTGGGATAAGGCAACATAAAGCTGGCCATGACTGAAAACATGCTCTGGGAGATACAATCCAACATACTCGAAAGACTGGCTTTGTGCCTTCTTAATAGTCAAACAATAGGCAAGTCTCACTGGAAATTGTGTTGTTTTGAGAATGAATGGAAAACTCGTATCAGTTGGTGCTAAGACAATTTTTGGTATGAGTGCAATTTCTCCTCTGTGTTCACGTGCAAGAATCTCCGCTTTAATGAGATGTGGCTGAACTTCTTTAACCGTGAGACTGGTGCCACTGCGTAGTCCTTTTTTTGGATTTAAATTTCACGGTAGTGCAATAATTGCACCCTGTTCAAGTCTAAGGTTGTGGAGGGGCATTCCAGATCATGTAATGCTGTTAGAAAACTCCATGGGATAGGCAGCAGCTTCTTGAGGATCATCAGTCACAATGCTGTCGACGCTGAGATAATTTGTTTATACACCTGACAACTGTTGCAACACAAGGCTGTTTATGGGATGGGAATGATCGTTCTTTGGAGTAGGGCAACATCGTTTCTCCATACAATCTGGATCTAAATATGGAATACAAGGGAAAACATGGGAAATGAGATCTTCCAATTTGTTTGAATTAATCATAACTTCGACAGGAAGTTCAATTTCATCAGTGTTATTTATTAAAGGAAAGGTGCCATTTCCTGTTTCAAGAAGGCAGTCATTGAATCTTTCATGGCCTTCATCGCACATTGTTCTCATTTTCTGAAAGAGACAAAATTGTTGGAAGTGTATTCACAAAGGTGAACTTTATACACAACTCTGCACAATGGCAGCTCGACTTCTATTGCGAACTACAGCAAGAATCTGGTGAAAGTCTCTTCCAAGAATGAAGGATTTTCCTTCAAACAGCATTTGCAGTCCTGCCAGGTCTTGCAGAAGCCTGGCAAATGCATTGAGTGTATCTACTGGAATCATAGATGTTTAATGTCAAAATTAAAACTGAAGTCTTGTGTCTGGCCTGTGCACATGTCGTTCTGTGGGACATGTTGCAGGTGGAATGTCTGTGTTGTGGAATTGGAATTTTGAATCTTGAATGTGTCGTGGTTCCATCGATGAGAAGTGTGCTTGTTATACCGGAGTATGCTTCACATAACTTTTAGACCCATTCCTTGAAAATATTCACAAAGGCATAATGGAGAAATGGTTTACCTGAACCCCTGGCACCATCAATGTGAAAACATCGCTGCTGAGATTGTGACTGCACTGCATCCACAATAAATTTTGCAATATTATGTTGAGCTGCATTGAGTTGCTCTCCCAAGTGGCCTCTGTCACTTCATCTATAGTATTGGTCATCTTATTTTCATTTAGCTGGAAAAAATTGCTGCGAATTTGTGGGAAATCGAGGTCACATAATCTGGCTCAGCTCTGCAGTAACTCTGACTGAATTGATTGCAAGCAAAGATACTTGTGCCTTTCAGAATGCAACAGTTCAGGATGATTTTGGCGATTGCGATGGACAAAGTCTTCAGACATCGACTCTTCAAAATTTAGAAACAACTGCAATTCGTCTGCAGGTTGACAGAAAATTAAAATTGTTACAAATAATTCCCTCATCTGTCTTGGCGTTTGCATTGGTTTTGCTTCTTCTGAACTCTATTGCCATTCAGGGTCATTGTCCAACAAGCCCATTACTTTCACAGCCTCTTTGAATAAGGGGTGTTTTCCCCTGTTAATTGTGCATAGATCCTCAAAAGATGTTGCATCTGTACGATGAAGAAGAAGTAGCCTGAGACAGAATCTTCCTGCTTGTGAAGGTTGCACTGGGTAAATTCGACCAATTATGTTTTGAAATTGTTTTCTTCTTATCCAATAGCCTTGTTTCTGAAAGACTTGTTGTGGGATGTGATGATACATCCTTGTTGTGGGATGTGATGATACAAATAAGCGTCAGCTTCAACATCCCTGGCATTTAGATGGAGCCAAGCAGTGAGAGTGGTCCGTGGTAACAGTTTGTTGTTCTTGTCTTTGTCGAAAAACTACTGTCTGTTCAAAAGGAAGGTGCACTGCCAATCTGATAATGCATTGGTTCATTTCATGCAATCTATATTCAAAAAGTGAAAAGACCGGTTGTTGCAGTCCGATGTATTAAGATCGGCTTTGATTTCATCGTCATCCAGGAGTCCTTCTCGAATCACAATGGTAGAACGACCATTACATTTGTGTATTCCACTTAAATATATATTTGATGCTATTAACCATCATGCATACTTCCAGATTGATGTGACTGTCGTATTTTGCTAACAAATAATTGTATGGCACAACAAAGGCATTGCCACTCTCACTGGTTGAAAACCTTCTTTGTCTCCAGTATTTGGGATACCCATCTATATCTAAGCTGGCCTGGTTGCTTAAAATCTTTGCAAATTTCTTCTGGCATATTCCATTTTTTATGCATATTGAGTTTGGATGGATATCTCCACATTGACCATGAACCATGTGTTTCTTTACTTTTTCATCGAATATTGAAACCAAAGCAGGATTTGGAACCTCAGCAGAAAGTATAGCATCTGCATGGCCACTTATGGAATCGTAAAAATCAATTTATTTTCACATCTTTGCAACTGGAATAACTGGATAAGTTACAAACATGATTGAATTTTTTTTATGTTTTCAGAAATGAGGAATCTGATGCTACCATTATATTTCCACTTAAAAATGTAACATATATATATATATATATATATATATATATATATATATAAATATAAATATATATATATATATATATATATATATATACATATATATATATATATATATATATATATATATATATATATATATATATACATATATATGTATATATATACATATATATGTATATATATACATATATATATATATATGTATATATATATATATATATTTATATATATGTGTATATATATATATATATATATAAAAAATCTTCTTCTTCTTCTTTCGGCTGCTCCCGTTAGGGGTCACCACAGCGGATCATCCGTTTGATCCGCATAGTGATTTGGCACATGTTTTACGCCGGATGCCCTTCCTGACGCAACCCTGGTCGCCTCTTACGACACAGGGATATGGTACAACTATTTTAACCAGGGTATACACCGGCCCAGTAGACTGGTACTCATTTCGCCGACCTCGGAAGGATGACAGGCTGAGTCAACCCCCTGGTGTATTAATTCAGTGGCCCAACGGGGCTTGAACTCAGGACCTTTTGGATCCCAAGCCACTGCCCTAACCACTGCGCCAACACCAGGCTATATATATATATATATATATATATATATATATATATATATATATATATATATATATATATATATATATATATATATATATATATATATATATATATATATATATATATATTTATATGTATATAAGTGCCATCCATAAATCTATATGATGAGACAGATGTTCGTTTGTCTATCTGTCTGTCGCCATTTTTCTCAGAGATGGCAAAACAGATCCTCGTCAAACTTTCAGAGATTAATTGATTAATGCTGGGGAGTGTTGAAGGCAAAAAAAAAAAAGCATTTCAGGGGGAGGGGGGAAGGTTATTTATTTTTTATATCGCTCTATCATGTCTAAGCTGTTGCAGTTACGTGAAAGTTAATATTAAATTATTCCAGACCGCATTCTTTAGTGGGTGTACGAATGTTTTTTCGGCCGCCACAAAAAAAAGAAGAAAAAAAAATTGATTTCTTCAAAATGCCAACAGGATTAGAACAGCATAGGGAAATGTCGAGTGCCCCAGCCAGTATGCAATATAAATGGCTGCCAAAGTGGAGGAAAATGACTTTCTCAAATTCATCAACCAGATAACATTTAAGATCATGACCAAAATATTTTTCTTGTTTTCAGATGTGGAGAATCAAACAGCATCATAGTTTCTTGGGAAAATTGAGATGAAATAATGAAACAATGCAGATTGTGACAATGGCAACCAATAAGCACATGGTATAACATATTTTTATAACTAGTTAAGCTGGGAAATGAATTGGACTTTTGTGTGTTTTTGTCTGACGTGACAGGTATATTTGTTCAAATGTTTATTTAGATAATGCATCCATCCATCCATTGGGACCATACTCTGCTGAGCGTTGGTGTTGCCGAAGCAGTATCCTTGGCTATTGGGCACAATCCTGGACAAGTCACCACCCTGACACAGGATACCAGCAAGCTGGCACTCATTTTGCCAACGTCGGAAGGATGATAGGCAGAGTCAACCCCACCAGGTATTAATTCAGCAGCCAGCAGGGCTCAAACTCAGGACCGTAAGATTCCAAGCCAGCCGCCCTGACCACAAAGCCAACACCAGGCTTAGATAATGCAGATGCCATGAAATAGCTGACAACAATGGCTGTCATATACTGTATTGGAAAGTTTTACATCTGGGTATTTTACAAAATGACATGGACATACATCTTCGTTTCTTTTCAGTTGAAGAATGGAAGATTTGTGCATGTTCATGTCACGATATGGGGATGAATGTGACGGTACCCATTCATCTTCTCCAGATAATGGACCCAGCCGAATATACGATATCACCAATGCAAGCAAAATATATCCAGATGGCCTTTGCACAGAGCTAAAAAAAAAAAGAAGCAGTTTGCATCAACTCCAAACCTGGCAGTTCATTACCACAAGAGCTGTGTGTCTAGGTACATTTCCAAAACGAATCTTTCCAAATATATTAGGGAAAAGATGTAACTGATCATGAAGCACAATCAACAAAACGATTGCGCCGCTCTTCAAAAGCATATGACCCCCTGCATCACTGTCTTTACTGTGGGGACTTGTAAGCTCAATAAAGATGAGAGGCACCGAGAAAAATGGAGACCCACTTGCATATGCTGGTCAACCCATTCAGAGCATGGCGGTCGACATGACAAACTGTATTTTCTTGAGTAGTGTGACGTCCGATGAGATGACTGGGCAGATGAGGTGAGACTTCGAGTGACTCGTATGCAGTGGAAGCTCGATACTACAGGGATTGCACGAGTTGGTTCTTTGCAAACAGGAAATTTATGCAGGACGAGCAAGAGGCAGTGGAAACTCAAGATGAAATCAACTTGGCACGAGAGCATATGATCAAGACATTGCGCATCGACAAAGATTGCTTATGGAATTCAATTGAATCGTTCGAAGAGTATACAAGTGATTCAGGCTGTACATTACGTGGGGCACGTCTGGTGGATGAGCGACATCATCACTTTGCAGGGGAATTTATTGTGCCATTCTCATCAGGCTTCACAAGTATTACCACATTCAAAGCTAACACTGCTAAAACGCTCAAAATTGTCAAGAATGATGATGAAGAGGATTTCCCTCAAAGCATGGGCAAAGTGTCGAAGTAGCAAAAGGGTGCAAGTCAATCGTATGCGATAAATCTTGCTACAACACTCACATTGACAAACACAACGCTGCCGAATATATCTGAAGGTAAAATGTCTTCATAATTAGACAAATCCTTGACAGTTTTCTTGATTGGAAACATCACAAGCATGGTTAATGGTGATCCAACCAATCGTCAGATAGCACTGGGTGTGTTTATAAGAGACTCAAAAGCATTGCTGTCCCATATGTATGACTACCGTGTTACAAGCAGCTTCGACGAAGTCGTTCGTTTCAAGAAGTTAGCTGCCGCTAATGATCTCAGTCGGCATGGAATATCAGATGTGAAGCGCAGGTTAGTTCAATTTGTATCAGATTTGGACACTGACATATTCTTCCGAAATGGCAAGTCATTAACCCATTCCCTCGCAATGATTATCATGCAACCAGCTTGTGGTCCTGAAACACAGGTGAATGACACCATCAGGTGAATCAAGAACGATGAAATCAGCCAATAAATACCCGAAGGCAGTGAGGATCGCCCTGGTTGTCTATTATCTATCTATAATTCTAGCAATGTGTGTGTGTGTGTGTGTGTGTGTGTGTGTGTGTGTATGTCTGTGACTGCTGTTTCTTGACAACCACTGGTCCGATCTAATTGAAACTTGCCAGGTATATTGCTGGGGACTGGTGGATGTGCCTTTTCAAGGTTTGATACTAATCGGACAAGCGGTTCCCAAGTTATGGCCATTTATTTACCAAACCGATGACAGGATACGGCACTATGACATCACAATTGATGTCACAATTCTTCTTTTTTTTTTCTTTTTCTTTTTTTTTTGCACATACGGGCACGCATGTATGGGCACACACTAGTGGTTAAAATAATAAGAAAACCTGGTGATGCCACGCGTAACGACTGCATCACTCCGATCAGATTTTCAATGCACCAGGAAGTGTTATGCAAGAGAGCTCAAGGAGAAAGATGTGGATATGAGGATTAAACAATACTAGTGTCTGTATAACAGTACTCATTCCATATGTTATGAAAGATGCAGCTTTATTTACATAGACATCTCTACAATAAGATTCAATGTCCGTCTGTCTGTGTGTCACATGACTCCTCCTAAACTGCTGGTCAACCCGCATTCAGAATGCGACCAAATGAATCAACTGGTCCGAGAGCTTTGCACAAGTGAAAGTTTTTTTTCCCTGAGGGATTTCCCCCAAACCTCATTTGCTACTGTTGCCATGCCAACATTCTGCATTGTGTTCCAATTTCGCCCTAGCAGAGCTGGGAGGTGTATTTTCCCCACAAAAGCGATGCACAAACATTCTCGACATTAAGCACCGATTAATTACCGATGACAATCGCATAACTGAACAAAGATTGAATTACAAATTCCACCGGCTGGTTGCATCATTCCTATGGCAAGGCTGTGCCATGGATGCAGTGCTCCTGTAAATTAGGGCAGGTATTTTAAATGTGGACAGGGTGCCAGCAGACAACAGCCTATTTTAGCGAAAGGCATACACTCTCGAATGCTTGCAGATGGGACACCAGATTTAACACCCCCTCAGAGGGATGGTGTACTCATCCATGCAATGTCCCATCTGGAAAATTTAGAGTTGGATTATAAATCGAACTCAGACTGGACAACTCCCTCTGAGCTTTCAGCAACAGCACTCATGAAAGGCTGACATCAAACAGTCAGAGCAGGAGGCTGGTGGGATCGGGGAGGATGGGGTTGGCAATTGAGCATTTCCCCACTGGAAGGTAGCGTCTCACTGAAATTAAAAACCCATACCCATGTCTGCAACACGTTTTGAATAAAATAAAATAAAAATTAATGATTGTATAAAGTGTGCAAATGTCAGGTATAATTCCACCAAATTGTTTCTAAGCCATTGGAGGAATAAGACATCTGGCAAGAATCCTCGCTCGAACATTGCATCTTCAAATGTTGGGAAATAGATCCCTCACAATTTCACTTGCATATCTGTTTGACTTTTTATTGTGAGGTGAGATCTTCACACGTCGATTGCTTTGCTTTTGTTATCGAAACTGTCATTACGAAGCAGCACAGAGTATCAGCAGCGAGGCATGGTCAAAGCAATTATTCCATTGTTAAGGAATCGGAGCACGCATGGGATCACGGCACGTGCCGTCGTGTGGCTATTCGCTTGTTATACTTAAAAACATTTGCCTGCAATCAGACACTCCGATGTGTGGGACAGCACAGCTGGGAAATAATCTTGCAAGTGGAACCTCTGGAGGTTCCAGCTGGCTTTTGGCTCATAAAACATCAGAACCGACTGGCTTTTGTCTCATTCACAGCACTTTTCAGGTTTAGTAGTACCATGGCACCTTTTCCAGGTAAGGGAAAGACGGGCAGAATCCCCAAGCCGATCAAGCTCCCACCACCTCCCCCCTCCCACACCAATTTTCACTGATGTTGCAACTGGTAATGGCGTTTCTTGGGGTTGAGGAGTGGAATGTCTGCACATGTGCTGTCTTAACGTTTAGCATTCATTTTGTCTTTCACAAAAGCACAACTAGTGAAACCAAGTTAGAATCCAAAGCAAAGCCAAACTGGTTTGGGTGGGAATTCAAAAACAATTCATTATTTTGCTCCTTTTGTGCCAAAAGCCAATTTCTCACCAAAATCTCATCAGATTCGTACCGAGCTTTGTTTTTACTAAATCTACGATCAATGTGTTTTGGATCATGTGTTGTTCTTCTTCTTCTTCTTCTTCTCTTCCTCCTCTTCCATCAGATTACTGGTGCAGACATTTGCAATCTGTGCAATCAGCATTTGCTAAACAGGGTTTCTGGTTAGCATAGAGAAAAACAACATTGCAGCAAAGGGCAAGCAGACAGGTATGCACAGGAGCAGACGAGCAGGACAAAGCCGAGTAAAGGAGAACCGACCACTTTAATTGTTGTTTAAGGGTTTTTTTGTTGTCATTTAGACAGAAACAGGTAGAGCGATGTGAAATGGAAGTCCAACTAGCATTCATTGAAGACAAAGTCTTCGATATCCCCCGCCATAGTAAATGAGGATTAACAAACTTATATTCCCTAAGCGTGTGCAATATGTATGTGAAGTTTCCCCTTGATCTGACCTTTCTGGAGAAGAAGATGTTTGAAGGTTTTCGGGTAAATTCAATATGGCCGCCAAACCATATGACCTATCAATTAGAAATTAACAAACTTCTGAAAGGATGTCTTGGGGAAAGTGTATGTGAAATTTTGCCTCAATCTGTCCGGCCGTTCTGGAGAAGATTTTTAAAATTTATTTATTTTCAATCCAAGATGGCTGACAAACCATGTGACCTATGACATCATAAGTTTACATTCTGCCTCCAATCCTCCAGTGGAATACCTGTGTGAAGTTTCGTGTTAATCAGATGAGGTGTGTTTTTCTATCCAAGATGGCCACCAAACCACATGACTTGTGACGTCATAATTTTTACTATGTATGCAGACATGATGGAAGATGATAGTTGCAAATTTTCACTTCGTTCGGTTATGTGATTCCAGAGAAAACATTACCAAATATTTTCTTGAATCCAACATGGCTGCCAAACCATGTGACCTATCAATTAGAAAATATCAAAAGGCACCAGCTCACCACTTGCTTGATATGTGTACCAAATTTCGTAAATATATCTTGAGGGGATTTGTAGTTAAGCTCCGGAAACGAAATGTGACGGACGGATGGAACCCATTTCTATATCCCCCACCAACCAAAGAAGTTGGCGGGGGATAATAAATATTATGGAATCAAAGACTATGACAATGAAGACCAGCATCCACACAATAAGCTACAACATGGCACCACAAGATCATGATAACTTTTATCCCATTCCTAGCTCGAGTTTACTGGAACAATCGGAAGCTGAACTCTATTTCTAATTCCCACTTGAAAGCAGGAAAAGGCCTTAATACATACCTAACGGTCATTTAACTGACCAAATCAGTTGTTTTCTTTTCCAATAATTTTTTGTGGCCCGTTTTGTGCTCGGATCTGAACCAATGGCTCATGATGCTCGGAACCCATGTTGAAATCCCATGTAGTGTACGTGTTTATCCCTCATCTACTGTCCTTGCAATTAATGCAAAAGTACATTGATATTTACTCGTCTTTTTCCTGCAAATGATGCATGTGAAAGCTATTACAAGTCTGTGGTCAAACAATTTGCTGTTTATAGACATCTCGATAGTCTGCAAGGTGTGCAAAAGACTGTTTTTTTGTGGACAGATTAAATCTCAGATAAACGGTTATGCCGGCCGCATGCTGATCAAGGAGCTTCCTAATATTGAGAACAATCTGGTAGTTCTTCGAGCCTTGACAAAGCAAATTCGATCAGCAAAACAAGGCAAGACGGTTACATCGATGGCACTCCGCACAAGCTTTACCCCCACTCTCAATGTGGGATTTTTTTTTCTACTATGACAGGTCAATTATGAAAAGTGAAAGGGAAAGTGCTCCAGGCCTGTGGGACACTTCCCTCGTCCTTCACTTGAATTCATCTCCAAAACTCTTGGTCTTGACTCTACAGCACTTTACTTCACGTAAAACAATGCAACAAAGCATAGCATCTTATGCGCATTGTCATCCTCACTCCTGCAGTAAATGCGCACTGTCGAGACACTGGACTGTGGGTGGGGCAGGGGGATAGTGGGGCAGAAATAGATGGTGCCACTATGAGCCCACGGCAGAAAAATTGCAACCGATTGTAAAATGAATGCATTATGCATTTGTACCAAATATAAGAGAGAGAGGAAATAGTTACGATTGCACTTCATAATTTACATGTGCAGGATGTCCTCACAAGTTTAAATGCTGATGTGCTATTACCTACATATCAGGCGAGGCTGCAGAAGAGTCCAAGCCACTCAACTACAGACTGGCCAGCGTGCCTGCTTCCAATCAACAGGAAAGGAATGCAATCTATAACTGCTGTTAACATTGCCCTTTCTCTTCTCATATAATCTCGTGAACAATTTGGTTTTTCGTTACGGTTACTCGACTCTGGAGATGCTGCTTCTACTCACAACAATGGAATGAGGTTGCGGTGTCCCTTCAAATATCCTGTCTCTTCAACAGTGGCTGTCATCCTGCACTACTCACGAACCTCTCTGCTTGTGGCATTCGAGGCTGTCTATGTGCTTGGCTTCTGGACTTCATCCACTCATGGAAACAGTGCATGCTTAGCTCTCGATGACATCTCGTACACCTCGACGTAGCATTTATGGTGCAATTGCATTCCTCAAAAACTCTTCAGCAATTTACTGACGATCAAACATCATGTTAAAGCTTCTCATCCCCATGATAGACTCAGAGCAGTTGCATCCTGCAGGGCAAACCTTAAGAAGATCAGATGCTCTTGTACAGGATGGCCTGAAAGTTGCTTTACCCCTCCCCAGTAAAGCATTCGTTCTTAAACTCTTAATATTCAGGTTTTGTTGTGCAGTACCTATAATAATTAATCAGTCATTATATCTGTATGCACTTCATCATTCTGTTTGCACCACTGTATTTGTCGGCAATAAATGACAACATTTTGTGCAGCATTTGTAGAGTCACCTGTTTGAAGGAGGACATGACTGCAGTGCACAATTCTTCAATCATCCCATACCGGTTTGCCGACACTTTCTCCTTGATGAAGCCACAAAACAAATTGCCTGGAGTAGTGAGATCTGGACTACGTGATGGCCAGGTTGGAGGAGTTTTGGTGGAGAAAATTTTCCAAAGCATTCTGCAAAAGCTGTCCACACTTGAGCAATTGTTTGGCCTGTGTGTGTGTGTGCCCTTTCATACACCCAAACACAGCAATCATCTTCGACATTGTAACAACTTGTGCCCACCATACTGTCTAACCTCCTACTAACTCCTGTGTCAGTGAGTCAGTGTTGCTGCATACCATGGTGAGGGAGGGCAGAGGGCAAGGGTGGGATGTGTGAGATATTTAGCAGAGGCAAAAGTACATTCAGGCCACTCTATTTTATGTGGTACATACTCCTAAATTGAGGTAAATCTTACATCATCACCATTTCTCAACAGGTAAACCTTGGATCTATCTATGGATATGGTCGACCGATGAAAGAAGTTCAGTCCCTTAAACTCCTAGGCTTCACTGTATGACATGACCTCTGCTGGAAACACGACATCCTCAATATGGCCTCAGAAGGTACTTGCAGCCAAGGAGTTCTCAAGCACAAGATCCATCCCCAATATCACTGAACACATGTCCTACAAGGTATAAGTAATTAATAAAACTAATTATTGATCTCCGTTGTGGGCACACCTCTCAGTCTTGCGAATACTGTGGAGCCCAATCCGCCACCAAAATACCGATGTAAAAGAATTGCTGCTTTTAATTGCAGACATGTTGATGACCTTTTCTATTGTGGTCATTGTTTTTTTTTACAACTCCTTTGGCTGGACACCACTGAGCTGTAAACCCTCCATGTTTACTCAGCCCATGATCCACACATTCCTTAAATACCACCCCCACCCCCTCCCATTTATGCTCACCTCTTTTAATTTGTTCCTCACCCACTCACCCCTCCCTCGCTTCTGCCTCTATTTCTCCATTTGTGATCTTTTCCTTTCCATCATCATTAACCACCCATATCACATTATTCTGTCCAACGTGAAAAGTTAATGTTCACTCACTGATTCATACATACCATGACTGAGATTTTCCCCATCGTCAGTATGACAATCACCCCCTCCCCAGCCCACCCCCACATCAACCCCGACCTTTGGTCATCTGGATTGTCGGCCCTCACCAAAAGTGAACTTCCTTTGACTTGGTGTCAATAAAACACTTAAGCTTGAGCTTTGAATTGAAACCAACCCTACCATTAGTCTTCTGCTTTAGGATAAGGGCCATTTAACCACGTGACTCAGCTCATTTCAAGGGCAACTGAATCCTGAGATCTTAGCACTAAAACAACACTGAAACATAACCTCGGAGTTTGTTTTTGGTCTAACGCGTCATCTATGTACAATTTACTATATATTGGAGCTACTATGAACCTTGAAGTACCAATCCTTATAAAGACTGCAGTTGATCTGCATCGGCAGAAAAATATTCTCTTTTGCTTGAAGAGACTCATGTCGCTTCCTGAAATGTCGCTTCACCTTCTTTCCCACGGTGGTTAGAAATCCTCTCTCAACATTTAAGTTAAGAAAATTCATTGTGATTTGAATTTTACTGCTCAAGGAATCAAAGGAGCATGCACTGAAGGAAGACTTTTGTCAATTTAAATTAAAGACAATGAATATTGCTCTGCCGTTGCTGGGACCCAAGCCCTACATGAAAAAGGAGGATGGTGGGGATCTGGGCTGATAACCTTTTCCCAAATAAAAAATACCCCATCACAAGAAACTTCAAGAGGAAATCGTGGCCAAAAGACACTACTTTAATGACCGACTCCACTCAAAGCCGAGAGGAGGGTAGAGGCATGATGGAGGCATTCCTCTGACCCGAAAAGAGGTTCGAGATTGGAACCTGGAATGTGAGGACAATGACAGAAGCAGGGAGAATTTGGTCAGATTTTTGGGACATGGCCAAATGAGACTTGGGGAAGGAGAACCAATCCTATATACAGGGGTTCACACAATTTTTAAAATTAGGTTCCACAATGAGTACCAGCAGAAATGAATTGGACCTCACGAACAAATTTTGGCAGCTTCGAGCGTGCTCGTCTGCTTTCCCAATCGCCACTCTGATTTCCAATGTGCCTCTCAGCTTTGTATGCATCTGACTCCTCTGTGAGTGGTCTCTCAGAACGTTCACTCCAGACGAGACACTCGCAAACCATTCTTTTTTTCTTCCAGACAATCCCGAGCCTCCTCTTATTCCTCTTCGCCAACATGTTCTCCTGAGATCATGTTTTTTTATCTTAAAAGTTATAAACTTACAATGTAACTTATAAACTATATTGTTATAATTTATAAACTTAATTCTGTACATTTAAAATTTTAAATCACTGTAAATGGATTGTCAGAATTATCATGAAAGAACCTTACCGACGCGAGCTGAGAAAACCCCCCTTCTTCCTCTTCATTTGGATGTTCGCAGATCTACCTTTTACTAATCTGATAAGTAACAATCAAAATAAAGACCAATTACTGCACCGTAGTTCCAAGAAGGAAGTTAAATATTACAACACACACACACACACACACACACACACACACACACACACACACACACACACACACACACACACACACACACACACACACACACACACACACATACACATACACACACACACACACACACACACACACACACACACACACACACACACTAATACAGACATACATACGTATATACATCCACACCAATACATACATACAAACACAGATATATTATGTGCTGGTAAGTACTTACATTAAGCTATTTTATTTGAAGTTAAAACCTTAAATTATAAGCAATTTACTGATTTCCCAATCATTTTTGATTGTACATTTAAATTTATAATTAATCATAAACTTAATTTTGTACATTTAAATTTTGAAATCACAATATGTCAGAATTATCACGGAAGAATCTTATGTACACTAGATGAGAAAACCTTCCATAAAAAGTCTCCGTTATGGTAGGTGGGTAGTACGCTTTTGAGCTTTCTGAGCCTCTTTGAAGTACTCATTTAGTTGGTTTTTACCACGCATGAGTACCTGAGTACCAGTTATGTGAACCGCTGCCTATATTCCTGTCGAGAAGATAACCTACACAGGGATGGTGTGGTCCTTTTGCTGAAGAGTAGTGGATAGGTCACTCATGGACGGCATTATATCAATGAAAGAATCATCAAAGTAAGATTCTTCATCAAAGACCTACGCACCACCCATTGATGTCCGTGAAGAACAAAAGACCAGCTTCTACAAGAGATTTGAGAAGGTTGTTGATGAAACCTATCATGACGATGTACGATGAGTAATGGGGGACCCGAATGCAAAAGTGGGGGAGGGCTTTGCAGGGCATGAATGCATAATGGGAAAACATGGTGTTGGAGTATGGAATGATATTGGAAGAAGACTGGTAGAATTTTGTGAAATAAGTGCGCTATGTAGTATGTATAGGGGGGGGGCACCATATTGCCATACACGACCATTCACAAGACAACATGGATATTACCTGAGAGAAGAACAACCAACTACTGTACATCGATCACTTTACGATCAGAGGGATGTGGAGGTGATCCCTAATGGATGTACGAGTAAGGAAAGGGACTGATATATTCAGCGAACAATAACTACTGGTTGTGTACTTGAAACTGAAAATGAAAAAAAATAGGAGTACCAGTGAAGAGATGCAAAATATTTGATAGAGACAAACTGTGGGACAAGGATTTACAGGAACAATATAATATAGATATACAAAATAGATTTGATGCATTGGAGAAGGAAAATGGGATTGCCTTTGAAACAATAGATTATGCTTATAAGATCATCAATTATGTGGAGTATATACTTATACTGCCAACAAGGTGATTTGAACAAAACAATCCAAGAACAAACGATGGATCTCACCACAAGCATGGAAACCAAACAAAAATCATGAGGATGTTGAACGCACAGTGAAATGGAAGAGCTGCAAAAAGATCACGCAAGAAGAAACAAGGAAGTGGAGAGAGCTGCAAGGAGGGATAGGAAGAAATACATTGACAACCTGGCCGGATAAGCAGAACCAGCTGCCGAAAAGGGAGACATGACATCAGCAGACGAGATACACAATTATCAGCAGATAGGAAGGGAGATGATAAACCAGTGAAAAATAAACAAAGGAACATTGTAACATCTGAAGAAGCTCAATTGTAAATGTGAACAGAGGGGGGAGAGAGAGAGAGAGAGAGAGAGAGAGAGAGAGAGAGAGAGAGAGAGAGAGAGAGAGAGAGAGAGAGAGAGAGAGAGAGAGAGAGAGAGAGAGAGAGAGAGAGAGAGAGAGAGAGAGAGAGAGAGAGAGAGAGAGAGAGAGAGAGAGAGAGAGAGAGAGAGAGAGAGAGAGAGAGAGAGAGAGAGAGAGAGAGAGAGAGAGAGAGAGAGAGAGAGAGAGAGAGAGAGAGAGAGAGAGAGAGAGAGAGAGAGAGAGAGAGAGAGAGAGAGAGAGAGAGAGAGAGAGAGAGAGAGAGAGAGAGAGAGAGAGAGAGAGAGAAAGAGCAAGCTGACGTAACAGCCCTAACAACTAGAGGGGATATACTTATTGACACAGGACCCATTAGACAGTCAGAGGTGAAAGATGCCATCAAAAGTCTGAACAGCGAAAAGGCACCAATTGTGGACAATATTATTGATGCAGAATTGTACAAATGTAGTCCGGAAACATCAATTAATGTAACATATGAATTTATTTAAAAAAGGAAATATGGAATAAAGAAGTGTTATCAATGAAATGGAAAATCAGACTCAAAGTCAAGTTGACAAAGAAAGGGGGCCTGACAAAGTGTGGAAAATGGAGAGGAATAACACTGATACCAATTGCAAGCAAACTGCTCTGCAAGACAATGTTGAATGGAATGCAAAATGCAGTGAACGGGGTTATTAGGAAAGAACAAGCTGGTTTCCAAAGTAACAGAGGCGGAGAGACCACATATTCATGTTACACCAGACCATCATCGAACAAAGTAACAAATGGAATTAAAATTCGTGACTAACTTTCATAGACTTTGAAAAAGCATTTGATAGTGTGAGTGGAGAAGGCATATCGTTACCCTCATAACAAAAGTGCCAAAGTCATTTTTTCCAGTTTTGAGAAAAATACAAAAAGCTGCAGCAATTCTTCATCAACGAATATTTATTCACAATTTCTTGTGCACAGAGTTGTTAATGGAAGCTAAATGAAACACAAATCTTGTTACTCATTATTATGATTATGTCATGGCAACAGATGACTTCGGCAGAAAATCTCAAAAACTGGAAAAAAATGACTTCGACACTTTTGTTGAGGGTGACGATATGCTGGAAAATACTGACAGTAGGGGATATCAGAGAAGTTTATTTAGATGACAGGAACGATCTATGAAGGATTTAAATGTAATGTCATCTGCAGGAATAAGAGATCTTCTGCCTCCGAGATCAGTACAGGGGTTAGACAGGGCTGCATGCTGTCACCATTGCTATTCCTCCTGGTATGAGACTGGGTGTTAAGAAAGACCAAAGACAAGAACCCAAGCGGAATACAATGGACCCAAAATGAACAACTTGAAGAATTGAGCTTTGGAAAATGATATTTGCTCATTCCAGACTCAGTGGTGTAATGGTTGGAGCATCCGTTCAGAGTCTTGGGGGGCTGTGGTTCAAACGCCAGCCGAGTCATACCAGACTTTCAAAATGGTATGTGCTGCTTATTTGCTTGACATTCAGCATTTAAAAGGACAGAGCATGGCATGAAAGGCAATAGCAAATAGCCCTGGACAAGAAACTGCTTTGACAGCACCAATGCTCTGTAAAGAGGATGGTACATCAAAAGTCAAAAAGATTTCCCTCATGTCGCACACAACCCAGAGCAAACAATACAGAGTAAAGTGACTCCTTTCTGGCATTAATTATGCACAAGTAGGACTGAAAGTCAACATTGCTAAAACAGAAAGTGTGAGAATACACACAATGGAAGTGGACAGAATCACATGCAATCATTCAAAAGTTAAATAAGCTGACAAATTCACATATTTAGGATCTATGGTAAACGCTCCTGGAAGGTGATGCGGATGTTCAACAAATAATACAAAAAGCAAGAGGTGCATCAAGTAAGATGAAAGAAATATGGAACTCAAAGAAATAGAGCAGAATAACAAAGTGAAGGATTTTTGATAGTAATGTGAAATCAGTGATTCACTGTGGATGAGTCCTGGAAAGTCATCAAAGGGATCACACAGAAAGGGGTCTTTCATGTAGAGCTGCCACAAGAAGATCCTACAAATCTATTGGCAAGACCAGCCCAAGTCGAAAAACCAGTTAAAACCAGTACACATTTTCAACTGGTCTCTATTGGTTCTAATTGGTCTTTAACTGGTCTCTATTGGTTTCAACTGGTACCAGTTAAATTCAGTCAGAATTCCAATTTCCCAGTTGAAAAAACCAGTAGCTCATATTTGTACCAGTTAAAGTCTTACTGGTTCCAGTTGATACCAGTTGCAATGTACTGGTCCCAGTTGATACCAGTTATTAAATACAATTGTATTTCAACTGGTAATATATCACTCTATTCCAATTTCCATATTAAAACCAGTAAGAAACCAACTGGCTTTACTGGTACCAGTTGGCTACTGGTTTTCAACTGGTACCAGTTGACCAGTAAGCTACTGGTCTTTACTGGTTTTTCGACCTGGGAGGCGAGCAAGAAAGTGGTTGAGAGATGAACAGGAAGTAAAAATATCATGGAGGAATTCAAACAAAGTCTGGATTAAAGTCGACGAGCATAACCCGCACTCTGCGCGACATGTTTGGGTGGGTGTGTTTGAGAAAGGAACTGATGCAGAGTATCAGTAGTAATTTTACTTTAATGCAGTAAGTGGAATACGATTTCACTGTTTCAGAACCATTTTATTTACTTTTTTTGTACCATGCACCTCATATGGTCTTTGAGATAATGTAAGCCGAATTTCACGTTACTCGAGCGCAGAACAAAGTCGAAGATAGCGCGACACGAAACCACAAACTCGGAAATAATAAAGAAGATGGCACACCATCACAAATCCCCATGCTTCCCACCGAAAGTAAAGTTGAAAAATGACAAAAAGTTACACCAGTAATGACCCAATATCAAATTTTGAGTTGATTTTTTTTGTTTTGACCCCTGTGTCCCTAAGCCCCCACCTCCTGGTGCATGAACTAGAGGTCAAATCCCAAAAAATCGTTGCATATTTCATGCATCCCCCATACGTTGATTGCATATACAAAGTTTCATCTCTATATTACGAAAAGTCTCATCTTGTATGTATGTATGTATGAGTGTTCCCGAAATACAGCCAAAACGGTACATGATAACACAAAAGTTTTTGGCCCACCTTACTCATCATTCTCCTGTAGTGTGCTGTATCAAGTTTCGTTAAAATCGGGCAACGAAAAATTTATTAAAAAATAAATTTCCGATTGAGTCAAGTACTCTTCGGGAGAATTTGATCAATGCAAACAACCTCAGCGGTATAGTTCGCTGGAGCTATCTTCATTTTTTTTTTCTTGAAATGATTTTTTTTCATCAACCGCTGTCACAACGACACCGCTGTCACAACCCAACGTGTTCACGGGTCGTCTAGTAAAAAATACATTTTAAAATGTGCCCATAAATGCGTTTTTGGTATTTGATCTTTTGACCCCACCAGGGGGAGGGGGGAGGGACTAAGAATGATATGGCTCTCACACCTTCTTGTGACATGATGATCATAACTACCAAGTTTGGTGAATTTCTGCATAGCCATTTAGGAGGAAATAGTGCGCCGGACGGACAGAAAAGACAGATGGACAGATAGACGGAGCCGTTCACAATATCCCTCTCCGTTGTTTTTTTTTTAAGCACGGGGATAAAGATGGAGAAAATTGAATCAATTCGTCATTGACGGACACCCTACCTGTCCACCATTTTTGTCCGAATCCGTCCATAACTTTTTTGAGATATCGTGTTGTATATCGTTTTTGGCCCTATCACTCAATGGTGAAGGATCACTCAAATAATTGGAGGAGCCGGATCCGGATCTTCAACAAAATCTCATCAATTCGTCCATTGTCACACACCCAATCTGTCCACCAAGTTTCTCGAAAACAGTCCATCACGTTTTGAGTTACTCTGCTCACAGACAGACAAACAAATAGACAGACAAACAGGGGTGAAAACACAACTTCCGTCCACCTTTGGTGGCATAGGTAAATATATAGGCCACATATTAAGCATGGAGCATGATAACATTGAAAAATCACACCACGATGGGGAAAAATAGGGAAAACAGAGGATGGACGGGCAAAGAGAGACCTGGTGACGAACTGTGGAAAACAAGAGTGAGAATTGCTTTGCAATTAAATACATGTCCCCTACCAAAGTAATATTTTCTAAGTCCAAAAAGATCAGAACTCTGTAAAAACAAGCTCGAATGAGCTAAGATCCTCGTCCTCTTAATGATGACGTCATAAAAACGAATATGACGTCATTGTGATGTATCGGGTTTGCGATAAATTATCTGTACTAATGCCCGGCTGATTCCCGCAAACAGAATTCAAAAATCTTGCCTAGTTTCGGAGATAATTTTTTAGGCGATTTCCATTAGTGGAGATATTTTGACGTCATAACTTTTTTATAGGAGGAATTTTCAAAATCGGAGATGGTTACTGTCTGCGCAGGGTATTTTTACATATATGTGCCAAGTTTCAGGAAGTTTCGATGAAAACTGTGGGCTGTGAAACAAATGAAACAAAAAACGTCAAAAAATATGAATGACGTCATAAAAATTGATATGACGTCATACTGATGTATCATATGTGCGGTAATTCATCTCTGCAAATGCCCTGTTCGATTCCTGCAAACAGAATTAAAAAAGCTTGCCAAGTTTCAGAGATAATTTTTTCGGCGATTTCCATTAGCGGAGATATTTTGACGTCATAACTTTTTTTTCTCGGAGGAATTTTCAAAATCGGAGATGGTTACTGTCTGCGCAGGGTATTTTTACATATATATGCCAAGTTTCAGGAAGTTTCGATGAAAACTGTAGGTTGTGAAACAAAAAAGTCCACAAGAACAACAACGTGAGTAAGACTGAGAGATCCTCTACTACACGAGGATTTAAAAATTGACGAAACGCCTTGAAACTCGAACTTTTTCTGTATCTTGTCATAATAAAGCCATGTACCAAGTTTCAGTTGAATATGTTAAAGAGTATGGGGAGAAAGTCTGAAAAACCACAGGTGGGACAGACAGACAGACGGAAGGACAGACAAACAGAGAGCAAACCTATAGTCCCCTCCAGTTAAACTGGTCGGGGACTAACAAGCCAGAGATAAGTCACCTATACTCAATTCAAACACATGGCACAAGACCGGCAATAAACGGCGTGATTTCCTGAGGTTCTCCATATGTCGTCCAGCATGAATGGATCAGAAGAAGAAGAAGAAGAAGAAGAAGAAGAAGAAGAAGAAGAAGAAGAAGAAGAAGAAGAAGAAGAAGAAGAAGAAGAAGAAGAAGAAGAAGAAGAAGAAGAAGAAGAAGAAGAAGAAGAAGAAGAAGAAGAAGAAGAAGAAGAAGAAGAAGAAGAAGAAGAAGAGTGAATGAATATTACAAAACCATACAAGGTTGAAAATAGTGTTATTACTTTGACATTCGGATTAAACAATCAACACACTGAAAATTTGTTCGAAGTAGCCCAGACATTAAAGGTATCTCCTAGCTACATTACGTAATAGTACCTGCGATGGAGGGATGTGCATGTCCTGTGCACACGAGTATCTCCTCGTGTATGAGTATGTCGTCAGATGGTTTGATAAAGGCAGCTCTCAGTGTTCTCGGATGCGAAAGGTGGAAACAACCAGATTGGTTTCAAGAGAGCATCACCACCTTGCAAAAGCTCATCACCAAATAAATCACACACTATATATATATATATATATATATATATATATATATATATATATATATATATATATATATATATATATATATATATATATATATATATATATATATATATATATATATATATATATATAGAGAGAGAGAGACAGAACAGACAGAGAGACTTAAAAGGTATTTCAGAAAGAGGAGTGTGCAAGCTGTTAGGGATATCTAGTTGGGAAGAGCTGGTCATCAACCAGTGAGACCGAGTACAGCCAGGAATCGTGACTGCCAGCTGTATATATTGTATATGAACCCACAATAAACAATCTGGTGCTGGTGGAATTATTTTGCAACTGCTTTCAATGTGAAAAACACCTACTCCGAGGATGGTATTAATTTGATACATCAATACCAAGTGAGAGGTAACATGATCAGTGAGGCACCCACACTAGTCAAAACACTGGGGACATTGAGCAGATTGAAAAGGAACAAAAATGGAACCCAGTCAGAGATGGTAAAGTGCTGCAGAGGTGATATGATGGAGTATATATATATATATATATATATATATATATATATATATATATATATATATATATATATATATATATATATATATATTACCTTTTCCAGACTATATAGAAAGAGCAGGGAGTTCCTTGGGACGGGCAGGATGTATTGATCGTGGCAATACCTAAGAAGGGAGACCTCACACAAGCGACATCTAATGTGGAATTACCTTGCAAGATGTAGTGGGGAATCGGTTTGCAAAGATTATACAAAGGAGGCTGCAGAAAGTGATGAAGGAGGTTTTGCTTGATTTCCAATGTGGTTTTTGTTGTGTAAGAGGGTATGTAGATATGATCATCTGTGTATAACAACTTGCAGAGAAAGCAAGGGAACACAACACCAAGGTCCACATGCTTTATGTGGACCTCAAAAAAGCACGACTCTGTTCTCCATCAGCTCTTTGGTTGGTGCTACAGAGGTGTGTTTACTTCCTATCATGGTGAAATCCTGCACGATGGAATGGAGGCTATCAAAGTGACAGGTGAAGGAAACATATCACAAGAATTCCAATTCAAGAACGGTGGGCATCAGGACTGTATCATCATCCCAACACTTTTAACCTTTATTTCAATGTGTTTATCGACAGCTGGAGTAAATTCTGCCAAACCTTCGTGGTAGATATGTTATACAAATGTAGTGCTAAATTAATGAGTGAAAGGACAAGATGATCTGGAACACTGACAATGACTGAATTTCTGTTTACTGATGATACCGTTTCAGTGGGTAGCACCAGAGAGAGTAAGAAAGAGCATTGGGCATATTTATGAAATGACAGAGTGGGGTCAATGATGACCATGCCAAAAAAGAATGTGCTGATAGGTGGGGTGAAAGGTGATGACAAGGACAATACATGGCCAATATAAATCAGACGTGAAGCCATCAATGTCGTGACTGACTTCAGACATCTTGGGGCAATAATTGTATCACTTGGAAGTCTCTAAAAGGATGTAGAACACAGGACTGTCTGTGTCTCTAGAAGGTTTGGAGTCCTATACACACCTACATGCATGGACAATGACCTTTCCCTGAAGACAAAAACACGAGTGTACTGTGCTGTTGTCCTTGCTTCATGTGCTGCTGTTGTGTAGGGCTGAGACATGGACCACCAAGAGAGCTATTTCAAGGAAGATTGAGGTCTTCCACGACAGGTGCCTCCGAAGCACACTAGGTATCAGTTCGGTTCAACAATGGACACAGCTTATTAGTAGTGTACAAGTGTGGAGAGAGTTGGGGATGGATGAGTTCATAGAAGATATTGCAACCCGAAGACGTTGCTGGAGGACAACCACATCATCATCTTGCTCAGATTGAAGACAACCACATCAATAAGGTCTTATTTGGATGGTCACCACAGCACTACCCACCACATGAAACTAAGCTGAGATAAAGAGACAGAGTGAGACAAGATGTGAAAAAGTTTAATATTTATGAAGGCAGCTGGTTCCACATAGTGCAGGAAAATTTTTGAAGAAAGAAATGCAAAGAAGGGCTAGATGTCTGTACCAGGAAGAGAATGGAGATGGGCAGAGTGAACCGCAATGCTGCTATTCATGGCTGTTGCCAGACAAGAACTGACAGCAAATGCTATTGCTGATTTCACATGTGACACATGTCAGAGATCCTTCAGAAGAAGACAATATATTACAAGAAAAATGCCTGACAACTTGCTGACGACAAAATAAGCCTCCCAACTGTCTCACTCTGGCATCATCCATAGGGTGGCTACTTTTCATGGTTGAAGGTGTATGTGTGTATGATGGGGGAGGTGGGTGGTGGCTTGGTTGGGGGTTAAATAGGAATAAAGAAAATTAAGAAAAGAAAGGGAATGTGTAAAGAGAAGGAGAGAAGAAAACAATTAGAGGATTGGGAAAAAATAGGGGTAAGGCGAAGGACAACTAGGGGAGGGGGTCAAATAGAGCAAAAGGGTGGGGAAGGGACTCATCATGGTTTCCTTTTTGAGGCAATGTTTTATGGCTGGATGCCCTTCCTGACGCCAACCCTTTTCATTGCCTCTTATGAGATGCAGAGATACGGAGTACCTCTTCCAAATCGGGGAACACAGCTGGGTATTGTAATGGGGCCCGCAAGGCTAACCCCCACTCTATCAGGGGAAATGGCCTTTAAAATGCCTGTTCTTATTGGTGGGGAAGGGAGGAGCAAAGATACATCATAGGCAGTTGACCCCTTAACATGAAGTTCCATCTCCAAATGAGACTCTTGTTTGACCATGAATCTTCAGCCCTAAGACAAAGCTTGCTTCACATTTTTCACTTCAATTTCAGAATGGAGATGGAGTCAGTCATCCGAACAGAGACAACCAACTCAGGCTTGAAAGAATGTACACGGTATGATAACTATTCCCTGTGCCTCTGCAATTGGTTAACATTTACTGAATAATCCTCAGTGTGCAGAGCAGTATCGTATCAGCTTGTTTAAAATCCTGAGTAGAGGGCACAGTTTAGCTCAACTTCATGCAATGGAGGCCACATCATCAGGTCAACCAATCCCATTCTTTGTGGACAGAAAGAATTTTTCCGAACTTTATATCTATTTCGAATATGATGGCTTGACTGTGTGACAACTGTACACCAGTCAACATTGAGTCATCATGAAAACCATCAACCCCACCCCCCTCAACTCACCCTCAGCTAATTAGCATTATGTTTCTGCAGATACTTTGGTGATTCATCTCCACCTACTCATTATTCATGATGCTCCACGGTTCTACCAATCAGGTAATCCCATCCTTTCTTTTTCTCGACCAATCAACGTTGAGGACATTCCATGGTAACTTTATAAATGAGAGCTTGGTGCTTCTTCTCCATATGCTTGCGGTTTTATTCTGAGAAATGCAAGTTGAAAAGCTTTGATAATGTCTATTTTATTGAAATGCCTCTTTAAAAGTAAATCGATGTTTCATCATGTGAAACACATGTGCAAGAAAAACCATGCGACTTTGACATCATATAAACTAAAAAAGCTTTATCAGGAAGTTTGTAGATTTAACATAAATTGGGATGGCAGAGACACTCCATTGGTTTAATTCAACATTAAACCACAAAAGAAGCCCGACCAAGATACAACCTTATCAAGCGATAAAGTACCTTCCAGACGTCGGTTTTGGATTTCACAGACAATGACACTCTTTCAACATTTACACAGCATAGTTGAGCGAAAAAACTAACAGACCCAAAGTAGACCATTTGTAATTCTTCTTATTCTTCTTTTCAGACAGCCAAACTCAAAATTGGTTTAAACTCAGTACTTGCTATAAGATAAAAAAGTCTACTGCATTTTAGAGTGGAAATGTCCATGACTACTCAAATTATTTTCAGAACTTGAAAGGCTTCCACAAAATAAGCATACGTAGCTGCATACCAATGCATAAGGCAATGAAAGCCCAGGATGGGTTAGTGGGACGACACCCATCAATCAGCCTGGTGGGGTCGGGCCAATCACACTCACACCCATATGATCAACATGGAATATTATTGCTGCCCATTATATAATAGTATGACTATTTAATGCAAAGGGTTTCCACACATGATCAACAAGATATTTCACCGTACAATAATAATTGAATTATAATCCATCATGTTATTATCCAATTATCCATCGTTATTCAAATTTGACATATCACGGGTTTTCAAGATGGTCTGGCACCCTGCCCTGCTCACCAAACTCTCTTCCTATGGTATCCAAGGCCATCTCCACTCGTGGCTGACAGACTTCCTCTCCTGTCGCAGTCAACGTGTGGCCCTAAATGGAGTTCTTTCATCCCCTCTTCCTGTCCAGGCTGGAGTTCTTCAAGGTAGCGTTCTGGGCCCTGTTCTTTTTCTGGTTTTCATCAATGATCTCTCTGACTCTCTGGAAGATCCTCTATATCTCTTTGCTGATGACTCCACCCTCTGCCGAACAATCTGACATCCCTCAGATCAGCCAGGAGAAGCTTCTTCGCTCTGGAGATATGGATAAAATCACAAACTGCTCCAACACATGGAGCATGTTTTTCAATCCTGACAGATCTCACACTCTCACTTTGTCTCTCTGAAAGGACCCCCCCCCATCTACTTTCTCAACAATACTCTTGAAGAAGCCCTTTCATTCAAGTTTCTGGGTCTCACTATCTGCCATGATCTTTTCTGGGAAAGGAACATTTCCAAGCTGGCCACCATAGCCAGTTGCCGACTGGGAATCCTCCATCGTGCAAAGTCCTTCTCCGGCCCACATACAAAGCTTTTGTCTGCAGCCTGATGGAGTACTGCTCTTCCCTCTGGGTTGGTGCTCCTGCCTATCACCTTTCTCAGCTTCATGCTGTGGAAACCAAGGCATTTAGGATCATTGATATCTCCCGTGATGAGCTTGAGTTTTTGGGATCTCACTCTCTCACCGCAGTCAGGTCAGTGGTCTTTCTGTCTTCTACCATCTCCTCTCCGGTCTCGCCCCCCCCCACTTGCTCTGTCTGCGATATGTCCCCCCCCCCATATTTCTACAGGGCGCTCAAGGTCTGCCAGCAACACCCTTCTTGTAAAACTATCAAAATCACAAATCACTGCTCACCTTCACCAAAAAGTCCACAACTTTTTGAGATATCCCGTATTTGTTGTTTTTGGTCCAATCTCTCAACAGTGAAAAATCGCTATTAAATTCTGGGATCCAGATCCGAATTCAGATCTTCACCAAAATCTCCACTTCGTCGGTGTCACATCCCCAAGCTCTCAACCAAATTTCGTCCGAATACATCCAAAACGTTTTGAGATATTTTGTTCACAAACAAACAAGACAAGCCAGTAGGCGGACATGGGTAGTTGATCAAGTCAAATTTAGTCGTTTTTCAGCCGTTACTAACCAACAAAAGCGTCCATAGCAACGGTTCTTTCTCACACATAACTAGGACATACCATGAACCCACCATACCAGTTTCATGTATATCTGACTCATAGTCTCTGAGATATAATGAACTTCTTTTTTTTTGTTTTTTTTCGACCAGGGTTCATTCAAAGTCTATCTTCTCCAACAGTTTTCATGGGAGCGAGCTGAATTTTTGTCAAGGAGGCTGAATGTGTTGCCCACAAACGATCATAGTTTGATTTTTGAATTTCGATATTTTTATTTTTTTAGATTTTTTTTGAAAATTTCAAAGGCCCGTTGCTAGGCAACCGAGGGGTCCATAGCAACGGTTCTCAAATGCGCACAACTAGGTCATGGTATGAACCTACCACCAGTTTCATCAAAATTGGCCTACGATTAACGGAGTACTGGCCTGGACAGAAAAAGACAGACAGACATAACAATGGAAAACCTGACAATAAGGGTAGATAGATCGACTACCCAAAAAAGATGTCATGTAGAGCAAGAGTAATTTGAAAGACGTAGTACAGAGCAAGAGAACCCTTTCAAATTACCATTTAGATCTCATTGGAGTTACCCTTTAGAACGTTTTCAAATTACCCTTTATAACCACCCTTTGGAATGCTTTAGAACTACCCCTTGTATCCCTTTACAACCCTTTAGAATTACCCTTTGTAAATACCTTAGAACACTTTAGAATTACCCTTTAGAATTTCTCCTCATAACTACCCTTGAAACCCCATTAGAATTTCCCTTCATAACTACCCTTTAAAACCCTTTAGAACTTATGAGAATTAACCTTTAGAAACCTTTATAATTACCCTTCAGAATTTCCCTTCATAACTACCCTTTAAAACCCATTAGAATTTCACTTCATAACTACCCTTTCAAACCCTTTAGAACCCATGAGAATTAACCTTTAGAATTTCCCTTCATAACTCCCCTTTAAAACCCATTAGAATTTCCCTTCACAACTACCCTTTAAAACCCTTTAGAACCCATGATAATTAACCTTTAGAAACGTTTATAATTACCCTTTAGAATTTCCCTTCATAACTCCCCTTTAAAACCCATTATAATTTCCCTTCATAACTACCCATTAAAACCTTTTAGAACCCATGATAATTAACCTTTAGAAACCTTTATAATTACCCTTTAGAATTTCCCTTCATAACTACCCTTTAAAACCCATTATAATTTCCCTTCATAACTACCCATTAAAACCTTTTAGAACCCATGATAATTAACCTTTAGAAACCTTTATAATTACCCTTTATAATTTCCCTTCATAACTACCCTTTAAAACCCATTAGAATTTCACCTCATAACTACCCTTTCAAACCCTTTAGAACCCATGAGAATTAACCTTTAGAATTTCCCTTCATAACTACCCTTTAAAACCCATTCGAATTTCACTTCATAACTACCCTTTCAAACCCTTTAGAACCCATGAGAATTAACCTTTAGAATTTCCCTTCATAACTACCCTTTAAACCCCATTAGAATTTCCCTTCATAACTCCCCTTTAAAACCCATTAGAATTTCCCTTCACAACTAGCCTTTAAAACCCATGATAATTAACCTTTAGAAACCTTTATAATTACCCTTTAGAATTTCCCTTCATAACTCCCCTTTAAAACCCATTAGAATTTCCCTTCATAACTACCCTTTAAAACCCTTTAGAACCCATGAGAATTAACCTTTAGAATTTCCATTCATAACAACCCTTTAAAACCTTTTCGAATTACCCTTCAGAACTTCCATTTATAACTATCCTTTAGAACCCTTTACAACGCATTAGAATTACCCTTTAGAATTACCATTTAAAACCCTGTAGAACCCTCAAAAATTACCCTTTAAAACCCCCTATAATTAAACACTCTAGGTTATAAAGGTTCTTCTTCTTCATTTTTGACGGATGGATGGATGAACGGACGGATGGATGGAAGGAAGGACGTAGCCAAATATCGAAATGGCTTTTCCACTACGAGTCATATTTGGAATATTTGAAAATTGAATCGTGTACAAATTTTTTCATTATTGAAGAGATTCCAAATTCTCGATTCATTATCCTTTTGGGTGCAGGAGCACAACATAGAAGCAATCATCAATAATGGATCGAGATAAATTTTACAACAATGTATTAGGGGAACACAAAAATGCTCTTCCTTCAGTTTTATTTTGCATTTTACTCTTTTATCACCAAAATCATTTCTCGGGAGATTGTGTTGCTGCGGCAAAAATGCGCTCGCCTTCATATTCAAATGAGGACTATTTTGCTCTGGAGCAGCTCATACGAGCATTATATGTATTGTTTCCACAAGGTCCTCATCGGCCACAAGTGATGGCCAAAGAGAGGCTCAGACAGCAATCAGCACTCTCCTGTACGAGGGAAACATCACCTTAAGTGCAGCGTAATAAGCCTGGGACCCCAGGCCGGGCTCGACACAAGCCAAGGGACAAGGGTTAGTCACAAAAGTTGCCGTGAGCCCAACTGACAGGGCCTTGCAATGGGAAGTTAATGCCCCCTTGGCCACAGAGGGCAGCGGGTATAACGTGGCCTGTCGGAATGCATCAGGGTACATAGCAGTAACGAGGTGCGCCTGCTAGACGGGCGCAGAAACCGGCACTTCAGTGATGCTCTCTGGGGGAAGCTTCCCTTTGTGTCCCCACCTGCTGAGCCACTTATTGTCCTGCCAAAGTTGTTCACCCAGGTGGTTGATTGCTGCTGCAAAAAGCCTTGTTACCACTCCTTGTACTTGTCTTTGCCCCTTTCTAAGTGCCATGTATGTCTGATTATGTTGTAATTCCAGTAAGATGTGATGATTAGGACTCCATGGTGAGTGTCTTTTGTAACATTTTCCCTGCAGGCAATAATGCTAAGTAATAGCTTTCAACTGTGATTATTACCTGATTATCAATCAACAAAATATCCAGAATGAAGAGACAGGTGAAAAATTCTTCATCTCTATTTCGATAGAAGTCTTAAATGCTTTCCTCACTCACCTGCACACTTTGTTCTGGCGAGAAGCATTGGGCCAGGCTGACCGAGACCACCTTCCCCGGGTCTCGTCAAGCGCACGCGAATTTCGTACTCTGAGTCGGGATCCAGCTGCCAGAGTTTGTAGGTGGCAGTGTCAACCGGATGGATTTCAGCCCAGGAGCCAGCTGGCATGCGGTATTCCACCTCCTTTAGCACAATGGGGCCTTCCCCCACAATGGAGTTAGCATTGAGAGAAATCCATAGGTAGGTTGCACCAACCCCAAGCAGTTGTGGTGGAGCCACTGGAACTGGAGATTCTGAAAATAAAAACAATTTACATTTTCAGTTTGGGGATCACTGAAAGACCCACAATATGACAATTTCTGGGATTATATACGTAGGCAATAGTATTAAAGGCACATCTTAAATGAACCTCAGAGCAAGCAGATGAGATGAACACGCTTGTTGGCAATTTCGTCAAGCTGTGAGAGTAACACAAAATGTATGGAATCCATTGAGCAACCTCAGCACTGAGGAAGCAAGAAAGACCCCACAAGGTGGTACGAATGGGCCATAACCCAAAAAGGATCAGCGAATGGTGATGTGGAATTGCTAAACCCTACAGAAACACAATTGGACATCAACCCCAGCACAAAGCAAGGGAAAAAAACACGAAAACGCAAACTATATTCACTACAACATCAAATCGATATGTTCAAGCGAGATAGGCATTTGGAAAGAAATTCCTGATGGACATAAGAAAAGAACTCAAATCAAACCAACAACCCTTTTAAAGGCACTGAAAATATTAAGGTGAAAATACAAATTAATGCTTTTACTGAGAAATAACTGGAAGTATAAAATAAAATCACAGGGAAAAATAACGAAAACAATACAAATGTGAACTCGAAAGCACCTCAAAATGCAAAGCCTGTCCACGTCCGCTTTGTACGGTACTCAAAATAAACTTGACCAAAACAACAGCCAGAAAATACATATATACAGTATTTGTACATTTTATTAATTTGTGTTCTCAATATTCTCATAATAAAAGTTTGTTGAAGATGTGATGACAAAAGCTCAAATGGTAAAAACAAGAAAAAAAAGTGATGGCCTGGACAGACACACTGAAGCTCAATGGTAAATAAATAAATAAACACGGAAGCAATTAATAAAACGAAGCGTCTTTCGCTGGATGCGCTATCATTATGTACCAGTGTCATTATCGGTTACCTAATCCCAAAAGGTGGACATTGTGGGTGAGCTCAATTTCATACAAGTCAAAAAGATCCATCTCTCTTTCCAAGTGGAGGGAAGGTGCGAGAGGAGGAGGGGTGATGAGAGAGTGGAGGGCCAGTGAGGGGAGGGAGAGTGGAGAAAGAGAGGAGGGAGAGTGGTGTGGGAGAAGAGTGGAAGAGTGGAAGCGGCAGAGGGAGGAGGGGAGGATAATGTATTCAGTCAAGCGTAGTTTGAATTCACAATTTTCTCATTCAAACTTTCAGGTTATCAAAAAAATAAGTCACAGAAGAAGCCATGAACACTCTAAATCATTTTCCCTGACGAGGAATAAACACTTCACAGGGAGGAGGTCTTCATGTAATCGGCTTTCTCCCAAGCAACCACATTCCCAATACTGTCTCCAAGGTGAAAACAACTCATGGTCGCACGCTTACTGCCCTGCCACTGGACTACTAAGTTACTCTGACTTTGCCCTTTCACATTTTGACCCAATTATTAATTACTAGCAAAGGTACCCGGAAATTCCAGGTCCCTCCTGTCATTAAATCGAGCAACATGTCCAAACATTCACAGCTGACGCTCACGGACTAAACAGAAACAAATCTCATTTGAATCTCTCTCAGCAACCACTTGGTGGATACAAAGTCTGACCAGCTGTCAGTTAAAAGCTAGATGTTGTGGTATTTATAAACATTAGCAAATGCCGGTAAATGAACGATTAAAATTGACAGTTACATGTTATTGACAGTATATTGACAGTTTAGTTTAGCATGGATCGGTTTATTGAAACACCCCTTCTCCTCCCTCAACCCACACTCTCCCTCAAGACTGCCACCCCACCTCTTCCCCTCCCTCTTCCCACCTACTTCCAACCTAACCACCTCCCCCTGCAGTCCCACCCCATCCATCCCCCCTTGCTCCAGACTTCACCCACTCCTTCCCCTCCCTCTACTCACCCCTCCTTCATCCCACCCCTCCTACTTGACTTCCACCCAACCCCTTCCCCTCCCTTTGGACTCTAACCTCACCCCTTCCCATCCCTACAGACTACCACCCCACCCATTCCTCTCTGATCGGACGGACTCCCACCCCACCCCTTCCCCCCCTCCTCCCACCCCAACTGCTCCCTCTCTCCTAAGACCAGAGAGAGAGAGAGAGAGAGAGAGAGAGAGAGAGAGAGAGAGAGAGAGAGAGAGAGAGAGAGAGAGAGAGAGAGAGAGAGAGAGAGAGAGAGAGAGAGAGAGAGAGCAGGCTGACCAAGGATAAGCCTCTTTTTGTTTTTACATGATGAGATCAGTTAGGGTTAGGTATTAGAGCATCTGCCGGAGCAGCGTGTCGCTGCGTCCACTTTTCGTCGGTACTCCAGCGGCCTCCATCTGGCCATCCCCCAGGCAGATGCCTGGCTCATCCCCATCTCCTTAAGATGCCAATCAACCTGCTGCAACCACAAGGCACACGGTCTCCCGTTCGCCTTCTTCACTCACAAGGCTCCTTCACCGAGAGAATCTGGTGCGCAGGATCAGGGTCATTAAATTGAGCCACATGTCCAAACATCCGCAGCTGACGCTCACGGACTATACATATAACAAATCTCATTTGAGTCTCTCTCAGCAACCACTTGGTGGACACAAAGTCTGACCAGCTGTCAGTTAAAAGCTAGATGTTGTGGTACTTATATACATTAGTAAATGCCTGTAAATGAATGATTAAAATTGACAGTTGCATGTTATTGACGATATTGACAGTTTAGTTTAGCATGGAACGGTAAATTGTAACATAAACTGCTTGATGTAATCAGATAATTTTGATTGTTGATAGAAGTATTGTACTGTAAACTGCCTGGTGAGATTTGTGAAGTTGCTGGAACACTCTCAGACAAAACTTCCAGTATGGACTAGAATCACATTTGCTGGAAGGCATGGGATTGTTCTGTGATACTATATAAGCCCGAAAAAGGGAGGCGTAGAGAGATTGGTGACATGTGACAAGACGTGTGCTTCGGTCGTCCCTGTGCTCGATTTAACTCTGATGAGTGAACGAGGTGTCAATGTCCATAGCGGTTGTTAATGCGTGGAGCCGATTATAATCAGGTTGCTAAAACTCATTAAGTTTATCGGGAAATAATTCCTTTGTACTCGTTAATCATCCTGAACGGGCCAGCATACAAGAGAGAACACCGTGACAGGAATCGATCATTCGACAGCCACAGAGGACGAGGTGAACATGCGTGAGTTGAGCTGGCAGAACAGAGACACTGGGCAGAAACAACTCAACACGGGAATCGGAGTTGGACATTGAATTCATTGTATGTAATGGTGAACTTCCTCAATTGACTTTGTATCTGTTTATTTGAAATACAAGTTTCAAAAACTTTACATTGTTGATGTGGTCACTGTAACGTCATTCAGAAGTCACAGACACCAACTGACAAAGATCCATTCGAGTGTTAGCTGACCTATACGTTCGTTCATGACCTTGGATTACAGTCGTTGGACAAAGCGCTGGGTTCGGCACCATGAACAACATGCGTACATCAAAGGGAAGGAAACCGCAAATGTGTGCGTATACCCTGACATTTTGGCGGCCATGACAGGATGTGTCAGTGGTAAAAGGCATCCCATTACTGATATAAAATTTCATTCTGAAAGTCCCAGCCAGCTCTGAGATACAGCTCAGATATTAGCAGAAAAAAAGGAAGGGAAAAAAACCCCCCTAAATGGTGATTTAGCACTCCTCAGGGTCAAATACACTCTGGGGTACCATTAAAATTTGGGGGCACAAATTGTATAAAGCAAACCGGACAACTGCTATTAGCCTTCCCTTTCTTATTGGGGGAGGCTTAATTATATTGCAGGCAAAGACAAGATGGTGGCTCCATATTTCATTGATTATTTGGTCAACAGAACCCACCAATTCTGAGAAACCTTAAGTGTACTCGAAGAAGAAACCCAGCTCAGTTTAAAATACTGGCCACTCCTTAATAAATAACACTGTATAGAATAGGGGAAGCATTAAATCCACTCAAAATACCCATGGAGTATACCGATAACCCACTACCAGCAACCTCGGGTACCTGTAGAGTACATCCCAGCAGCAACAGCCTCAGATACCTGTGGAATGTACTCCAGCACCAACAACCTCAGTTGTAAGTATATACCATTTTGCTCCATGAAAATCAATAGCATTACGAAGCGGATATGTTTCTTTGACAGGACAAACGCAACGCGCCATTTTATTTTCTCCTAAATTGAAGTTCATGGAAGAGCGAAGCGACAAAGGGGAAAAGGGCAAAAAAACCGAGACAGTGGGGGAATGAGTAAGGGAATGAATGAAAAAAAGGAGGAAAGGGAGAAAATACAGTTAACAGATCCAAATCAGGCCCATAAGAGCATGTGGACCGGACAGAGGCACAAAGCTGTCCAGTGATGTGCATGAAAGCTGATGTTCATCGTTACGCCGTGTGTCCAGCATCCACCTTTACGGCATCAAAGCTTTTTGGATGAAAGACCAACTTGGAGCATCGTTGATGGCAAATGCACACATGAAGGCAGTAGTCAACAAATTAACACCAATGATAAACAAAAACGGTTAGACAAGACAACTCTGGCGCAGGTATCCTCAGCTTTGGAAGACAGCCTCTCAGAGCAGAGGAGATGGCACCTGGCCACAAAGGAACAGGGAACTGGAACTCAATGATCATTTAATGAGATAAGATTTACGAGATGGTAATGAGAACTGGAACTCAATGATCATTTAATGAGAGATAATAAGCTCTTTAGTGAAATGAATGTCCATGTTGCGAATGAATGTGGAATACAGCATCCTCAGCCACAGCATAACCATTACATATTTTTTTTAAAAAACAACCTTTTCTTCCAATCAGGTCCCATTTTACCTGAGTTTCAAATGTTAATGCATGTTATTTCCCTGAAATTATTAATCGATGAATTGTGCAGTTAATGGAACTACCAGAACTGCAGGGTGCTTTTGAAATGCACAGCAGCAAGCCAAGTTTGAAGATGATCCACTTGACCAGCAAGAAAGCATTTAAAAGCATTCCCTGAGTGTGTGCAAGAGTTGGATGCCAACGGCACTGATGCCCACCCTTTCAGACTACATCCAATGTAGTCTTCAATTCCAGACAGTCAGGATTGACACCAGCCTTCAAAAGTAAGACTTGTTCTTCAATTAGTTGGAAGGCCTATTTCACCACTAAAAAGTGCCATGAGGTCCACGCTGACATGTCACTTTCCAAATATCTAGTAAAAAAAAATTAAATATCAAAATATCTTTCAAAATACCCGTACCTTTTGAAATTAGTGGGGCAACTTAGCTAAATATAGCATAATAATTGTGCATTTTGTGAGGAAAGCACCAAATTTGGCACATTGGTAGCCTATCATATTATGAACAGATTTGGATATTGAGCCATCTCAAATTTTTTGATGGCAGTGGAAAATGGCTGCCACAGCCATCAGCGGATGAATTTGAGATGGCCCAATATCCAAATCTGTTCATAATATTGTTGCGGTTGAGGAAATTCGCAAACCACCATTCAGGTCCCGTAGGTGAGATATCTCTGTAAGTACATGTGTAGTTAGCACCAAACCCGTTGTTTAGAGGGAATAAATGTGATTCATTCAGGCTGTGACCCTTTGAGATAGCCGTTTTTCTGTTCTATCTTTATTTTGAACCAACCACGTCTCAACCGTCATCACACAACAACCACCAACTACAACGCCGCTTCACAACAACAACAACGCCAACAGCCACGATCTTTACCTTCACAACTCGCTCCCGCAAACATCACATCACCGCCATTCCAAACGGCACCATGGCCATAAACCACCACCATAAACCCTCCACCACCTTCACCTCTCTCCTTCTGCGGCCATTCCCGCACCACTTGTGAGCACCGAGCGTCAGGCTGTCCTGGGCTCGTACGGGACACGCGCCGAGCCGCGAGTGCAAAATGCGGCCTTTCCGAGGAGAATTCGGATCAGGAATGCTACACGCCCACTTTTGATCCGTCCAATCAGCAAGCGCGGGGCAGTTTGGCCCCGCCTCCAGGCGCGTCGGTGTAGAACCGAGATATGCAAATTCTAGGATCAGGGGAGGTTCACGCCCCTTTTTCTCCGTCCAATGGGCGAGCGTGGCTCCACCCCCGAGCTCGTTCTGATCCAGAAATTTGCATAAGGGTTCTCCTGCCGGCCTATAAAGCGCCGAGCGCAAGGCGAATCTCGGCAGAGTCGGTTTGGGAGAGTCGGTTTGAGCAGAGTCGGTTTGAGAGCGTCGGTTTGAGCGGAGTCGGCCTTGGAGGAGCGGGGAATCGGCCTTGGAAGGGCGAAGAGAGTTTTGGGGCAGAGTCGGGTTGGAGCGCGGAGTGGAGTCGGGAGGCGAGGGCATACAGGTGGTTTGCTGCAGTCGGCTGAGGAGAATTGGGGAAGAGACCGAAGAGCTCGGGTCCGAGGCAAGGAAGACGGCGGTCGGCGACGAGGTCGCGTGGAATCGCTCGTCGCGGGACCCAAGCAAGCCAGCTATACTCTTTCCCCAGAGCATCAACAATTCCCCCCTTTTTTCCCCCGCGCTGAGATAGTGCGAAAAGGGGGCCCCGTTCCCATCCCACTCCAAGCAGTGCCAACGAAACCCGCGAAGGAGCACCAAGTCGGGGCACAGCCGCGCTGCCACATTTGCGGCTCATCACAAAGACACGGGTAGGATCCACCGGTCTCGCGGACCTGACCGCTCTTTCAGGTCCCACGCAAATATTGGCCCACAGGCCCCGTCTGCCCCTTTGTCTTTGAGGGTGGCCCTTTTCTTTTACTTTTGAGTAAATGTGTTGTTGGTGCCGTCTGTAAAGTAAAACTGTTTAAGTATTGCCGTGTGCTCGCGTAGTCGGTAGTATCTCTGCATTGTTGTGTTTCTTTTGTTGCAATTGCTTGATGTGCATTCTGTTTAATTGTATATGTGTGCTCTCCGTGTGCCGCGGAATAAATGCGCATCATGTTGAACTGTTTTCCCGTTTCGCTTCGTCTTTTCTTTAATTGAATCTCCATCTTGCTTCACGTAAAGGGTTGGTAGTGGGCTCAATACACCCGATAATTAATCGGAACCGTCGAGGCCGACGATAACACCGTTCGGTTATCCCGATAGTACGGAACGGATCGCTTAAGTGGCCTGTGTCCGGAGTCGACCTGCGGCGAGGTGCGATCGCCGATCTACCCTCCGCGTGGGTACTGAGGTAGGTCGAGTTTGGCGAGCAACCCTATCCCACGCGGGGGGCCGATTGCCACGATCGTGGTGAGGCCGAAAGGCCCACCCGTGACTAGCTCCCGGCGTTGGTCCGAGAGGGTCACGACAGAATTGTCCGTCCGGTGGGCGACGTGCCGCGATTCGAGTTACGTGGCCGCTCGCACGCCGGAGAGCGCGAATTCGCAACAATATGTTAGGCTACTAGTGTGCCAAATTTGGTGCTTTCCTCACAAAATGCACAATTGTTATGCAAAGTTGCCCCACTAAATGTGGAGTTTTGAAATGTAAAATGTGGAAGACAAAAAACTTTTTGAAAAACAGCATGCCACTAACCCTAACCCTCAACGTTTGTCTAACCCTAACCCTCAGTGTGCACCTAATCCTAACCCACGGATTCATCACAAAGGTACTCACGGCAATGACTACTCTTTGTCGATGTTTTGGCCTTGGAAGCCCATGTTTGCTTGCGAGCGGCAGGTTTGACTCGCTCACATGATTTCTACCTCGTCAATACTCTGTAGAGTGCATGGCTGAGTTGTGCTTGTCTGCCCCATGGCACCGGAACGTTATCCAATTTCGGTCAAATGGAAAGGAAGTTCCTTTTTGGAAAGTACGGTGAAAATTAGAGGACTGCATCGCAAAAAGGTTTGTTTAAACGTCGTTTGTTTGCCGATCGAGGAAAAGGATCACTTCTGGTGGGATGCTTTACTGGGAATAAACTGCACAGTGTTGGGGGAGCACAATGGGAACTAGATGTATGGATAGGGGGACACAGACAAAGACAAAGATGAGATGTGCACGCAAAATGCCGTCTTGCTGGACCAGTTTAGCATCACAGTTGTAATAAAAGGTGAAAAGCACCACGGGTTGGCTGCGAATTATATCCTAACATTTACTCAAAGCTTTGCCCTTTCGTGCCAAAATGAGCACAGTCTGATTCCCGCCTTTGCCTCACTACTCCCAGGGGATGGAACGGCTTGTGAGCCGACCTGCTGGCTGGCTCACCGGTGGGCAGAGAAGGGAGAGCGAGTAAAGAGCCGATTCATGAATATACAACCATTGTGATGAGCACATGGTTTTTATAATGTTAATGTTATGGCCGGATTAATCACCAGCAGGCATTTCAAAACAAATCCATCAAAACAAATAACAAGAAGGTTTGCCAAACCAGTGCATCTATCCAGAGGCCCCAACGATGTAAACAGACAAAAAATATTTGGTGTGATGGTAGAAAGAGCATCATGATAAATTCAGTTCATCTACATGTACAGCGGGGGGGGGGGGCATTAAGTACGCAAAACCGTCAAAAGGCAAGAGGGAACTTATCTGGTGAACTGTCTCGATTGGGGGGGGGGGGGTAGAGGAAAAGGTCGCTAAAGGAATCAAAGGTGAAAACTGAAATGGGTCTGAGGAATAATATCAACATTCGTTTCTCACCTGTCGAATCACCATCACCGGATCGTCTGTGAAGGTGTTGCACATAATGTGTTGGAAGCAGGTATGAAGCATGGCGCATGGTTTGATCGGGCCTAAGTGATTAGCTGGAAGGCAATAAATACCCCTTCTGAATGTACCACCTGTAGCATGTAACGGAGAGATGATCGGGGTTTCAGTACCGAATTGATGTTGAAGCGAAGGTAAAGTATCATCACTGATTTATAGGCCATCAGCCGTAAACTGTATCGTGCAATTTCGTTCCACTCATCGGGGGTAGACAAAACCTTGATAATATGATAGTATATATCCAAAAGTTCTCCAATCAAATAGCTGCAGTTATTGTGTATTTTCATCTTGAAAATCGATGCATTCCCCGCGCTCCCTCATTTTAATTTTCTCCACACGGATCACGTGTGGGTCACGTGACGCCTCGACAGCCAATAGATCGGCTGACATCGTATGCAAATTACGTCAGACTGTCATGTGACCAGCTAAGTTGTCCAAGATGGCAGCTTCCTGCAGGGAGGAAATCACCGGCAGCTCATCGGCGATTTTTGATGAATATGGCCAGTGAGGACGCTCCCCCAGTGTATTATTCACCAGGACAATGTGGCGAACGAAGAAGTCAAACGTTTTACGTCTGTAAGATGGGATAACTGGAGAGAAAGTGTCAACAAATGGCTCATCTTAGACGGCAACGAACGACGTTTAGCAGAGAGTGCCGGCGCGGGAGGACTAACTTCGATCATGGGCCTGTTGTACCTGGAGTGCCGGTGTAAGGATTTCAAGCTACCTCCCCCTGTAATCTGAAATCGATTTCAAGTTACCTCCGGGGGTAGCTTGAAATCGATTTCAGATTACCCCCCTCAAAACATTTATTTATGTGTTTATTTACAGAAAATAGTAATTTAATTGACATTGAAAACGAATTAGGGAAAAACCACTGACCATGTGACTGCCTTTCAAGAGTTTGCAATTAATTTTGATTTTATTATGAATGATTTTATTTTAATGTTATTAATTGAAATCAGAATTTCTCATACAGATATAGTTTTTGCCACATTTTTATGAAATCCTTCTTCGATATAGTTGATACAAATAGACATACTGGTATATCTTTTTAACCAACTCAGACCATACTTACAATTATGGAAACAACGCAATAAAATCAATGTATAAGAAAGGCAATGAAAACAGCTTATTTTTAATTCACAATTTCGTTGTGGTGGTGGTGGTCGTATGGCAGCTTAGCTGCTGGGGTAGTTCTCATTTCTTGAAGCGCGACTGTGTCGCTGATGCAGTGCCCCTCTACTAGTACACACACTGGAACTGGTACTCATTTCGCCGACCTCGGAAGGATGACAGGCTGAGTCAACCCCTCCCCCCCCCCCCCCCCCGGTGCATTAATTCAGCGGCCGACGGGGCTTCAACTCAGGACCCTAGGATCCTAAGCCGCCACCCTAACCACTACTCAGGACCCTAGGATCCCAAGCCGCCACCCTAACCATGACTCAGGACCCTAGGATCCCAAGCCGCCACCCTAACCACTACTCAGGACCCGAGGATCCCAAGCCACCACCCGAACCATAGAGCCAACACCAGGCTACGCACTCAGCCTGTCATCCTTCCGAGGTCGGCGAAACGAGTACCAGTTCCAGTGTGTGTACTGGTAGAAGGGCACTGCATCAGGGACACAGTCGCGCTTCAAGAAATGAGAGCTACCCCGGCAGCGAAGCTGCCATACGACCACCACCACCACCACAACGAAATTGTGAATTAAAAATAAGCTGTTTTCATTGCCTTTCTTTCCATTGATTTTATTGTGTTGTTTCCATAATTGTAAATATAGTCTGAGTTGGTTAAAAAGATATTCCAGTATGTCTATTTGGATCAACTACATCGAAGAAGGATTTCATAAAAATGTGGCAAAAACTATATCTGTATGAAAAATTCTGATTTCAATTAATAACAACATTAAAATAAAATCATTCATCATAAAATCAAAATTCATTGCAAACTCTTTAAAGGTGGTCACATGGTCAATGGTTTTTCCTTAATTAGTTTTCAATACCAATTAAATTACTGTTTTTTTTGTAAATAAACACATAAATAAATGTTTTGAGGGGGGTAATCTGAAATCGTAGGGGGTCGGATGAAATCGATTTCAAGCTACCCCTGGGGGTAACTTGAAATTAATTTCAGATTATCGGGAGGTAACTTGAAAGGGGGGGGGGGGGGACTTGAAATCTTTACACCGGCACTCCGGGTACAATAGGCCCATGATCGAAGTTGGTCCTCCCGCGCCAGCACTCTCGGCTAAACGTCGTTCGTGACCGTCTAAGACGAGCCATTTGTTGACA
>NC_140974.1:54868994-54871494 GCF_056783735.1 Eptatretus burgeri
CAAAAGCACAGCATTGGTTCATGTCAAGGTGAGTGTCCAGGTTTTTCCATCCAGGAAATGGTGAATGTTTATTTAGGAACCGCCATCCTATTTCAGTTATAACGAAAGAGCTGCTGACATATGTCACCTAGACAAGCATCATCACATACTCTACACCTAAAGACGTGCTTACCAGGATTGCTCTTTCCCTGCAATTCCTGATCAGCACCAATACAAAAGTTTCAAAGGAATGATGAATGAAATACACCTGGAACCTATATCTCTCCTGCAGTGCTGCATACTTATGTGTGAAGGTGTTCTCATTGGACATGGTCAAATATTCCTTACTTAAAAGCACTTCCAAAGCACAACTACATGTGGCGTGAATGGAATTGAGTTGCCGGCAATACATTTTGGGTGAGAGGATAGCTCAGTTGGTGATGTGCTCACCTCTCTGCTGACTAGTCTGGATTACATCCCCGAAGCACATCCTGTGATGTAAAGCTGATTGAGGTGGTGGAGGTTAAGATATCCAACAGTATCCTCTATTAGATGAGATAGATCCTCTTATCTATAAGAGATCCAACCTTGGTAGTCTATGAAAAAATTTGATCCCATCCATCATCTTCTCCAATTCATCCTGGTGTTTTGCATTCAGGGCGATTCATCAATGTGTGTGCTGTCCCATGGGTAGGCGAGCTATCGCCGATACCATGCATAAATTCATTCCTGCTCAAATCTACCGGTGACTGCATCAGTGGCAGAGCCGTGCCCTCAGCAAATGATGTAACTGACAGTGACGTGCTGAAAACGAAATTAATAAATGAATCTTCTCCAATTTTCTTAACAATGTGGTTTCCTTCCCTACTTCACCAAAGCTCCATCCCCCCCCCCCCCACCTCCACCTCCACCAAACCACATTCCTACCCAAACAACACATTTCGATCAGAATTCTTGGACATCATCGAACCAAACATCTCAATGAGTAAATAAATGCACGGTAAGAGGAAAGCAAGACTAATGCAAACAAAGTCAACCATAGGAAGGTTAGGAAGCCGAGGCATTTGGAAGAGGTGAGGGGAATTGGAAGAAAATCGGGGGGGTGTGGGGGAGGGGGGACTTCATGAAAAAACAAACAAAAAAAACCACTAGCTATTGTTGAAATTTTTCCAAACGCCATTTTCTCAGCAGGCAATGTTTGACACGAGGAATTTTGGGCTAAGGTAGATCCAATCAAATGTGGGCACGATTTACGGGCTATTCCAAATGCTACAAACTTTCTCATTCCATCATTCAGGCCTAACCTTCAATGGTTCGTTGAATCCACGAGTCCTGTGTAAAGTGACAAAATTGAAGCCGTGTGAGAACGAACGCTCATGACCAACTCGACCGAAGGCTTTTTGTTCTTTCTCGACTACATGTGCCTCCCCTCTCCCCCTCTTTGAGTGGAGACTTCTTGTGGAACAAGAATCCATCTCAGGGAAAAGATAAACAGTCATAAAATTTCAACATACCGTACTTGCCGCATCCATCAACTCATTGGTATCCCTATAATTGTGCAGAATTAACGTTTCGTAACATAACCAGCTTACCAGATTTTCCAGACATGTTGTTACAAGGAAATAGGTTAACCCATTCTGTGGCCATTTTAAATCGCTGTACGCAAAACTTGAAACGGGTTTCAGGAAATGTAGAACACTTTGGAAGCTCCCTTCTTTCATTCATGCAGATGGGATGTACATCATAGGAAGATAGGGAAGTCCTTACTATGTAGGATTGCCAGCCTTTCGCATGATCCAGGTGCAAGGTACATCAGGGTAGGGGTATCTGATGGACGATCCTTCGAAACATCATGGAATCATACAGAACACAAACAATGGAGATAAACAAGGGTCAGACCAAGAGTCAGACTCTTCAAAAAAAATTCGGAAACCCAGTGGGGTATTCTTTTTCAATCCACATGAATTCAAACTGTAGTTTACGTTGTTGGGGTCTCCACAAGGCATTAATGTGGATGACCTCTCAAAGGGTCATGTGTGCAAACATGGATTTCCTGAGATTATATCAACATCATTCCTGGACAGCAGTGTTTCTGCTTTCACTTGCTCCCTCGATTGTTCATTCAAGTGATGGGATCATGATCACACGCTATAAAATGGACGTGAGAGGAAAAGGGGGACAAAAATATGTTTGGATAATCCGAGTAAGCTTGAGCTGCCTTTTATTGAGAGTACTAGCAAATACAACCCGTCACTTCACTGACGGGAACATTAAGAGAGGGTGGAGAGAGAAAGAGGGAGAGAGAGAAGTGGGGGAGGAAGGAGAGTGGGGGGGGAGAAGGAGGAAGGGGGAGAGAGCGAGGAGGGGTGGGGGAGAGTGACTCCTCACCACATGTTGCTGTACACTGGGAGGGAGGGTGTGAGTCGGGGTGCGAGGAGGGTGTGTAAGCGAAAGAGGGAGAGTGAAGGGGAGAGGGAGGGAGTTGTGGGAGAAGAGTGCTGCACTTTATTAGGAGAGTACA